>NW_024412429.1:16204191-16359843 GCF_014898765.1 Herpailurus yagouaroundi
CCATAAGATCTCACAGGACAGGTTAGGTGCCGCCTTGCTAATGAACGCATTTGCTGGAAAATAGATTATGTAATAAAAACAAAATACAACTACCCGAACAAGCCAACGTACTGGCAGCTGTAGCCGCCAAGAGTAAATATTTCAGCCTTCGTGACTTAAGGCTATAAAATACAAAATTTCCAGGAGGTTCAGCACTGCCTTCACAGACATAAGTGCAAGGAATGAATGCTCGCTTACGCCTCTGACCGCATCCTTTGAGAAGTTCTCACTTCTCCCCCAGTATTTGTTTATCCAATTGAGTCCACGGGCAATGAACTGGGCGAAAAGGACGACGCTGCCTTGTCTGCGAAACCTGTCATTCGCTTTGGAAGTGCAGCGTCTACCCAGGTTTTCTTTGGCTCGGAGCGAGCTACACCCCAGGCTTTCTCTGCATCAGGAAGGCGGTGTCTGCGCGAGCGCTGCGGCAGCAAGACTGGGTACCAAACCCGGGCCGCTCCAGGCACAGCTGGTGCCAAGGACCATACGCGGCGGGGAACCCACGGGTGGCTGCTCCGCCCGGCTGCGACACGGGTCCCGGCCCGACAACAGTTGACTTTCCGCATCCGGGAGAAAGAGGGGCGGGGGGCCCAGGACCCTCAGTCGATAGGTCACTTCCCCCTCCCCCCCGGACTCCCCCACGCAGCTAGTGCGTCTCGGGCTGGGTCTCTCCCACCGGAAGAGTGCGGAGAAAGGCTCGGTTAGCGAGGGGCGGGGGGCGGATTTTATTACTGCGGAAGGCGCAGTCGCCTCCTCCGGGGACCCACGACAAAGATGCAAGCTCGTCGCGCTCGCTGCTGCTCTGGCCCCACCCCCCGGCGCAGGAGACCCCGGAAAGCTAGAGAGAGGGGTGCGTGCTCCCGAGTTTGCAAATGGGCTGGACGGGCCGGGAAGTTCTCGCAGGCGGAAATCAGAGGGACCACCCTCCACCCCCCACCCCCGGGCAGGTGGCCCGGCGCGCCCGTACCTTGGTGGCGGGGTCGGCGGCGGCGATGGCCGGATCCCCCTGCGCGCCGGGAGCCTCCTCCGCCGCAAGGCCGCCGGCGCTGGGCTCGGGCTCGGCCGGCGTGGCGCTCCCCGCCTCCGGCTGCTCCGGGCTCCGCTGCTCCGTGGAGCTCCCGGCACCCATGGCTCTCCTGCGGTTCTCCCGCGCCTGGCTGCCCGGTTACACCTTCCCCAGATCGCAGCGACGCGGCGAAGAGCGAGAAGCCGTGAGCCCGCGAGGTCCCAAGAACGCCTTCCTCTCCCGCCGTCCTCCTCCGAACGCGCCCAGACTGCGAATGAACGAGACGCGCTCGCGGCAAACTCCTTAAAAGAAAAAAAAAAAAAAAAAAAAAAAAAAAAAGCCACCTCTTTGCCTCCTCCTCCTCCTCCCCCTTGTTTTTCCCTCGCTTCATCACATGAGCACAGCCCCAGACACGCCTTGCAGCAGCATCTCCCCCCAGGCTGTAGGACCCGAGGCGCAGCCCGAGCCTCGAGCCCAGGTCCAGGCGGGCAGCCCACCCCGACCCCTGGGCGCTTCCCATTGCTCAGTGGGGACGGGAGGAAGACCCACGGTTGCAGGAGGGGAGGGGAGGGGAGGGCAGAAAGCCCCCCGGGGCGATTGGGTTTGCTGAGGTTTATTAAGTGATTGAGAACCAGAGCTGCTGCTGCTGCTGCTGTAGCCCACTTTCCATTCGCCCAGAAGCGAACCCCGGTCCCCAGTAGCTTTCCTGCAGACAGCGTTATCCTCCCAGCGTTAGTTCTGCCTCCTCCCCGGTAGCAGGAGAAAGGCAAGCGCTCCTCGCCTTCTCCGGAGTCTGACCATATTAGGACACCTCACGTGGCCCGAGCTGGGAACCGAGAGGTTAATGCAGTCAGGCCACGGATGAGGTGGGCCAGGCGGCCCCACGCTCGCCTATCATCCGGAACCAGTGATGTCAGGCGATGCCATCAGCAACGCGGGCTGCCCTCCTTCCCTGGGGAATTCGGGAAAGGGAGCCGGTGACGGGAAATGAGCCTGTCCTCTCTTTGAGGGCGTGATGCTGGAGGTACAGGCCACTTGTCCCTCGCGCCATGCGGAGACATGACGACGTAGATCTGTTCCTTTGCCGTTGGTAGCTCTCCATAGGTAGAGGCTTTAAATAAGATCAGCCTAAGTGGCTTGCATTCTTATCCGTCATACTCTTGGATCTAATGCTTGTTATATGAAGGTAGCAGGCAGCCAAGCCATATTTGAACGAAATCGAATCTTTAGCTGGATTATTTGGCGCGTAAGCATGAAGGTGATGGGGCCAGTTTTACCTGGCAACTAAGTGCCTTAGTTTTCACAAATAGTTGGAGGAATGAAGACACTCGGGTTGTCAACACGAGATACCAGATGAATATCCTATACCCAGATTTTGTACGAGTTAGTGGAGAAATGGTGCAAGCGGTTAGTTCAGCAGTGGAGTATTTTGGGCCTGATTAACTGTGGAGTGCAGTATGATGGCATACGATTATCCGGCATAAAATTTTTCTCAATTTATCATCTTTAGTTGAAGAAGTACCTAAAGGCCACTTTCTCTGGAATATATCCCGCAAGAAGCAATATATTTGCAAAATGGTGGGGTTTTCAGAATTTTTAAGCATTTCAACCATTTCAACTTAAATGTTTGCCACTTCGAAAACATTGCAGTACTCACTATGTGCCAGGCACCATTCAAAGCACTTTACATATCTAATCATATTTAATGCTTACAACAACTCTAGGAGGTAGGTGCTATTTTTCTCATCTTACCAATGGCGTGGGGGAAAAGTGGGCCCAGAGAAATTAAATCAGGTGCTCGGCATTTCAGGCAGACACAAGAGCAAGGCCTCTTCCCACACCGAACCTATGTACCACACTTCACTCTCCTTCTGTAGAAAGTGTTCTCTCCTCTCAGGGTTGCTCGTGAAAAGTGGCATTTAGGCCTCACCTAAGATGTTAAGGGCTAAAAATGCTGTTAAAGCCTATCTGAGAAGGACTAGCGTCAGCGCGTAAAAAAAATGTATCAGTAAGTAGTACAAACACTATCAAAATGTCCCATTCTGTGAGATTATACTTATTCCGTTCTTGGGAACTTCTTAACAAAGCTTTTCACATCTCCTGGCTTTTAAATTTTCAGATAAAGATTGCAAGGCCAAAGATTTCAAGCCAACAGTATACAAACCCACATACTGAGAAAGACACGGCCAGTGTCTGCTTAGTTTAGCAAATGCTTGCTTTATGTTTATTTTCCAGGCCATGAACACGCTCACAGTCTGATTTTTTTTTTTTAAGTAAAATCTTATTTTAAGAAATATGCACATTCTAGTATTCCCTAATCTGCCTGAAACAGCTCCCTGATAAGGAGGTATTAAGAATAACAGGCTCTTTTGTAAATTCACACAAGCACCTTTGGTTTCTCAACTTTTCCATCCCTGCTTGTAAACTGGGGAGTTACTCTCCATGGACTTATTTTTGTTAAGAAGAGTAGTTATGCTATTTGTTATTCCTAGCAATGACATGTCCCAACTTTCTGAATATGTTATTTAGAATGTTGAGTAGAATAGGGGTACCTGGATGGCTCCGTTGGTTGAGCATCCAACTTCAGCTCAGGTCATGATCTCACAGTTTGTGAGCTCAAGCCCCACCTGGGCTTGCTGATGTCAGCCTGTCAGCTCAGAACCCTCTTCAGACCCTCCATCCTCCTCTCTCTACTCCTGCCCCACTTGCGCTCTCCCCAAAATAAATAAACAACAACAAAAAAACCAACATTCAGGGGCACCTAGGTGGCTCAGCCAGTTAAGCATCTGACTTCGGCTCGGGTCGTGATCTCCTGGTTCATGAGTTCAAGCCCCACCTCAGACTCTGTGCTGACAGCTCAGAGCCTGGAGCCTGCTTTGGACTCTGTGTCCCTCGCTCTCCGCCCCTCCCCTGCTCACACTCTGTCTCTGTCTCTGTCTCTCTCAAAAATAAACATTCAAAAATTAAAAATAAAAGAACATTCAACAGAAGATATGCCATTCAGAACATTACGAAGCTGATGCATTCATTTCTTTCTTTCTTTTTTTTTTTTTAAGATTTTATGTTTTTAAGTAATTTCTACACCCAACCTGGGGCTCGAACTTACAACCCCGAGATCAAGAACCACATGCTCTACCCACGGAGCCAGTCAGGTACACCACTCCTTTATTTTTCAACACATATTTATCGAGTGCCTAGTAGGTGCCAAGCACAGAGTTACTGCACTTCCATTACTGTGCTTTCCACTGGAGCTTCTAAATCAAGTCGCCAAGGTTTTCTTTTCTTGGGTTTCGGAGACTCCTTTAGAATTGCTTGGATGAGTGTCCATGACAGCGAGGAAGGCCGCTGTTCTCAGTTTTCCATTTCTCGGGCCAAGGTTGTCAGTTACCCCGATTTGTCGCCAGCAGCCCGTTTCTCCTCCAAACAGCAGGACGCAGGTGTCCCACACATCCTCCCCCATGGGGCAGCTGACGTTGAGTCGTTTCCCTGTGAGAGTTGATACTCTCATAAAAACAGCTCGAGATTTCTCCAAAACAAAGAGACGTGGCCCGTACAGCAGGCTGAACTCGTAGGCTTCACGCTCGCTTCTCCAGAAAGACAGGTCACACGAGATTTACCCATAAAATTTAAAGCCACAGCTGGGTGTCTGGTGCACACACCAAAACATTTTCAAGTATGTTTTAAATGAATTCACAAACGTGAAACATTTTATACCTGAGTTAATACAACTCCTTGGAAAAGCAATAATAATTACAAATATTATAACAATTTAAAACCAACACTTAACTCTACCCCAAAGATTCATTCTCTAGCTACAAAGCCTTCAGGCAACTTCACTTAGAACATGGGAACTCTGGGGCGCCTGGGTGGCTCGGTCAGTTAAGCGTCCGACTTCGGCTCAGGTCATGATCTCACGGTCCGTGAGTTCGAGCCCCGCGTCGGGCTCGGTGCTGACGGCTCAGAGCCTGGAGCCTGTTTCAGATTCTGTGTCTCCCTCTCTCTCTCTCTGCCCCTCCCCTGTTCATGCTCTGTCTCTCTCTGTCTCAAAAATAAATAAACGTTAAAAAATAAAATTAAAAAAAAAAAGAACATGGAAACTCTTGGGGCATGTGGGTGGCTCAGTCGGTTAACTGTTCAACCGGGGCTCAGGTCATGATCTCGCGGTTCATGGGGTCGAGCCCCATGCAGGGCTCTTTACTGACAGCTCAGAGTCTGGACCCTGCTTCGGATTCTTTTTCCCTCTCTCTCTGCCTCTCCCCCACTCATGCTCTGTCTCTCTCTGTCTCTCAGAAATAAAGAAACGTTAAAAAAAATTTTTTTTAAAAGAACATAGAAACTCTTGGGGCACCTGGGTGGCTCAGCTGGTTAAGCGTCTGACTCGGTTTCAGCTCTGGTCGTGACCTCACATTGGTGGGTTCGAACCCCATATTGGGCTCTGTGCTGGTACCATGGAGCCTGCTTGGGATTCTCTCTGTCGCTCTCTCTCCCTCTCTCTCTGCCCCTCCCCTACTCACACTGTCTCTGTCTCTCTCAAAATAAATACATAAACTTTAAAAAAAATTAAAAAAAAAAAGAACATGGAAATTCTTCACTCTTGAAACTACCTCTTATCACTTCACTGTATTCGCTAAATAAGAAGCCTATTTTTCTGACTTAATTGCTTACATCAAGGTATCTAAATCATCAAAGAACCCAACTCCTACTCTCTTCTCTTGCATTTGCAAATTATAAACTAGAAAACTATAAGAATTAACAATTTCATTTTATTCATGACAAATAATCCAATATTCATACAGAAGCTATGGAAAAAGTTCAATATACAGATGATGTTCAAAGGCCAACCACATGTAGACATACATTATACATACAGGCAAATGCCATTCTTCCAAATTAAAAAATTTTTAGTGTTTACTTTTTTTTGAGACAGAGAAAGACAGAGTGTGAGTGCAAGGGAGCCAGAGAGGGAGGGAGATACAGACTTCAAAGCAGGCTCCAGGCTCTGAGCTGTCAGCACAGAGCCCGACATGGAGCTCAAACCCATGAACCGCGAGATCATGACCTGAGCCGAAGTCGGATGCTCAACCGACTGAGCCACCCAGGTGCCCCTATTCTTCTAAATTTAAAGAAATCTATCGCTTTGGGTTAACTATAAAGCCAGATTTTTGTATATCAGTTTCATTTACCAAGATTTGAGATTGGCTCTTGACCCAAATCTGAGATTATGCCAAAATAACAAAAAGGGCAGTGGGATGGAGAGGAGTTAATCCTTTCTTTTATGTATATATATATTTTTTTCATTTATATTTTCCAGCCACCGTGGAAGCTTATATAATAGAGGCAATTATTCACAGAGAACTAATTTGATATAGCTGCCATGCTCTGTTCAAAATGTGTCTAAATATAACCAGACAAGCAAATGAATGCAATTGCAATGCAGTCACCAATAAGCCAGGATAGCTTTGACTCCTAATTTTGCAGAGTTGGGCTGCTCTCCACCCACTCATGACTGGAACTATGATATAGCGAACAGTTTGCTCAGTATGGAGAAAGATTTCACGGGTACACATTGGAGAGGGTATCTGAAGGTATCCAGCAGGTTCCTACTCCCCAGAGCAGACCAAGTTACCGTAATCCTCATAACTTCAAATCCCTTCACAAAGTCTACACAGGTCCTGTAAGTATCCAATATATTTAAAAATATGGGGCGCCTGGGTGGCACAGTCAGTTAAGCGTCCGACTTCAGCCAGGTCACGATCTCGCGGTCCGTGAGTTCGAGCCCCGCGTCAGGCTCTGGGCTGATGGCTCGGAGCCTGGAGCCTGTTTCCGATTCTGTGTCTCCCTCTCTCTCTGCCCCTCCCCCGTTCATGCTCTGTCTCTCTCTGTCCCAAAAATAAATAAAACGTTGAAAAAAAAATAAAAATATATTTTAACATAGTAAATTCAACAAACTTTTATTGAGTTAAGTACTAGGCAAAATGCTTGGGACTTTTCAAAGCTGAACACTTGGGTTTCAAAAGTCAACATTGCTTACTGATAAAAGACATTAGAAATATACATTGTAAATTACTGAGAGATTTTTATGTTCCTCTATTAACTTGAATCCCTTTGTGAATTTTTTTTTAAGTATACTCTACACCCAACCGGGGGCTTGAACTTATGACCTGAGATCAAGACCAACAGAGCCAGCCAGGTGACTGCCCCTTTGTGATATATATATAGATATATAGATATATATAGATTTTTTTTTTTTTAATTCATGCCCAGTGCAGAACTCAAACGTGGGTCTTGAATTAGCAATCCTGAGATCAAGACCTGAGCTGAGATCAGATGCTTAACTGACTGAGTCATCCAGGCATGCTGCCCCCCCCCCAATTCCTGAATTTTTAATCTCAGGTCTACAATATGTTTGCTGTCTTTGACATCAAAAAATACTTCAATTGTCATTTGCATGTGATTAACGATGACAAGACCAACGGTTGACCTGAAGAATTATTAAAATCAGGTACACAGAAGAGGTTGACTATTTTATCCCATCTTACAGAGTTTCCATCTAAATCTCATTTGATGTCCTGGTAAGATTCTGTATTCCTGGGGATTCATCTTAACTCTGTCAGCTGTTTTTTTCTTTCTTTCTTTCTTTCTTTCTTTCTTTCTTTCTTTCTTTCTTTCTTTCTTTCTTTCTTTCTTCTTTCTTCCTTCCTTCCTTCCTTCCTTCCTTCCTTCCTTCCTTCCTTTCTTTCCTCTTTCTTTCTTTTTTTTAATGACTTCTTGTCACTCCTATAAATGCGGTATCTATAGGAGGGATAGCTGTGATAAATCAGAATAAAGGATAGAAAATCAATAATGAAACTAAATACACTTCCCCTTCTTTCCCTCCCCCCCCAACGTGTTACTTCATTACAACTTCATTGGAAGCATAATTAATTACACGAAACAGATTCCAAAATATGCAGCTGCTTATGCTATTAAGTCAATGAAAACTTTGAAAAATGAAATAATCATTTGGATATGTTGTTTTGAATGTTGTGCTCTTCAGAATTCTTTGGGAGAAATTATGAGTAAACTATTTGAATTTTACTTTCTATGAGAGAATTTGTAACACTGATTGTTTCAGAGTGCACAATTACAGGATGTTTTCCTAAGTAAAAACAATGAGTTAGTGAAAAGAATATCCAGAGTGATTGCAAATTCGTATTTCAAGCAAAACTATACAGAACAGATTCCATGATTGAAAGTTGCCAACAGTCACTTAGAAAATTTTTTGACAGGGGCTCCTGGGTGGCTGAGTAGGTTGGGCGTCCAACTACGGCTCAGGTCATCATCTCATGGTTTGTGAGTTCAAGTCTCATGTCGGGCTCTGTGCCGACAGCCTGGAGCCTGCTTCGTATTCTGTGTCTCCTTCTCTCTCTGCCCCTTCCCTGCTAACTCTCTGTCTCTCAAAAACAAATAAACATTAAAAAAAAAATTTTTGGACAGTTTTTTAGAGGTATAATTGGTGTAGAAAGAACTGCACACATTTAAAGTGTACAATTAGGGGTGCCTGGGTGGCTCAGTTAAGCATCTGACTTCGGCTCAGGTCATGATCTCACTGTTCATGGGTTCGAGCCCCATGTCAGGCTTTGTGCCGATGGCTCAGAGCCTAGAGCCAGTTTCGGATTCTGTGTCTGCCTATCTCTCTGCTCCTCTCCCACTCGTACTCTGTCTCTCAAAAATAAATAAAAATTACAAAAAAAATTTTTAAGTAAAAAATAAAAAAATAAAGTATACAATTAGATGAGTTTTGATTAATGTATACATCCTTGGAATCATCATCATAGTGAAGATAATGGGCACAATCATTGACCCAAAAATCTTTCCCCGTGCCCTTGTAACTTCTGTTTTTAGCCGCTGTAGTCCCACCCTGCCTTCTCAGGCAGTCACTGATTTGCTTTCTGTCACTATAAATTAGTTTGCATTTTCTAGAATTTTATAGAAATTCATAGAAATGGAATCATCTACTATATAGCTATATATAGATATACGTTTCTTCATCTGGCTTTTCTTACCCAGCATAATTATATTGAGATGCATCTATAATTGTATAATTGTGTAGATGCATCTATAATTATATTGCATTTAACAATAGTTATAGATGATTTTTATTAAAAAAATGTTTTTTGCTTATATGGCTTTCCTAAATATTCCATAATGAATATGCATTAAGTTTTTTCTCTGTAATGAAAACATTTACGCATATGTGCATGATATATGCATGCATATCCCATTGAAATCCAGAGAATAATAAGCCAACTGGAATTTGAGTTTGAATCAGAGCTGAAGGCAATTCCATTCTGTATTTAATAAGTCTGTATCCACTTTATGTGCTTTTTCTGCTTCATATCATTATTTTAATCTGAATATGGAAAGATTTTTTTTAAAAAGACAATTATCTTTACATAATAGTTATTAGTTTGGTTGGGAATGATGCATTTTTTACCATAATTCTAAATCTATATATGATAGCAGAGGTATCCATAGTAATTTGTCAATTTAGGTGGGAAATATTCTGGAAAGTATAGTCACATACCTTCTATGTTGTTTTATAGCAATGTAAAATGACTTTTAAAAAAGTATGTCTTAACTACTGTTATGCATAACCCAGATCAAGGTGTGTAAAATTGTAAAAATTATGACATTTTTAGCAATTTTGACCATTGAAAAATTTGGCAAAAATTATGACAATTGTACACAATATTGACTTCACTCTTTCTGTTATTGATACTAATTTTTGCATTTATTTATCAGATATCTGAAATAACTTAGAAAATTATATTTATAGTGTCATCTCAACTTTGATAGGACAAAAGCTGAAAACTTATATTTGTATATAAGTATATATACATATATATATACTTGTGTATATATATATATACACATGAATATATATATTGTTTAAATGTATCTCATTTTAAAAATAATTTTTTAAATCAGTTTTAACGATAACCCAGTATACTATATTCACAGTATTGAGTGATAAATTATACTAATAATAGGTTTCATAAAGAAGTAAACAAGAGAGGTGCTTGGGTGGCTCCGTCAGCTAAGCATCCGACTCTTGGTCTCTGCTCAGGTCATGATTTCATGGTTTCTGAGTTTGAGCCCTGCATAGGGCTCTGCTTTGGCAGTGTGGAGCTGGCTTGGGATTCCCTCTCTCTCTCTCTGTCTCTCACCCTCTATCTGCTCCTCCCCCACTCGCATGGCTCTCTCAAAAATAAATAAACTTAGAAACAACAAAAAAGAAGTAAACAAGAGAAGAGAGCTTAGCATTGAACAGTAGTTCTCAAACTTAGCTGCATACTGGAATAACCCAGGAATTTTAACAAATACTGATACCTGCATCCCAACCTCAGAGATTCTGATTTAATTGGTCTAGGGTGCAACTTGGGTATTGGTGTTGTAAAAAGCTCCCTAGGTGATGCTAATGTGCATCTGAGGTCTAGAACCACTGCTCTAGCTCTTAGATTGAATTGACTTTCTTGGTGCTGCTTAGCTTCCTTTCCTGATGGGCATTAGTAGTCAGCTAAGCAAGGATATGGGAGAAAAGCTATTTCCTTTTAGCACAGTTTTTTAATGATATTAGGGGAAGGGAAGTCTATGATCTGGAATCATTATAATTACGTGTACTCAATCTGGACCTTCCAAGGAAATCAATCAACCTGTAAGGGGTCCAGCATAGAGCCACATGGCATAATGAATTTTGTCTTATAGTGGGAATACCTTATAGTAAGACTGTACTGTTTCAAATCATGCCAAAGAAGATGGTTATTCCAGGATAGAGTTACAGATAAATATAAAAATATCTCTATGCAATTATATACTGCTTATCATATTCCTAGCCAGAAAACCATTAGGTTATGAAATACTGAATATTTGCTTCAAAGTATAGAATTTAATCACTATAGAAAATATTTGGTCAGCCAAAACCTACATGCCTTCTTTAGTCATGGAAATAATCAGAGTGTGAACTGATAAATATCTTAACTAGGAATAAATTGAAGAAAGGCAGATATGTTGATCTAACATTTCTTTTGCATTCCTGTAAGTTGACTTGCTAAATGCTTTTAAAATAAATGTAAAATAATTGTATAACAATTTCAATAAACCCATACTAATATGCACACCTGATTTTTCACAATTTAAAAGAGTAATTCAATGGAGGGAATAGAGCCTTTTCAATAAATGGTGCTGGAACATTTGGACATCCATAGGCAAAAAAGTTAACCTTAACCTAAGTCTCACACCTTAAAAAAAAAAATTAACTCAAAACGGATCATGGGCTTAAACATAAAACATAAAAATAAATATATATATATGTATTTTTAAATAACAGATGGGGCACCTGGGTAGCTAAGTTCGTTGAGTGTCCAACTTCTTATTTTGAATTAGTTCATGATCCCAGGGTTGTGGGATCGAGCCCTACATCAGGCTCTGTGCTGAGCGTGGAGTCCAATTGGGATTCTCTCTCTCCCTCTGCCCCTCTACCCCACTTGTGCTCTCTCTCTCTCAAAATAAAAGTAAGCATAAAAAATAAGATACAATCTTAGGATACAGAGCTAGGCAAAGAGTTCTCAGCCTTGATACAAAAAGCATAAGAGGAAAATGGATAGATTGTAGTTCATCAAAATTTAAAACTTCTGCTCTGCATAAGACCCAGTTATAAGAATGAAAAGACAAGCTACAGACGTGGAGAAAAGTATTTGCAAACCACAAATCCAATAAAGACTAGTATCTAGGTACATAAGACATTCTCAAAATTCAGCAGTAAAAAAACAAAAACAAAACAAACAAACAAAAAAACCTCCCAGCAATCCAATTAGAAAATGTCCAAAAGATTTGAACACATTAGACTCAACAATGAAAAGAAACCACTGATATGTACAATAACCTGGATGAATCTCCAGAGAACAGTGCTGAAAGAAAACCACCAATCCCCAAAAGTTATATACTGTATGATTCCATTTATATAACATATTTAAAATGACAAAATTATAGAAAGGGAGGAGAGTTTAGTGGCAGTCAAGGGTTAAGGAAGGGTTGGGGAGGAGGGAGAGTGTAAGGCTAAGACAACAAGACAGATCCTTGGATGAGAATGCTCTGTACCTTGAGTGTATCAATGTCAATATCCTGACTGTGATCTGTACCATAGTTTTGCAAGATGTTACCATGAGGGAAACTGGGTGAAGGGCATGTGGGATCTCTCTGCATTATTTCTTACAACTACATGGGAATTTAACTGCGGGGGTGGGGGTGGGGAAGTTTTAATTTAAAAAATATATATATATTTAATTAAAAATATCTATATCTATCTATATCTATATATCTATATCTATATCTATATCTATATCTATATCTATATCTATATCTATCTATATCTATATATCTGTATTCTCAGATGGGCTAAAATTAAGATCCTAGAGGGGTGCCTGGGTGGCTCAGTCGGTTGAGCATCCGACTTCAGCTCAGGTCACAATCTCACCAACCGTGAGTTCGAGCCCCGCGTCGGGCTCTGGGCTGATGGCTCAGAGCCTGGAGCCTGCTTCCGATTCTGTGTCTCCCTCTCTCTCTGCCCCTCCACCGTTCATGCTCTGTCTCTCTCTGTCTCAAAATTAAATAAATGTTAAAAAAAAAATTAAGATCCTAGATCTGTTTTTATTCAATTTCCAGTCTCCTCAACTTTCCAGCATGCTTGAAATAACCTTTAAAATGAAAACTAAACCAAATCAGATGTCAACAGTGTTAAGAGGCTGGTATTTTGTTTTGCTTCTAAGCTTTTTAACTCTGAAACAATCAGACTTGGTAAAATAGGGACACAATAGATTTCCTGACTCTGCCCTTCGTGTCAATACACCCTTTTAACTCCTTGGTTTCATTTTGCCAGTAAAGAAGGAGTGGATCCACCTGTAATCATCTTGGCCAACATCATTTCCAAGTTCCCCTGCTTTTCAAGGGCCTCAGAGGAACCAGATCAAACAAGAAATGTAGCAAGAGGAGCAGTCACAGTGAAATCAGCTAAGAGGAACATCTTTCACTTAAGAAGAGTTTCTGCAAAGGTCGCTGCCTTTTCTGCTTCCCTCATCACTAATGTTTAGCGAAACACAAATTGGAAGCTAGCAAAATCACGTCAGATACCAGAAAAGAAAGACCAAAGAAATCAGATAAAGAATGGGAGGGGACACTAAGGTGTTTTAAAATGTTAATTTCCCAGAGTGGGGACACCTGGGTGGCTTAGTCGGTTAAGCGTCCGACTTTGGCTCAGGTCTTGATCTCGCAGTTCATGAGTTTGAGCCCCATGTCAGGTTCTGTGCTGACAGCTCAAAGCTGGAGCCTGCTTTGGATTCTCTGTCTCCCTCTCTCTCTGCCCCTCCCCTGCTCACGCTCTGTCTCTCTCTCAAAACATAAACAAACATTAAATGTTTTTTTAAAACTGTTAATTTCGCAGAGTAAATTTAACTTCAACAAAATTGAGCATGGTTTATATTTTCTGGACTAAAAACAAAATCATGTCCTCTTTGGCCTTTTTAAAATGTATTTATGTTTATTTATTTTAAGAGACAGAAAGTGCAATGGGGGAGGGGCAGAGAGGGAGAGGGAGTGAGAGCATTCCAAGCAGGTTCCTCATGTCAGCATGAAGCCTAGTGTGGGGCTGTGAGATCATGACCTGAGCGGAAGTTGGACCCTTAACCGGCTAAGCCACCCAGGTGCCCCATGGCCCATTTTAATAACACATGTCAAATATTTGCTTATCTATAAATATTTGCAACATCCAAGTCAATGTAGCAAGGCATTCTCCAAGATTAACAAATTGATAATCATTTATAATCATATTTTTTAAAAAGCTTTGAAAATGATAAACCTCTCAGCTAGCACCTATTGGCCACCTGTATTAGGAGCTGACTTTCAAGGGGGCACCTGGCTGGCTCAGTCGGAAGAGCATGTGAGTCTTGATCTCAGGGGCCTGAGTTCAAGCCCCACAGTGGGTGTGGAAATTACTCAAATAAATAACAACTTAAAAAAATGAAAGGATTAAGAAGCTGACTTTTGAGCCAAGTAAGACATAGACAGTGGTGGCAGAACGAGACTTAACCTCAAAAATGTCCACATGCGATGAGCTTTTCATTTTCCACATTTCATTGTACTCAGATAAAACAGTTTCTAGACACTTTGGAGATATGCAGAGGAAAAAATCCATCTCGGCCTCTCCTCAAAATAACAGCGTGCCTAATTTTGGTGGCTGAGAAAAGGGGTAAGAAGATTTTTTAGAGATCTGAACTGTTTAAAATAGGTATTTTTTGCCAGTCTGTGAAGGACACCGAGCTTTCTCCATTCCTGAAAAGAAATGGCTCAGGGCACCAATACACTCTTTGTCTCTGGCTCCAGGGTTTCTCTCATGTCCATGAGATGGGCTTGGTGGGAAGAAACTAGCAATGGAGTGGAAGAATGATTGCATTTATTATTGAATAATTTTCTCTTCACCGACACAATTTCTATGAGCACAAGCGGCAAATGCAACTTCCTTTCAGGGCATCGTCTTCATCCCCAAACTCAAAACTGCATAGATAATTAAATGGGAATCTCTTCTCTCCCACCCAAGCCACAGGTGGGATTCAGGAAAGTGTTTGGAGCCTGTAAAACATGTTGGCCTTGGCCTTCGTTTGAGTTTTTCTTCCCTAAAGCTTCCCACTTCCAGTCTGTCTCCTGTCACTGCCTCTTTATATATACAGTGCTCTGGTTCAAACATTTGCTGTGGAAACTGCTGCTCCGATTTGAAGTCCCTTATCCCCACCCATCCTTCCCATCCTACCCCACCCACCCACTTCTGGCTCCCCCTGTCTTGTATTACCAGCCTTCTGCATGCCCAGCCCAGGGAATCCCAGCATAGACGACAGGTTCTGCAGGGGACACTCCCCTAGGGCTTCCTTGCTCCTCTGGCACCTCATAGACTCTGGAGATTAGGCCATAAAAGACCTTGGCTTCCATCTTGGATCTACACGGAGAAAAGCAGGCCGCCATCTTGTAAGCCGACTGGTGCAGAGGTGTGTGTATTGAGGGACTGAAGCTTTCTGCCAAGAGCCAGCTAGGAACTGGAGCCTCCCACCCACCATGAGAGTAGGCTGAGAAGTGGATTCTTGAGCTCCAGATGAGTCTACGGATGACGCCAACCCTGCTGACAGCTTTGAAGGCAACCTTACCAGAGACCCTGAGCCGGAACCCCTCAGCGGAGCCATTTCCGGATTCCTGATCTTCAGAAATTGTGTGAAATAATAAATGTCTGTTGTTTTAAGGTATTTAAAAAGGCCCCGTGTTTGTGTTTCAAGGACAAAGAAACTACCTTGGAATTTGCAAGCCCAAGAATGTTCAGGTATTTATAAAAGAAGGTGGTAGATTCTTACAGCCAGGGGTCTTTAGGCCTGAGCCGAGGCCTTGGTATTTGTCATGTCAGTTTAGTGACCGCTGTGCTCTGCAAGGCTGCTGCACTGTTTTGTTTCTGACAAGATCTGGATGGAGCTCTCAGAGGCAGATGTATGACGAGGAAATGAGCTCACTGCGTGGCAGGCAGAGCAGCAGGGCGGTTTCACAACCAAAATGTGGCTGCAGAGAGGACCTGACGGCAAGAGGCAGGATCAACTGTGATAATTCCACGTGCAAATAAAAACTCAGGAGGTGCTCAATTCAAACCAACTTAAATGGGGCTGTAGGTACAATGGCCTTTTCCTGACACTCAGGAGCTGTGTGAGAGGCTCCGGAATTTAGAAGACTTAGAAGACGAAACTAAAACAATACCTATTTTCAAACCAAGAGTGGAGATGCAAATATATGTAAATTGAAATACTGAATTTTAATGCGGAAGTGTCTTAGGATCTGGAGGAGTTTCCCCGGAGGTGCCTGAGGCATTTGGAACAGCAACCAAGGAAAGTAAAAGGTGGAAGGGGTGCTGTCACCAGGCGCCCCCCAGCAGAAGTCTATTCCGTGCAAATGGAACTGCCCAGCACCAGAGATGCAGTAACAAAAATCAATATTTGCAAAAGACACGATAGCTTGGCTTGAAGATGAGATGAGCAGGTCTGTCATATCCATATGGAAATTTCCAAACTTCTAATAATTTGAGGAGCCAAAGTTTTAGAACCTCAGGGGTCCCATCTTTTCACTGGAAGAAGTGCTTTACGATGTATCTGGCTTTTAAATGTGAGATTTCAATCATATTTCAGCTCTAATTTAACCAAACGAAGACTCAAGAATAAGACCATTTTGGGCACTATGAACTTTAATAAAAGGTGGCGCTCTCTTTTTATTGTCAGAACAAAATGAAATAGGAGATCTCTTATGTTTTTGTTTTTGTTTTTTTTTTTCAAATTTAAATCTGAATTAAGTAACATATAGTGTACTGATGACTTCAGGAGCAGAATTTAGTGATTCATCACTTACATATAACACCCAGTGCTCCTCTCAAGAAGTGTCCTCCTTAATACCCATCACCCATTTAGCCCATCCCCCACCCAGCACCCCTCCAGCACCCCTCAGTTTGTTCTCTGTATTTAAGAGTCTCTTATGGGGTACCTGGGTCACTCAGTCGGTTAACCATCCGACTTCGGCTCAGGTCATGATCTCGCGGTTTGTGAGTTCGAGCCCCACGTCAGGCTCTGTGCTGACAGCTCAGAGCCTGGGGCCTGCTTCAGATCCTGTGTCTTCCTCTCTCTCTGCCCCTCCCCTACTCACGCTCTGTCTCTCTCTGTCTCTCAACAGTAAATAAATGTTTTAAAAAAAAAAAAAAAGAGTCTCATGGTTTGGGAGATCTCGTATTAAACCGTTATTATTTTAAAATTATAAAAGGCAAAGGACAGGCCTTGTGTTTTTGTCTCATGTTTCAATATTGGGCCCTCTGCGGTAGATGGCAATGAAGAGGCCATTGTCCCTGTATCCTCTGTGAACTGCAGGTGGATGGCACTGGTCACCCATCCACTACAGGAGGCTCGTGGCTCTGTGTGTGTGTCCAGGTAGCATCTCTCCATGCGGGGACTGTTAATACACTCCCAAAGAATCTGGCAACTCCTTTGTCTTTATTCCAGGATCCTGGCATGAGGAGATGCCAGAGGCCTCTATTTGAACACCAGGCTAATGTCCCTCCATGGGCTCCACAGATAGTACCCCACCCCAACGTGAGGCTTGAACTCAAGACCCTGAGATCAAGAGTTGCATGCTCTAGTGACAGAGACAGCCAGGTGCCTGTAAATCTATTTTAGATTTAAAAATAAACAACCAGAAGGGCGCCTGGGTGGCTCTGTCTGTTGAGCATCCGACTGGTTCAGGTCATGATCTCAAGGTCCATGGGTTCAAGCCCCGCATCAGGCTCTGTGCTGACAGCTCAGAGCCTGGAGCCTGCTTCGGATTCTATGTCTCTCTTGCTCCCTGCCCCTCGTGTGCTCACACACTTTCTCTCTCTGTCTCAAAAATAAACACTAAAGGGGCGCCTGGGTGGCTCAGTCGGTTAAGCGTCCGACTTCAGCTCAGGTCACGATCTTACGGTCCGTGAGTTCGAGCCCCGCGTCAGGCTCTGGGCTGATGGCTCAGAGCCTGGAGCCTGCTTCCGATTCTGTGTCTCCCTCTCTCTCTGCCCCTCCCCCGTTCATGCTCTGTCTCTCTCTGTCTCAAACATAAATAAAAAACGTTAAAAAAATAAACACTAAAAACACAAAATAAAATAAGAAATAACCAGAATAGCAGAATAATCTGCCTCCGTCCAGCCAGTTTGGTGTCATTGTACTGGTGACCTCCGCTGGCATCGTGAACCATGAAGCCAGACGCAAACACACAGGAGGGAAAATGCTGGGATTCTTTCTCTAGGGATGGAATACACACGTGCAAATAAAATGCCTCACTGGAAAAGAAATAAATACATAAAAGTAAGAATAAACAACCGGAGCTCAGTGCCCTCGGTGACGCCTTTCTTTCACAATCAAGTTTGTCGGGAGAATAGTCTCCACAGCGCGCCAATCTTCACCTTGCCCTCCATCATCCCTCAACATGCTACCATCTGGCATCTGTCACCCCCACTCTGGCAAGTTGCTATCTGCTCATCCTGGTCACCACCAGCAGAGAGCACATGTCGGCCTCCGTCTTTGTGCCCATCTACACTTTGGCACTGGGGACCACGCCCCTCGGAAAATCTCTTCTTCTGAGGCTCCTCAACTTTAACTCTTTCTCCGGCCACTGCCCATTCCATCCATCCATTTTTCACTGCTGTAGACCCTTATCATTTAGGTCCTTCCTCCTTCCTTCCTTCCTTCCTTCCTTCCTTCCTTCCTTCCTTCCTTCTTTCCTTTCTGTTTTGAGAGAGAAAGACAGAGCTCAAACAGAGGAAGGACAGAGAAAGAGGGAGACACAGAATCGGAAGCAGGCTCCAGGCTCTGAGCTGTCAGCACAGGGCCCGATGCGGGGCTCGAATTCACGGACCTCGAGATCATGACCTGAGCTGAAGTTGGACACTCAACCAACTGAGCCACCCAGGTGCCCTTGGGTCCTTCTTATTCTTCCTTGGTTAATTATCCTGATATCTTCAGCACAGATATACACAGTAGGACATGTGTATGCTTGTGCAAGTTAACTTTAATCTACTTTCTAGGAGTGTTTCATTGGCCTTAAAGAGGCCCTGATTATAATATTATTCACTCCTGAAAAAGAATGAAATTCATAATACATGCTACATGAAACTTGAAGACATTATGCTGGGTGAAATAAGCCAGACATAAAAAGACAGACTTATATGAGGTACATCAAATAGTCACATTCATTGAGACAGGAAGTAGAATTGTGGTTGCCACAGGCTAGGGGAAGGAGGGATGGGGAGTTAGAGTTTCATGGGGACAGAGTTTCAGTTTGGGAAGGTGAAAAAAAATTCTGAAAATAGCTAGTGCTGTTGGTTGCACAACATTGTGAAGTTCTTAATGGTTTGCAATAGTTTTAAAATGGTTGAAATGTGTGTCCAGGTAGCATTTCTCCATGTGGGGACTGTTAATATGTAGTGTTTGTATATTCTGCACTAATTTCTTTTTGAGAGAGAGAGAGAACCAAAACCAAAAGCAGGCCCCATGCCCAGTGCAGAGCCGAAAGCAGGGCTCGATCGTATGATTGTGAGATCATGACCTGAGCTGCAATCAAGAGACAGACACTTAACAGACTGAGCCGACCAGGCGCCACAGCCGTAATTTATTAAAGTGAAAAAAAACAAAGACCCTAATCAGAAGGTCATCCCCAGAAGGCACTTCAGATACCTCATTTAATGTGCCCAGAAGATTTATTGATCAGAATAAGAGATATTAAAGATAATTTTTAACTGGTAAACAAGGTGAACAAGACAGGCGGCCAGTAAAAGGGGCGGTTCACGGGCTTTGCCTGGATGAGTGGGTGCGAGAACTGGGTGACTCTATAGTCTAACACCTTCAGAGAGGCTCCTTAGGTCAAAAATTCTAGAAGTCTCCAAATCTGTTGTTGCCTCACTAACGGCTGCCCTCCTGCCCTCCCGTAGAACACTGTGGATTGGTTCCTTCCTGAGGGGTGTCTGGGTCCCCTCGGGGCACGTCATAGGACTGCTTTCCTACTTGCTTGCTCCTAAATGTTTGTGCCTCTTCTAGAACTCTGGAGAAGCTGCTTTCATTCAATATACAACCTGAAATGAACTTGGGGTGGGGGAGACCAAAAGCCCTTGGCTGCCTCCAGTCCTTGGAAGCGCTGAACTTCTCCAGTAATCTTCCTAAGATGCAATCTGGGCATGTCATTTTCTCACTCCAGATTCTTCGGGGGCCCCCTTCACTGACACCTCTCCCCATTCACTCGCAGAGTGAGCTCTCAATGTCTAATGTGGCACACAGACGTTCCCAGATGTGACCCGGCCTTCTTTTGCCTTCTCTTCCCCACCCTTGCTCTCCACCCCATCTTGCCAAACTCTGACCCCAGCATACCAACCCTTGAACCTGCCCTGGTCTTTCCCACCTTCATACTTCTGCACATGTGCCTTTTATTCTGCCCCCAAAGCTCTTCCTCCCCGTACACTCTGGCCTTTGCTTCAGGGAACAGCACCAAGTCCTGGCCTAGAATGATGCATCTGTGTCTGGAATTTGACCTTTTTTTTTTTTTAATGATTTTTTTTAAGTTTATTTATTTATTTTGAGAGGGAGAATGATGACGGGCGGGGCAGAGAGAGGGAAAGAGAGAGAATCCCAGGCCAGGCTCTGCACCGTCGGCAGAGAACCCGATGAGGGGTTGAACTCCCCAACTGCAAGATCGTGACCTGAGCTGAAAAGGAGTCAGAGGCACAACCGACTGAGTCACGCACGGGTCGCTGGAATTTGATCTTTTTTCACGATATTTTCAGTAGCTATGAAATCACTGCCTTTGCATAGAGAGGAGGATGAAGTAGACACAACAGGGAGAAACAGAGACTGCTCAGCCTTGGAGAGAAAGAGAGAACGAGGGGACAGGACTTTCTTCTTTAACTGGTCGAGTCCTGGCTCCCTTTGTTTCTGAGAAGCAACGCAGCAGTCTGTCCTTGGGATCTGGGAGTGAGTTTGCAATCTCCTTTGTAGCTAGTTGAGTCTTGAGCAGGCTACCCAGTCTGTAGAATGAACTCCTGGGGGAGGGGGTGATGGTGAGTACTCTGTGGCCTCCCAGGAGGGCTGCCTGGTCTCTGCTTTGGAAAGAACTGAGTTAAGAATCTGACGTTTTAAAGTAAAATCAGGTAATTTGACTGTAAGGTTTGTTCAATTGATCAAGAAAGGATATATATATTTAATGTTTATTCATTTATTTTGGGAGAGAGAGAAAGCAAGCAAGGGAGGGGCAGACAGAGAGAGAGAGAGAGACAGAGAGAGAGAGAGACAGAGAGAGAGAGAGAGAATCCCAAGCAGGCTCCACACCGTCAGCTCAGAGCCCAGGGTGGGGCTCAAACTCGCAAACTGTGAGATCATGACTTGAGCCAAAATCAAGAGTCAGACAGTTAACCGACTGAGCCACCCAGGGGCCCCAAGAAAGGATTGCAAAAGCTGAAATAAATTGTTAACAATTTCTTCAAGAGGTGCACATGTAACCTCAAAAGGAAAGTCACCTAAAACAAGAACCGAAACTAGGGATTTTTGGCTGGGGACATGTTAACCAGGAACGGCACACAAAAAGTCACGTTCATATGACATCTCCTTAGGCAAGTTCTGGAAAAGCGTTTTCTTCTAGATTCTTCATTTGCTGCTGCCCTGACTTGCTTTTCTTAGGACTTTGGCTAACATTGGAAATGTGAGTAAGCTACACTTTGGGTTTGTAATTCAATAACAGCAGAAAGATCCAGAATAGACTCTCGAAGAAGCCAATGCCGATATTCTCATAGGGCTTGTGTTTGTAGCCGATTTCCAATGAGAAACCAAGGACGTTGGCTATGAAGCTGCACATGAAAAAAAAACAAAACACAACAAAAAACCTGCACATGGGAACGAGAGGTGTCTTATCTGATGAGTATCTCCCAACTGTGCTGAGTCGGCACATCCTTACCTGATCTTCTGGAAACACTACCTGTGGCCTGCCAGCTGATTTGCCAACGATACAGAGAGGCACAGAGAGCGCAGAGTGTCGGCTCCGGTCTCTGGAGAGCTTGTGATCAGTTTGCAAGACTAGCTGGGCTCCTTGGGAAAGGAGGGTGGGGTGGGCGCCAGGACGGGAAAAGCTCTTTGGGAACAAGGACAGGATGCAGGGGACGGGCAAAAAAAAATTAAATAAACCTGAACTCAGTCTCAATTACAGTGGAGCGTCAGCCACCAGGAAGCAGCTTTCACACAGAAAGCAACTACCTCATGCGCAGAGGTCCCGAAGGCTTCTCTGACGGAGCCCCCGCGGTGCAGCTATACTTAGCCCCGGTTTTCCCCAGCCCAATCTGTAGTAGAAGTGAAAGGATTCTTCATCCTATAGTAAAGGACCGTGCCTTCCCCCTTTATTTCTGATTTCTACCTTTTGCTCTGCAGTCTGTTAGTGTATGCTGCGGATGTAATGAAATGTGGCTAATTCAGCTTTGCTAAGTTTGCAAGCGTTGCAATTAACGTGAAGACCTACCGGAGGTGAAGTAGAGGTCACAGTGGGTTTTTTGTTGTTGTTGTTGTTGCTTTGGTTTTGTTTCAGGAAGTCCGAACTCCTTTTCTTACCGATTCTCCTGGTTAGCTGTAAGGGAGTTTTGTTTTGTTTTTGTTTTGCAAGCCCCTCGAATTCAAACCGGATAAAGCTTTACTTCTTTCAAGTGCATGCCATCACCGGGCCTCACGGTGCGGTTTTAATGACTATAAATAAATCCTTCCTTTAAATTAGTATAATTTCGAAACCAGGATGTTCTGAAACCGACAGGAATGTTTATCCTCAGGTAGATTAACTATAGCTCTAACAACTTTGTTCGTGCTTTGATTTGCGGAAGGAATTCTGTCTTCATCGGTAACACCGGGGCTGGGTGTTGTCCTCATGAAACGGGTGATGTGACTTCGTGAGATTTTCCACGGCCCTCCCTCTCGGGTTTGGATAGAGTCTCGCTGGGACTGGTGGTGGTGGGGGGGGCAAAGGGAGGAACTGTAAGTATGAGAGAGGGGAGCCGCAGGCCCCGGGGGGTCAGTATGCAGTGGTGTAGACCTTGCGGGCAGAGAGATAAGGAGGGTCACACCATGGCCAAGAGCTTGGGTCCGGCAAACCCAGCTCTCCCACCACATGACCTTGGAGGAATTGCTACATGCCTCTTGGTCTTTGTTTTCTGTTTTCTCACGTGGGAAGTGGGGATCTAAAACCCAACGCACACAGCACTGTTAACACGATTCCGCGAGATAAAAGACGCATGGGGCAATGCCCAAGAGATCAACATTAGCTGCTGGTATTGTGGCAACACTGGCTCCCGAGCTTGCTCCCTCTGGAAGGCTGGGTGAGGCTGCAAGCTGGGCTCCTCATCTGGAAGAGGGGTTTAATACCTATTCCACAGGATCGGGGTAGGAAGCAAGGGACCCCAGGTCATACCTGGGCAGTGCTGGAAACACAGCAGGTGGCCACAGCCCATCTCAGTGCCGCCTTCCTACCTCTTTGCGAATTCGGAATGAGATGGAAGTCAGCCCGCCGCCTGTTTAGACTGATTCCACACAGGGAGCCATTGTATTTGGAGCCCCATAGAGGGACTGACCACAGGATCATTTAGAACACCATTTTGTATTCTCTTTTAAGGTGTTTTTGGTCACGTCTGTGAGGTTAGAACACCGTGGATTCATTTACCCCTCCAACTGCAACAGCCTTACTCCCAGGCCCTGTGTTAAACCCGGGAAGTATAGGGGCAGCCAGCTGGCTCAGTCGGGAGAGGGTGCAACTCTTGATCTCGGGGTTGTGAGTTCGAGCCCCAAGTGAGGTGTAGAGATTACTAAAATAAATAAATAAATAAATAAATAAATAATAAATAAACAAACTTTAAAAAATAAACACTGAGGAGCGCCTGGGTGGCTCAGTTGGTTGAGTGCCGGACCTCAGCTCGGGTCATGTTCTCACCGTTAGTGGTTTTAATCCCCGCGTCGGGCTCTGTGCTGACAGCTCAGAGCCTGGAGCCTGCTTCAGATTCTGTGTCTCCCTCTCTCTCTGCCTCTGCCCTGCTCTCTCTCTCTGTCTCAAAAATAAATAGTAAAAACAATAAAACATAAAAAGATCATGACCCGAGCCAAAGTCTGATGCTTAACCAACTAAGCCACCCAGGCGTCCCTGTATTTATTTTTAATTTTTAAATTATTATCTCCCAAGTTGACCTTTTTGGGTATGTGTAGTGCTATGAATTTCAACACATGTACAGTTCTGTGTAGCTGTCAGGATACAGGACAGTTCTATCACACCCCTCAGAAATTCACTCTCTGCCCCTTCGTGGTCGCACCTTTCCCCCACGCAAGCCAGTGGCGACTCCTGGTCTGTTCTCCATCACTGCAGGTTTGTGGGGTTTTTTGAGAATGTCATGTAAATGGAATCATAAGTTATGTAAGCTTTTGAGACTGGCTTCTCTTATTGAGCCCAATTGCTGTGAGATTTCTCCAAGTGTTGTTTGTATCCGTACTTTTTCCTGTTTGTTACCGGGTCATCGTATGGGCATACCACAATTTCCTTGCCCACCCCATTGAAGGACATTTTATTGAAGGGCTTTTTTAGCTGTCAGAAGAAATGGGAAGGGAGCTGACCGGGGAGGAGACCAGTTGGATATCTACTTCAGGAAACCTAAGACAGGGGTCATGAGGCCAGAATCAAAGGAGACAGGTAGGGAAATTTCCAGGAGGGAGAAATGGACAAGATATGCATGCTTAGTTAGATATGAGCTGGAGGGAGAAAGAAGTCTGGGATGAAGCCCGGGTTTCTGGTTTGGAAAACAAATGGGACTACAAAATAGAGAATTCAGGAAGGAGAGCATGACCTCACTGTGGAAGGCCTTCGCGGAAGGATGACAGTCTGTGAGGCACCTGGTACTTAGCAGAGGCTCAAGAGAGGACCAGTGCCTGGGAACCCAGGTGTCCCACGCTCGGGGCGGATGCCACAAGCGCAAAGACGAAAGACACAGTCGAAGGCTCTGAAGAGTCAGGTGTGTAAGCAGGTCATTTTAACATCACCAGAAATGCCAAACTGAAGTGGAGGCATGGCATTTCCAGAGTTTGCAGGAAGGACCCTGAGCTCAGCCTGCCAGCCAGAGATGGCTTCCTGGAGGAGGACGTACTTTGATGTCAGATCTTTCCTTTATGGAAAACACTGTCCTCCAGATGGAACCACTTACAATGTGAATATTACCCAGGAGGATAAACAGTTTTGCTCTTTGGCATCAGTAGCTGCTAGTCTGCATTAGATAACCGGTTCATCTAAAGCTACGAATGAGGCTGGAAAAGTCTGAGGGGAGGACAGCGTGAAAAGCCACTCTGTGGGAGTAGGCGTTGCTGAGTTACCTAACTTGGGAAAGCTGACTCAGCAACTAGAATCATCTGAGAGCTTTTAAAAATGTTTTTAGGGGCGCCTGGGTGGCGCAGTCGGTTAAGCGTCCGACTTCAGCCAGGTCACGATCTCGCGGTCCGTGAGTGCGAGCCCCGCGTCGGGCTCTGGGCTGATGGCTCGGAGCCTGGAGCCTGTTTCCGATTCTGTGTCTCCCTCTCTCTCTGCCCCTCCCCCGTTCATGCTCTGTCTCTCTCTGTCCCAAAAATAAATAAACGTTGAAAAAAAAATTAAAAAAAATAAAAATGTTTTTAATGTTTATTATTTATTTTTGAGAGAGAGAGAGAGAGAGAGGCAGAGTGCAAGTGGGGGAGGGACAGAGAGAGAGAGGGAGATACAGAATCCAAAGCAGGCTCCAGACCCTGAGCTGTCATCACAGAGCCGGACCTCGAACCCACGAACGGTGAGATCACGACCTGAGCCGCTTAACCGACTGAACGGTTAAAAAGCTTTGTAAAAAATTCAGGTAACTGAGCCTTACCACAGACCTAAAACCACAGAGTCTCTGGGTGTGACCAATGAAAACAAAACAGAAAAGAACTCCTGGA
Source organism: Herpailurus yagouaroundi (assembly GCF_014898765.1). NCBI lineage: Eukaryota > Metazoa > Chordata > Mammalia > Carnivora > Felidae > Herpailurus > Herpailurus yagouaroundi. The sequence continues at coordinate 16,229,821 of NW_024412429.1, forward strand.
CGATTCTAATGTGAAGTCAGGTAAGACCCTAGAGTATCCAGATGGCTCGGCAATAGAGCCCAGGAACACTGAAAGAGACTTACCTTGATTTTTGCCACAGACGCAGTGTAAATCGTGATCCTCAGAAATGCCAGCCATTGGTCGTAGGGAAATCAAGTCCTGTCATAGGAATGGCTCAGTTCAGCTCATCCTTATTCTGGAAAAACCAACTCCAAGCACAAGCCACACTCACTAGATGTTAGTTTATAGTCAAATAACCCTACCATGTCCAATAAAAAACATAAATGCATGAGGCTGTTAAAACACTGATAATAGCTATACTTTTTTTGAGTTCTTACTATGTCCCAATTTTGCATATACTCAAAATTTTTTTCATCTTTCTAACAACGCAGAGAGGTAATTGTGAAATAAGCCCATTGTTCCTTGTTCAAGGTTGTACATCTCCCAGGGGCTGACCAGTCAGATTTCAAATTTCATTCTTTCCATTATATCAAATAAACAACCTTGAAAGATCTGTAATGAGGACACGAGTGACCGTTCAGCAAAAGGCCAAGGGAACCCACAAGAAAAAGCAACATGACAATGAAGTGTGTAACAAATCGGGCAAGGGAGATAAAGAAAAATAAACAAAAGAAGGAAGAGCAGACGAATAGAATTTAGGGCAAAGCATCTATTAGCAAAAGACACTGAGGGACTCTTTTGTGAAAAATAATGAAATAGGCCCAGCATTTCCTGACCCGTGCTTTATGTGTGTTCAAGGCTGGTGTTTATAGTTATTCCTGAACAGTCTTGACCCTACCCTACTTCCCGAGTTGGTTTTTGTTTTTACCTCAGGAAAACAGGTTTAAGGACCGTTTTGGTCGCATCCAGCTGTCCTGCTTGTCCATCACATCCAGGCTTTGTTGCTCTCACAGCCTCTCTGCCTGCGTGTGCAGCTTCGACTCTGTCTCGAATTGTTCTAGAGTCTGAGGGCTGACAGCTGAATCCGAGTCCCAGAGACACAGACCTTGACCTTAATAGCACACTGACCTAAAAAATACACCAATTAATACACATAGGAAGAGATGGACAAAAGTGAAGCACAAAAGAGAACAAAGGAACCTCAAAGGGGGAGTGGACGGACTGAGCTGAGCAGGCTGACCAGAGAAATCTGGATTCATGGTAACTTTGATACAGGCTGGGAAGTGTCATGGTAACAAAAGTTCACAGCCACTTCCTCGTCTTCCTCCTCTTCCTTCTTTCCTCCTCCTCCCCCCCCCCACCACTTCCTCCCCTTCTTCCCCCTCCTCTGCTTCCTCCTCCTCCTCCTTCTCTTTCTTTTTCTTCTCCTTCTCCTTCTCCTTCTCCTTCTCCTTCTCCTTCTCCTTCTCCTTCTTCTTTCCTCAACTAGGGCCAAAATAATCTGGAATTTATTTAGATACAAGAACTTTCAGGGGCGCCTGGGTGGCTCAGTCGGTTGAGCGTCCGACTTCGGCTCAGGTCAGGATCTTGCAGTTTGTGAGTTCGAGCCCCGCGTCGGGCTCTGTGCTGACAGCTGGGAGCCTGGAGCCTGCTTCGGATTCTGTGTCTCCCTCTCTCTCTCTGCCCCTCCCCCACTCACACTCTGTCTCTCTCTCCTTCAAAAATAAGTAAACATTAAAAAAAATTAGATACAAGAACTTTCAGGGAGTAAAGTGTATTTAATAAAGGAAAGGATTATAAACAAGGCTATACAAGTCGCCCTTCCTGGATAATGTTGAGACATAATTATTATTCTTAAGCACCAACTATATGCATGGGAGTATACTGGGCAGTTCAAATAAATTCCTTACTTCATTTAATTTTTTTTTGAAATTTCCTTTTTAAAAAAAACCCAAAAACAAAACATTTATTTTGAGAAAGAGAGTGAGCATGCATGAGCAGGGGAGAGGCAGAGAGAGAGAGAATCCCAAGCAAGCTCCCCAGTCAGTGCAGAGTCCGATGTGGGGCTTGATCCCATGAACTGTAAGACATGACCTGAGCTGAAACCAAGAGTTGTACGCTTAACTGACTGAGCCACTCAGACACTCTAGATCTTTTTAGAAACTTCCAAGGTGAATATTATTACCCACATTTTACGGGAAAGTAAACAGAGGCTTGGTGGTGTTTCCAGGGAGACAAGTAGTGAATGGCATGGCTGGGTTTAGACAGAGTTATCTTTGACCCTAAAATAGTCTTGCTTACCATAACAGCAGGACCTATGGTCTTGAATTGGTTCACACTATGGGATGACCAAATCAGCAAACGGGGGCCCAACCCTGCCTTATCTTAGGGACAAGAGGGAGGAAAAGAGACAGGAGGAAAGAGAGGGACTGAGAGTGATCTCACAGGGAGCAATTCTCCAGGTCCTTCCCCCAGCACGAAGCTAAGGGAAACCTTCACCTTTTTCCTTCAGGATGAGTCCTTTCAGATTTGAACGAGTGATGTTAGCACTGCACAGTTGTGCTTTACGAGTACTGTCTGGGGCACTGTTTTCTGCATTTGCATCCTTTCTGAGAGAGAAAATAGTGAGGCTCAGAGAAAGAGGCCAGGGGCCTTGTTTTAGGCCCTGAGGAAAGCAGAGAGCAGGGGGAACAAAGCCCCCACCCAGTTTCCAAGTGCAAGAGAAAACAGTATCAGCCCAAACAGCAAATGAGTATTCTTTCCTCCATAAAGATTGTGAGAAAACTGGCCTATGTTCTAGTGTCTCCTTTCAATTCCCTAGGGCAATTCTTTTTTTTTTTTTTTAATATTTATTTAGTTTTGAGAGAGAGAGAGAGCGAGAGAGAGCAGGGGAGGGGCAGAGAGAGAAGGAGACACAGAATCTGAAGCAGGCTCCAGGCTCTGAGCCGTCAGCACAGAGCCCTACACAGACCTCGAGACCACAAACCGCGAGATCATGACCTGAGCCTAAATCAAGGGTCAGATGCTCAACTGACTGAGCCACCCAGGCACCCCTCAATTCCCTAGGGTAATTCTAAAGGGTGTCTTTTAAGAAATTCTTGAATCCACATGGAGAACTAAAGGACACGGGTAAGTATAAAATACAGTATAACTTTATTTTTTGTGTGTAACACTTTTTTTCCCTCCTGTCTGATTTAAAGGAGAACTGTAAACAGCAATAATTAGAAACCTCTGTTGATGGGTACACAATGTATACAAATATAAGTTTTAGGGGGGTATATACACAGGTTTTATTTCCCTTAATATGGAAACAAACTACAACAAAATGACAATGAAAATAATGCACTTATAATGGATCCTTGAATGCCTACTCTATGCCATTATGTTACATGCATTAATTTAAATGCTTTTCTTATTATTCCCAATTAGTTAAGAAAATGAGACTTAATGGGGCACCTGGGTGGCTCAGTGGGTTAAGCGTCCGACTTCAGCTCAGGTCACGATCTCGCAGTCCGTGAGTTCGAGCCCCGCGTCGGGCTCTGGGCTGATGGCTCAGAGCCTGGAGCCTGCTTCCAATTCTGTGTCTCCCTCTCTCTCCGCCCCTCCCCCAGCCCTTGCAAACCATTATTCTGCTTTTCTATTTCTATGAATTTGAGCACTTTGCATAGCGCATAAACGGAATCATACATATTTGTCTTTTTGTGTGACTGGCTTCTTTCATTTAATACAATATCCTCGAGGGTCATCCATGTTGTAGCATGTGATGGGATTTCCTACATTTTGAGGGCTGAATAACATTTCACTGTATGTGTGAGCCACAGTCTGTTTGTCCATTTGTCCATCAGTGGATACTTGTGCTGCTTGTACTTCTTGGCCATTGTGCATAGTGCTGCTATGAACGTGTGTGTGCAAACATCTCTTCGAGATTCTGCTTTTAATTCTTTTGAATATATATCCAGAAGTGGGATTGCTGGAGCCTATGGTGCTTTTATTTTTAATTTATTGAGAAACTTCCATATCATTTACCATACCAGCTGTTACATTTTATAATCCCGCCAACAGTGCATAAAGTGTTCCCATTTCTCCACATCCTTGCCGACACTTGTTTTTTTGTTTTTGTTTTTGTTTTGTTTTGTTTTCCTGGATAGTAGCCACCCGAATAGTTGTGAGGTGATACTTCATTGTGATTTTGATTTGCGTTTCTCTGATGATTTCTAATGATGAGCATCTTTTCATATACTTTTGGTCACTTATATACACTGTCTTTGGAAAAGTGTCTATTCAAGCCCGTCACCCATTTTTTTAAAAATTAGGTTATTTGATTTTTTATTGTTGAGTTGTCGGAATCCTTTTTTTTTTTTTTTTAAAGTAAGCTCTTTGCCCAACATGGGGCTTGAACTCATGACCCGGAGATCAAGAGTCACATGCTCTACCAACTGACCCAGCCAGGCGCCCCCTAGGAATCCTTTATATATTCTGGATATTAACCTCTTACCAGATACACGTTTGCAAGTACAGTCGTCCTTTGACCAACGCTAGGCTTGGGCCCACCACTCTCCCCATGCAGTTGAAAACCTGCATATAACTTTTGACTCCCTCAAAACTTAACTACTAATAGGGAGAACCTCGAGGGATCACTCGTTACTGCGGCATGCAATCCACTGAAGAGACAAACTGCTCTCAGCGAGATGATTAGCATCACACTGCATTTTAAGCAGATACTTGCAAGGCTCCAGCTAGGTGGCTACCAAATTATTACAAAACGCTAGTCCAGGATGTACTACGGTTCATGTTATGCGGTTATGATTTTTTTTAAATTTTTTTTTTTTAACGTTTATTTATTTTTGAGACAGAGAGACACAGAGCATGAACGGGGGAGGGTCAGAGAGAGAGGGAGATACAGAATCTGAAACAGGCTCCAGGCTCCGAGCAGTCAGCACAGAGCCCGACGCGGGGCTCGAACTCACGGACCGGGAGACCACAACCTGAGCCAAAGTCGGACGCTCAACCGACTGAGCCACCCAGGCGCCCCTATGCGTTTATGATTTAATACTGCATCTTTATGCTTGTTTTCGTTTCTCTCGACTGCTGATGTACAGTCTGTAAATGCTTGTGTGCATACATCCTGATAAATTTTAACTTTTTGTAAGAGATTTGTGTACACTTTACGGCAGCAAATGATAAAATCCACATTATTTTATGCATTTATGACGTGTCTAACTTCTAATTTTTTGTGATTTTTTTTTAGTATTTCGCAAGGTTTGTCTTTGAGTTTTTTCAAATTGTCCCCAATCTCCAAAAACTTTCCAATATATTTATCGAAAGGAACCTCACATGTACGTGAGCCTATGCAGTTCCTACCCGTTTAAGAGCCAACTGTGTCTTCTCCCATGCCGTAGATGGCTTTTTTGCTCTGTTAAATTGTGGCCTTAGATGCACAAGTTTTTAACTTTGATGTAGTCCCACTTTGCCAGTCTTCCTCTGAAAGCCGATGTTCCAGCCCATGTACCCCCTGTGCCACATACCTTCATCCAGTGACTCCCAAACTTGAATATGCATTAGAATCTCCTTGGGGCGCCTGGATGGCGCAGTCGGTTAAGCGTCCGACTTCAGCCAGGTCACGATCTCGCGGTCCGTGGGTTCGAGCCCCGCGTCGGGCTCTGGGCTGATGGCTCAGAGCCTGGAGCCTGTTTCCGATTCTGTGTCTCCCTCTCTCTCTCCCCCTCCCCCGTTCATGCTCTGTCTCTCTCTGTCCCAAAAATAAATAAACGTTGAAAAGAATCTCCTGGAGGGCTTGTTACACCATAGATTGCTGAGTCCCGCCACAGAGTTTTTGGTTCGGTAGATCTGGGATGGGGCTCCACGACCGGCATGTCTAGAAAGTTCTCAGGTAATGCAGTGGCCGATGGTCTGGGCACCACACCTTGAGAACTGCTGCTGGGGTCACTCAGTCTCTCTGTGTCTTTAAATTTTTTTTTTTTCAACGTTTATTTTTGGGACAGAGAGAGACAGAGCATGAACGGGGGAGGGGCAGAGAGAGAGGGAGACACAGAATCGGAAACAGGCTCCAGGCTCCGAGCCATCAGCCCAGAGCTCGACGCGGGGCTCGAACCCACGGACCGCGAGATCGTGACCTGGCTGAAGTCGGACGCTTAACCGACTGCGCCACCCAGGCGCCCCTCTCTGCGTCTTTAAAAATTATTTCCATGCCTCCATGCTTTTGCTGTTTGTTCCCTGCCTGGAATGGCCTTTAAGCACACACCTCCTCAGTGAACTTTCACTGAACCCTCAAGTTGGAAGGAATCCTTCTCCTTCGGAGTTTCTACGTCACTTTGTATTTATTTTGTCCCATCCCACCTTTTACTTTCGGTGATATTTATACACCAGTCACATCCTCTACTGGGATAATAGACTTGTTGATGTGAGTACTTCAGTTCAATGTCTCTTTACATGGCCCTACAGCGTCTAGCACGATATTTCACCAGCACATGGCATGGATATTGGTTAAATGAGTGAAAAATTAAGGAAATGCCCATTGAATGAAAGGACAGCAGCATTAAGGAAAGAAAAATGACATGAAAGCTATAGGAGAAGAGACACCATAAATGGAGGGCAGTGGGGGTGGGGGAATTTTTTCCAAGAATTTTGTTTTGGGAATTTTGTTTTGCCAACTACATGAAAAGCAAGAATAGATCAGGTCTATCCCAGCTGTTCTGTTTGTCTGTTTTCCTGCAGCTGTGCTAGAATTTTTTTTTTTTTTTTTTTTAGGCTAAAATTGCTAATCACCATTGCCAGTAGGGCCTTTGTGATTAAACGAACGAAAAGAAAGAAAAAGATTAATGACTTTAATTCCCAAACATTTAGGGAAATGAAAGTGTGGAGGGGGGCAGCGTTCTGGCATCTTGACTGGAACTCTATAGACTGTTGTGTTTTCATCTTGCGAGAGATCAAGACACCTCTCCCCAGGGAGGGTTAGACAGGGGCCGTCGAACGTAAAACAGAAGTATCAAAGAAACCGTAATGAACTCTAGAATTCGCTCTCTCTGTACAAAATTCTAAACCAATGTTTATAAAATGAACCTGACGTATCATTCTTTTTTTTTGGTGCGATTTTATTTTTAAGTCATTTCTACACCCCGCGTGGGGCTCAAACCCACAACCCTGAGATCGAGAGTCTCGTGCTTTATGGGCTGAGCGAGCCAGAAACCCCATGACATCTCATTCTTTTTTTTTTTTTAACTTTTTTTTTTTAATGTTTATTCTATTTTTGAGAGAGAGAGAGAGACAGAGCACGAGCAGGGGAGGGGCAGAGAGAGAAGGAGACACAGAACCCAAAGCAGGTTCCAGGCTCCAAGCCGTCAGCACAGGGCCCGACATGGGGCTTGAACCCACAGACTGGGAGATCATGACCTGAGCCAAAGTCGGACGCTTAACTGACTGAGCCACCCAGGCGCCCCAGCATATCATTCTTTATTACATTTATGACCCCACCTCTCTGGCAGGCTGGACCAGGCATGATTTCTAACTTTTGCTTCTTTATTAGGATAGCCTTCATTGCAAACTACCAGTGTGTAATAGGGTGTTTCTCTGCCATCCTCTGCCTGGGGCTGACAGAGCTTTGCCCGTGCACTTCTGAAAAGGCCCTTGAGCTTAGGAATGCGGTCCACTGCAAGCACCACAAGCCAAGGAAAAAAGCAAGCCACAGAGAGCCCTGGGGTTTCGGCTGGAACACACGTCCTGAGCACCCTCTGGAAGTTTCTGTGATTTTTGTCCCCAGTGGCAGCATTTTATTTTGGGTCAGGGCTACTATCCTGGGATCATTCTATGCAGCTGTTAGCCGTTTTCATTTTTGTTTGCTTGCTGTTTGGACACTTCGGCAGATTCTATTGTGATCTCCAGTCATTCCTGTCCCAGGTGCACTACCAGAACATTCTAACCACAGACGTGTGTTGCTCTTTAACAGTACATAGGAAATTAAGAGAACCTTGAGAGCTGGCTTGAAAAATTTATTAAGCTCTCCTAAATCTTCCTCTTTGAAAATCATTTCTCCATGGTGTGGTTGTGCCTGGGAGGACTAAAAATCAACGTCTCAGTCATGAGCCCAAGATTCTGTGAAATTAAACATGCCCAGAAATTAAATTTTTTTTTAACGTTTATTTATTTTTGAGACAGAGAGAGACAGAGCATGAACGGGGGAGGGGCAGTGAGAGAGGGAGACACAGAATCGGAAGCAGGCTCCAGGCTCTGAGCTGTCAGCACAGAGCCGGACACGGGCCTTGAACTCACAAACTGCGAGATCATGACCCGAGACGAAGCCGGACACTCAACCGACTGAGCCACCCAGGTGCCCCTAATACACTATTTTAAAAGAAAGCAAAATAAAAATGACACGAAATGTTGCTAGTTACAACTCTCTAAGAAATCATGCATACCTGTTAATACAATTGAAAGGCAATATGAAAGTAAGAATATAGTTGTTCGATATTGAACGAGGTAGGACTCTGTTACAGGGAAGGAAAACTGAAATTTTAAAGGAATCTTGGCCAAGACTGGGATTTATTTGCCCCAGATCCCAAGCAACTATTGAGCGATGGAGCTGTAGCAGAGCAAGAATCCAGCTGGCCCATTGACACACCTACAACTGGGCGATTTAACATCTTCCTGAGTCTTGCCATCTCTAGACCTTGCCCTTGGCCCCATCCCTATTCACTACAGTTGGCTTTGCCTACATGAAGAACACATGGCCTTCCCAAATCACACTTTCCAACTTTTACTATGTTGCCTCTGTGTATCTCGTCTCCTCTTCTCAGGACATAGTCATATTGGATTAGGGCCCAACATAATGGCCTCATAACTTAATCACCCCTTTAAAGGCCGCATCTCCAATAGCTGCATTCTGAGGGTTAGGGCTTCAACATAGGAGTTTTGGGGGGACGCAATTTGGCCCATAGCACATGATTTACTACGGTGCTTCCACCCTTGACTGATGTTTACATTATTTCCTGGATTTTGGATTGGCTTAGAACTCTTTGCTTCTGCTGACTTTGAAATTGCCGTTTCATCCACAAAGATCAGTTAATCTAAAGATATGCACCTTGTGTCAGACTGTTGGACTCTATTTTATATGATCCTGTTGGGTCCCTTATTAATTTACTAAACAAATATTTATTGAACCGCCAGCATGTACTAAATATTAATATCTAGTGTAAATGTGAGGAAATATGATATCCTTGGGAATATCAAGGTGAATCAGCCATGGATCCTGTCTGAGGCTTTTATTCTAGTAGAGACGAAAAGTCGAAAAGCATCAATCAATATAATAAAAGAAATAAAGGTTTAAGGCAAAGTGTACTTTAGGAGATGTATGGATAAATATTATAGAAATTCAGAGGAGGAAAAAATAGCTCAAGGCTGGAAAGACTGGAGAAAGCTTCCGGGAAGGGGTAGTGTTTGAGCTGAGATCTGAGCTGTGGGTGGTACTTGAACTTATGAAGGACAAGGCTTTTCAGGAACAGAGACTGGCATCGGTGCTGCACCTGTCAGACAGACCTGGGAGGCCGGGATCTTCCAAGAGGAAGCGCTAAATGAGGGCCCAGACATCTCCACACAGGAGGAGGGGAAAAGGGGTCGGCCCCGTGATGTATCGACCTCAGGCGAATTATTCAGTCAAGGTAGAGTTTTTCTTTCCTTTCAGGTAATATTACCCTGATTCCTCAGCTCACGTTCATTCCTCCATCTACGGCAATCTGACTTCTAGAGTGAACAGAAACCTCCTAATTAGCAAACCCAGTGGTCCCTGTTCCGTTTGCTGCCCACCTGCCTTTCTATGGCATTCTACTTTCCTCCTTGAAACTTTTTTCCTCCCCTGGCTCTTTGACACCCCTTCCTCCCAGCCCTCCCCTCCTCTCCTCCCGGTCTCCTCCCAAATTTGCATTTCCTAGCTTTTTAACCATCATGTAAACATTGGCCTTTCCAAGTGGCCACTTCTATTTTTTAGCTATTGCTTTTTGGCTGATGTCTTTTTTTTTTTTTTTTTTAAGTGAAATTGCTCTTCTAGTATTTTCAGTCTCCACCTGGATGTTCCATGGGCTTCTTAAACTCAGGAAACCAGATTCATTTTCTTTTTTTAGATCTACACTCACTTCCTACAAGATTTCAACAGTCTTATGGCTTTCAATGCCCTTCATGTGCTGGAATCCCAAGTGGTTTCTTGAGTTTGCACTGCTTCCCTGAACTCCAGACTCATGCTTGTCTTCTCAGGCTTCATATGTCCCCAACTGTACTTTGTATTCTCCCTTAAGCCTTCACTGTCCCCATGTCACTGTCGCTCTTAATGACCGCTCTGTCTTTTCGATCGCTCAGATCAACAGCCTTTGGGCTGTTGCATTTTTCCCTCTTGCATCCTGAATCTGGTCTGACCACAAGAACTGTCCACTCTTCTTTCTGCATAGGGTCAGAACATGACTACACCTCCCCACCCCAGAGCTGCAAACCCAGTCCAAACTATATGATCTCTTGCTTGAATGATTGCAGTAGATTCCAAACTGGTCTCTGGTTCCACCCTGGGCCCCTTTTGTCCTCTTCTCAACAAAGCCGCCATGCTGAAACTTCTGCTGGACGGAGTGAAGTCCTCCACTTGAACGATCCTAATGCTCTCATATCACTCAGAGTACAACCAAGTCTTTCCTGTGGCCTCAGTGTGACAGGATTTTGTTACCCCTGAAACCTCGATGATGCCCCTGGCTCCACCTTGCCCATCCTGTGGCCTCAGTGTGACAGGATTTTGTTACCCCTGAAACCTCGATGATGCCCCTGGCCCCACCTTGCCCATCCTGCAGCCTCTGGCCCCACACTCTATCTCGAACACATTGGACATGCTTCTTCTCACTTGGGCCTTTGTACTTCCTCTTCCTGTAGCCGTCGCAAGTCTCACTTCCTTCAGGTTTTTGTGCAAGAGGGTCTTCAGTGGGACCTTCCAGAACCACACTATCTCAGATTCTAACTCAGCTCCCTACACTTGATATTTTCCTTCCATGCTTTATTTTTTCTTCTTAGTGCTTATTAATGTCTAAACATAAGATACATTTTACTTATTTACTGTCTGTCTCCTCACTGAGACCCAATAGAACAGAGAATTTTGTCTCCCTTTTTAGAGTTGTATCTCAATGCCCAGAACAAAGCCTGGGACCCAATAGACACTTTCCAAATATTTGCTGAATGCCGACAACACTTACATATAGTATTTATTTGTTCCCTTAGTCAAGTACCAAATCATGTACTATTCTTGTATCATCACATTGGGGCTTCTTTCAACATATGAATTTTGGAGGAACACAAACATTCAGTCCATAACATGGGTTGAATTGTGTCCTGCTCCTCCCACCCCCAAAGATATGTTGAGGTTCTAACCCCCAGTGCTTCAGAATGTGACCTTATTTGGAAGAAGGGCCATTGCAAATGTAATTAATTAAGAAGAGGTTACACTGAAGTAGAGTGGGGCCCTAATCCAACATGACTTGTGTCCTTGTGAGAAGACAGCCGTGTGAAGCTGAAGGCAGAGACTGTAGTGAGGTATCTACAAGCCAAGGAGTTGCCGGAAACCACCAGCAACTGGAAGAGGCTGGTGGTTTATTTTTATTTATTTTTAGAGCTTTTGGAGGAAGCATGGCTCTGACAACACTCTGATTTTGGATTTCTAGCTTCTAGAACTATCAGAGGATAAATTTATGTTCTTTGAAGCCATGATGAAAACCAGAGGAAAGCCATAGAGCAAATGACAAAGAAAGGATGACCATTGCAAAGTGGTCTGGAGAGTACATTTTTTAACATTTCACAATTAAAGCAGACAAATCACTTCTTACGTGAATTTTTCCACTGAAGTATAACATATACACAGAAAAGGACACACCAGATCAAAATATAGCACCGACGGAACCCCCCTTGTAGCTTTTCCCTGTTCTTTCTCCCAACAAAGACAACCGCTGTTCTGACTGCTCTCAGTGGAACAGAGCTCTGGCTGGTTCTGAGCTTATAGACATAGATGAAACCACACAGTCTGTATTCACCACACTGCATACCACACCCATGCTGGAGAAATGCCACCAGATGGCATATTGGGGCTGCCACCACCCTTTGTTCTCACCACCCCACAATCCCATTGTATGCCCAGACCACTTTATTTACCTATCCTGTGGATGTCCACATGGGATATTTCCACCTGGGGGCTCTTAACAAATAATACTGCCATGAACATTACTGTATACGTTTTCTGGTACACACACACACACACACACACACACATTTCTATTGGGTGTCGTATTCGCTTTTTATCACCACTGCAACAAATTACCACACAGCCCTCACTTAACACACGTTTGTTATCTCTCAGCTCTGTAGGTCAGAAATTCGCAAAGGCTCTCAGCAGGCCCTACCTTGCCTGTTCGGGTTTTTAGCCAAGTTCAGTTTCTTGCTTCTGTAGGACTCAGGGCCCATATTCTTGCTGATTCAGCATTCCTTGGCTTATGATCTTGTCTCTATCTTCAAAATTGGCAAAGACAGTTTTCAATCCTCCTGTCCCATGTCTCTGGCTGTTCTTTCACTGTTGTTTCTGTCTCTGATCACATTGGGAAAGGTTCTGGGTTTTTAAGGATTGTTGTGATGAGGTTGAGCCCACTGATAATTCAGGATAATTCTCCCCATCTCAAGGTCTAACTTTTTTTTTTTTTAATTTTTTTTTCAACGTTTATTTATTTTTGGGACAGAGAGAGACAGAGCATGAACGGGGGAGGGGCAGAGAGAGAGGGAGACACAGAATCGGAAACAGGCTCCAGGCTCCGAGCCATCAGCCCAGAGCCTGACGTGGGGCTCGAACTCACGGACCGCGAGATCGTGACCTAGCTGAAGTCGGACGCTTAACCGACTGCGCCACCCAGGTGCCCCTCAAGGTCTGTAACTTTAATCACATCTGAAATTTACCTTTAACCATGTAAGGTAGGAAAGTCATAGGTTCCCCAAATTAGGAGGTGGACAGCTTTGGGGAAGGGGGATGGTCTTTATTCTGCCTACCATATAACTGGTATATACCTGGGAGTGTTAACTCCCACAGAAGAGGTGCATAAATTCAACCATAGCAGATATTGTCAATAGTTTTTCAAAAGGTACCACTTTACACCCCCTCTGGCAGTCTGTGAGAATCGGCTTGCTCCACATCCTTGCTGGTTCTCAATATTGGTAGCTCTCATCAATGTTAGCCTATCTGTTGGGCAGGTAGTAACAAATAAATGGGGATTTAAGTTGCATTTTCTTGGTGATTAATCATGAACATATTTTCATATGCTTCCTGGTCATTTGTATAACCTCTTTTGTGAAATGCCTGTTCAAGTCTTTTGCCCATTTCAAAAACTACATTGAAAGCAAACCATTTTTTGAACTGTGAAAACATTCATCAGGGTAGGATTTGCCATCTGCACATGCTCAGATACCTAGAAAATAAATAGATAACTTTAATGCCAGCAAAGGAAGAAAATGAGCTAACCTTTGCAGTTCTTTTCTTATCTTTCTTCCTTTCAATCAAGCTTAACAACTAATGAAATCAGTAACAGTAGCTCACATTTGTATAGTGCTTTAGGATTTACAAAGTGCTTTCACATCCATTTTCTCATTCTCCTTTTGTTGGAAGGAGCAATAATATGTTGCTTGCTAGTCCTGTTTTCATACCGTATATTACTTTCAACAAATGCAAAAATCAAGGCAAGACGCATATATTAAAATCATTGTAGTTGGGCTAGTCAGTAGCATGATATGTGAATTTTATAATTATCGTTCTTTGCTCACAATTATCTCAAATTTGCTAATGAATATAATAAATGCTTGTAGAATGTCTAACAATCCCTCCATGCTGTTATGCTGAAAGGCACTTCTGGGAGTTGCTGTTAAATCAGGAAGAGAGCATAAATCTACAGAAGCCTGGTGATTGGAAATGGGTCTGTGGCAGAGAGGAGCCAACCTCCACTGTGGAGAGCCACAGAAAGATACAAATCAAGCAGACATGTTTTCAAGAAGCAGAGCACAAACAACCTTTGTACATTACGTGCTTTTTTTCATTCCTTCCACACTAGACACTAATTACTTTAGCCTTCTTTGGTACTTTAATAAAGAATTGTGCTTCTTGCTTGATAGCTTGACCTAAATGTGTGTGTCTGGGGATGGGAGTCAGGGAGGACTAATATCTATGTGTAGCTGTGAAATGAGAGAAACTGCTAAGAAAAGCAATAAACATGCATTAAAATTCTCAGGCTAAAACGTACCCTGCTTTTTTTTTTTTTTGCTTCTTGACATTTTGAATACCACCATGCTATAAAAGTATATGACCTCTTTTCCCATCAAGTTTACAACCTTAAAAGATGAGACAGGCCAATGCAAGACAGAAATGAAAAACATAAAGGTAATGAGTTTTTTTTTTTTTTTTTTTAATACGGCCACCTCAACAGCAGGGTCGTATCTCATGAGAAGTGACTTATCCTCTTCTAGTTTAGTAAAAGCCAGAAACGATCGAGAGTTTGACCTGCAAACGTGACGCTACAGCCGCTGTGAGACGTTTATCCCTTCTTCCTCGGTCACCGCCCACCCCAACAGACCTTATTGCCTTGTGTCACTTCTTTATTTTTCATACTTGTGTCACTATCATGTTACTGCATGCACGTCAGGGTACCACTCCACGTGCACTTTCCTTTTCCTGTTCACTCACTGCGTGGAATGCATTTGGGTGTCTGCACTTCACCCACGCGCTCCCCGGTGCAGCTTCCACGCTTCCTGCAGGCTGACTGCCCTCCTGATTCAAGGAAGGACATGTGGCTGTGGCCAAAGCTCATCAACATAGTCCCGCTCCTGGCCAGGGAGGGGGACGTGCCTTCATGTTGCAAAGGGGTTTGCCGGAGCTCTTCACAACGAAGCGGCTCCGTTCTCTTGAGACAAGGAAGCCTGTGGGCTGGGGAGTGGAGGCACGAGCCGACTCTGCAGACGGCAGATGAGAGATTGGAAGACGCTTAGCCTTCCGCGGCATCATGGGAAACTGCAATGAACCAACAGTCCTGATGCTTAACTTACAACATAGCTCCTTTATTATTTTTTAATGTTTATTTATTTTTGAGACAAAGAGAGAGTTCACAAGTGTATGCGCGTGCAAGTGGGGGAGGGGCGGAGAGCACAGGAGAGAGAGGCAGCCTCCACCTGTCAGTACAGAGCCCAATGCGGGTGAGATCATGACCTGAGCTGAAATCAAGAGTCGGATGTTTGAGCCATCCAGGTGCCCCACAACACATCTCCTTTAGGGCATAAAGCTATTTCAACTGGCTTTTCTGTTATTTACAACTGAGTGTATCAGAACAGGTATGTTGCTTTTAAAGTGTATTTATTTTGAGAGAAAGAGCGGGGCAGGGGCAGAGGGAGAGGGAGACAGACAGGGAGAGGGAGAATCCCAAGCAGGCTCTGCAGTGTCAGCGCGGAGCCGGATGCAGGGCTAGAACTCACAAACTGTGAGATCATGACCCGAGCGAAGTTGGATGCTTAACTGACTGAGCCATCCAGGTGCTCCTGATACGTTGTTTTAAAAGTATTGTGTATTCATAGAAAATTTGAGGTGTCTAAGCTCAATAGATCAGGAGACAATCACCAATGAAAATATAGTTTGTTACAACTCCCAAGGAGGTGGGGGGGGGGCATGCCACACCAGGGGGTCCACATGCAGAAGAAGTTCCTGGGTTGGTTAAGAGCAGCAGGGGAGGGAGAAACTTGGGGCAGGAGCTTTTATTGTGGTTTCTGTGGGAGGAACGGGGAGGCACAGCATGAATGTTTAGGATTGACTAGTTCGGATGATTTCTGGGCTCTAGGGCATCAGTTGTCCCTAGTTGTCTAGTATCTGGCTCTGGGGTGACTAGGGTGGTGGGTAGTGACCCAGAGTTTGAGGGCCCTACCAAGGAGAGTTGGAGTGTGGGCTCTGCATTGGTTGATTTGCACTTAAAAAACATGCTCATGGGTTTGGTGTTTAGTATCTCTGGGAACTGGCTCTTCACCCTGGAAGGGAAGTCTCCTTCAGGGCCACAAGGCCCCAGATGTCAAAGCATCAGAAAATAGAATATCAAAGCCATGGTTAATACATATGTTCGCAAAAAGCTTAATAAAATCACCTAAGATAATGTTTTTGCTATTAATATTGCAAAAGAAACAGGGAAACAACTAAAGCTGATTTTTCATGATACCACCACAAATTTTCTAAACCAAAAAAAAAATGTTTTTAATTTAAAAAATGTTTACTTATTTATTTTGGGAGAGAGAGAGAGGGAGAGAGAGAGAGAATGAGCACAAGGAGGGGAGGGACAGAGAGAAAGAGGGAGAGAGAGAATCCCAAGCAGGCTCCCCACTCAGCTCGGAGCCCAACATGGGGCTCAATCCCATGACCCTGGGATCATGACCTGAGCCACGATCAAGAGCTGGATGCTTAACCCACTGAGCCATCCAGGTGTCCCTCTAACCAAAACATATATATATATATATATATATATATATATATATATATATATGTATTATTCACGATCTTCATGGAATAAAGCATTCTGAATTGCCAAACTCTCCGTAGAGTTATTGATTACTTGGGCATGGTTACCGTTATTTTATTAAAGAAGTCTCTGGGATACTTTGCTTTCTCCTGTGTTCATTCAACAATGTGTTCTGAGCACCTAGCATGTCCTGGGTGCTGAAGACGTAGCAAGGACCCTGAGAAAGTCCCTCTGTCTTAGAGTTTATATTCTGGAGGCAGTGGGGTAGACTATAAGTAGAAATGAAGCAATTACATAAGACAACTCCATACAGTGATCAGATCATCGGCACCATAGGATGAGGCCAGGGGAGGGTCTCGAGTTTTGAATGGGGACCAAGAAACCGGATCCATTTCTTTCTCCTCCTCTTATTGCCCCTCCTCCTTGGATACATTCTGAAGGTATCTTATTTCATACTTCGGGCTCTAAGGGCTTCTGCATCAAAGCGCAGGTGGCTTTCACCCCTCCCTTTTCATCCCACTGCCCCAGATGGTGACGGCCTTTCCACCTTATGTGTATTGTCAGAACAAAGGCAACTCACCAACACCACAGAGGCTCGCTCTCCCTCTTTCTGCTTTCTTTTTTGAGAGAAACGTGAGAGTTTGGGTCATGATCCCACAGTTCTTGAGTTCGAGCTCCACATCGGGCTCTGCGTTGACCGTGCAGAGCTTGCTTGGGATTCTCTGTCTTGCCCTTCCTCTCTGCCCCTCCCCTGCTCACACTCACTCTCTCTCTCTCAAAGTAAAGAAGTAAACTTAAAAAAAAAAGAAGAGGCAGAAAAGACACCAGACATGCATGTGAACTAGAGGGCCGGCATGTGAAGAGGGAGCAGGAACATGGCCACCTGCCGGCTAAGGAGAGAGACTGTAGAGGAAGCCAATGCTGCCAGCACCTTAATCTTGGATTTCTAGCCTCCAGAACGGTGAGAAAATAAATTTCTGTTGTTCCATCGACGTTATTATGACAGCCCTAGCAAGCTGATACAGTGAAGAAGAAGGGGCCCCCGCCAGCACATGTCTTGCTGATTCGAATTTTCTCCTCCATCCAGCCTATTCTGTCCCACTCATTCCAGACTTTGTGTCTTTGCTTTGCCCCTTCTGTGCCCTGACATCCGAACCATATTCTTCCCAGCATCCATTTCCTTTCTACTGCCAACAGCATCTTGCTTTTCCTTTAAGCAGCCACAATTCTTACCATCTCAATCCATGCAGTTGGGAGGGAGTAATGCTATATAAGCTCTCTGCCCCTTCCCCGCCCCCCACCCCCCCGAAGTCTGCAGAAGCTGAGTCAACAAGGAGTCAGGTAGAGCCAGGACTTCTGTGCAGCCCTAAGGAAGGAGATATTCTCCATCTGAGCTGCTTGGCTGATAGCTTGTCAATCCACAGCTGCCAGATGTGACTACTTGCCTTCTGGAAATGCAGTGAATTCAGAAAACAGCACTGAGACCACATCCTAATGACATCATTTGGTCTCAGTCCAGCCTTCCCTGAGCTTAATCCTTACCTTCTTAATTACATGATGCAACCACTAATGCCTCCCTGCCCACTTTTTCTTTTTTTTTTTTTTTAAAGCAGGGTTAGATTGAGTTTTTACAACTTGTAGCTGAAAGAGTCACGACTAGGGGCGCCTGGGTGGCTCAGTTGGTTAAGCGTCCGACTTCGGCTCGGGTCATGATCTCACGGTTCATGGGTTCAAGGCTCGCGTCAGGCTCTGTGCTGAAGCTCAGAGCCTGGAGCCTGCTTGGGATTCTGTGTCCCCCTTTCTCTCTGCTCCTCCCCTGCTTGCGCTCTGTCCCTCTCTCTCTTAAAAATAAACATTAAAAAATTAAAAAAAAAATAAGAGTCACGACTATAAGTATTGCTATTCTGGCTTTCTTTCAACGTTTATTTATTTTTGGGACAGAGAGAGACAGAGCATGAACGGGGGAGGGGCAGAGAGAGAGGGAGACACAGAACCGGAAAGAGGCTCCAGGCTCTGAGCCATCCGCCCAGAGCCCGACACGGGGCTCGAACTCACGGACCGCGAGATCGTGACCTGGCTGAAGTCGGACGCTTAACCGACTGTGCCACCCAGGCGCCCCAATTCTGGCTTTCTTTTGACAACCATTTGCTTGATAGATGCTTTCACTTTCAATCTGCAGGTGTCTTTAGGTCTAAAATGGGTCTCTTACAGGCAGCATATAGATGGGTCTTACTTTTTATCTATTCTGTCATCCTGTGTCTTTTAACTGGAGCATTTAGTCCCATTTACCTTCCAAGTAACTATTGATAGGTATGTATTTATTGCCATTTTATTACTTGTTTTGTGAATGTTTCTCATGATCTTCTCTGAACCTTTCTTGTCTTTCTTTCTTGTGTCGCTGATTTTCTTTAGTGATATATTTGGATTTCTACCTCTTTATTCTTTGCATATTTATTAGTGGTTTTGAAATATGGTTACCAATAATTTTGTATATGACCTCTTCTGCATGTAGCAGTCCATATAAGGTTGACAGCCAGTTAAGTTTGAACCCCCTCTTTATCCTTCTCCTTCTTACGTCTTAGATATATGTTATTATGTTTTATAGCCTTTTTTTTTTTTTTTTTTTTTTTTTTTTTTTTTTTTTTTTTTTTTTTGGTGAGTTCCTTGACTGACTTTTTACTACCTTATGATCCAGCAGTCGAACTACTGGGTATTTACCCAAAGAATGCAAGAACACCAATTCAAAGGGATACATGCACCCGTGTGTTTATAGCGGCATTATTTACAGCAGCCAAACTACGGAAGCATCCCAAATGTCCATTGATTGATGAATGGAGACAGAAGTGATATTATATATATAATTCAGCCATAAAAAGGAATGAAATCTTGCCATTTGCAGCGACATGGATGGAGCGAGAGAGTAGAAGGCTAAGTGAAATTACTCAGTGAAAGACAAATACTCGATGATTTCATTCATATGTGGCATTTAAGGAACAAAACAAATGAGCGAAGGGGAAAAAAATAAGAGACAGAGAGAGAGAAATCAAGATACAGACTCTTAATTATAGGGAACAAACTGATGGTTCCCAGAAGGGAGGGGGAGAGGGAGGGGGAGGGGTGAACGGGTGATGGGGATTAAGGAGGGCACTTGAAGCACAAGGTGATATCTGGAAGGGTTGAGTCATTGTATTGTACACCTGAAACTAATATAACCCTGTATGTTAACTAACCGGAATTAAAATAAACACTTAAAAAAAAAAAGGGAGAATCCCAATTTACAGACTAAATTGGATTCATTCCTTAATGCCCACCTCCTACTTCACCTCCTTCATCACTCTTTAATCATTTCCGCCAGCACACAGACTCTCTCTTCTCTGAATTTTCAAGGAATTTAAAGTCTGTGAGTTGACTAGCCTTATTTATATTTCTCTTTTCTTTTCTTCACCCCTCAGACCCTCCCGGGGAACCCCCACCCCCCCACCATACTGTATTACAACGGGCCAACTAAAATCTCTACGTGCTTTCTCTGACTCTCTCACTGGTTTATCTCATTGGGTTCCTCCAGGCACCTTGGGAGAGGTTAAGTGAAAGTCGCACAGTAGGGTTTGGGGGGAAAGAAGGGGTAAGAGGGCTGTGCCCTTCTGATAGTTAAGATTAAATTTGCCTGCAACGACAAAACCCCAAAATAGCAACGGCTTCAATTAAACAGACATTCATTTCTCTTTCACATAAAAGAATGGCGGTCTAGAGCCCAGGCTGTGCCACAGAGTCAGAGCTCGGGGCTCCCTTCATTTTGTAGTCTGCCGTGAGTGACTTCAGCTCTTGATCCCGCCTCATGATTCCAGGAGTTTGCCAAGATGGCAACAGGCAAGAGAGCGGAAGGGATGAAGTATGGCCTTGTTCTTTTCCCTTAAGAATCCCCACCAGGGGGGCGCCTGGGTGGCGCAGTCGGTTAAGCGTCCGACTTCAGCCAGGTCACGATCTCGCGGTCCGTGAGTTCGAGCCCCGCGTCGGGCTCTGGGCTGATGGCTCACAGCCTGGAGCCTGTTTCCGATTCTGTGTCTCCCTCTCTCTCTGCCCCTCCCCTATTCATGCTCTGTCTCTCTCTGTCCCAAAAATAAATAAACGTTGAAAACAAAAATAAAAAAAAAAATAAAAATAAAAAAATAAAAAAAAGAATCCCCACCAGGAGTTGCGTTTGTCATTTCTGCTTTCATCCCGTTGGACAGAGTCTAGTCACACTAAGCTACAAGAGAGGCTGGGAAACGTAGTCTATATTCCAGGCTGTGGTCCCAGCAAAGAAGGGGGGGGGGAGGTGGGGGCAGGTTGTCTTACTAAGGATGGGGAAAGAGACATGGGGGTTATCGAGAGTCTCTGTCACTGTCCTCTGAGTCCTTTCTGCTCTCTGGTTGCTCAGCCCAACACCGTTCTTAGGTTGTCGCCTATTGTTTCATATTTGGGTTCTCTTTCCCCAGACTGTGAAGGCCTGGTGGGCAAAGGCTATATTCAGTTTTTCAGCTTTCTCAGCTCCTTGGATGGTGCTTTTTACATTCTGTCTTCATGAACATAAATCTATATTTGGTGAGGAGAGGAGGACTTGTAGCAGGAAACCAAAAGCAAGGTGTCGTACAGTTTAATTATTCCCCAAAGATCACCCAGCATGAAGCCAGGCCCACACTCTTGCTCAGGCTTTGAAATCAGACAGTTCAGGGGCTCCCGGGTGGCTCAGTCGGTTACGCGCCTGACTCTTGGTCTCAGCTCAGGTCATGGTCTCACAGTTTCAGAGTTTGAGCCCTGAGTCAGGCTCTGCGCTGATGATGCGAAGCCTGCCTGGGATTCTCTCTCCCGCCGTCTCACTCTCCCTCTCTCTCTGCCCGTGCATTCTCTCCCTCTCCCTCAAAAATAAAAAATAAATAAACTTAAAAAAAAAATCAGTTCAGTTCTAGAATCCTGGCTTTACTTCCTTCGAGCTGATGGTCATGGGAAAGCAAGTAAAGGTCTCTGAGCCCTATTTTGCTTATTTATGAAAACAGGATTAATTGCTTTCTTTCAGCGTTGTTTCCGCAGCCAGTTTGTGTAAATGCCCGGCACATTATGGGATTCATTTATTCTTTCCTTTAATCTGCAGTAAGTGATAACGGACCGGGAGCTGGTCTGTAGTTGGATGCCATCCAGCTTTGCATGCATCTAAATCAGCAGACCAGGCTTTTTCTAGGCCATGTGAACTGTGTCTTCTCTTTCCCTGCCTTCTGCATTTAAGACTTAATCTTTGTCCTTCAAGGGCAAAACAAAGGGTGATGCAACATATAATCACGACGTTAATATAAGAAGTATCTACGTGTGCACACATGACTGAGTAAGTAGCATCTATTGGAAGATGTCTTCTGCCCTGACTTGCAAACAGCAACTGTAACTGAATTATGCAGAAAAGTGGCAGGCACAGTCCTTTCTCCGTTGTATCCCCCTCTACTGCAACAACAAATCATTGCCCCGGGCAACTTTCAGCAAATCATTTAGAAGGCTCCTGAAGCTTGAAGGCTCCCCAAAAGTCAGAATTATAATAGGATTAACCCTCAGAAAATTTTCTGCTTCTCCTATGCATGTCTCTAAATGAGCCAACAGATTAACTTTGTGCTTAATTCATATCAAGTCCGATTTCTGAGGTTTGCACCGGCAAGAGTCTAACACACAGAGATTATAAAGGATCCCCCGCCCCTCCCCCGCTTCCCCTTGTCAAGAAAACAGACTGAGAGAGAGCCCAGTGACCAACAGGTAGCTCATCGAAGACTGCCCTTTTCATAAACAGACTACAGACTTCTTTTGTGCTGAATTCATATGAAGGTGCTGATGCTTACACCGGGAAGAATCTACATCAAAGACTTAGAAATCATCTTTACCTTTTCTTCTCCTTTTGTCAAGCATTTCTCTTCTGTATCAAACACGATCCTGTACAATTTGGGGCACGTACATATTAAATATTCATAGGCACTATTGTGCATCTTCAGTTCGATACAGACCAGGTCTACCTATTTGTTTAAAGGCTTATCGGAAAGGTTAAAGTGGTTTCTTATGCATCTATATTGGCATTTCAATTTTGCAAACTCATGGATATGCCTCTTTCTATGTTTTTTGCTATGCCTGGACACTGCCCAGTATATGGCAGGTACTAAATCCCTTACCCAAAGCCCTGGGGTATTTCAGAATACTTTGGACTTTAAAACGGTGACACAGAGTATAAACCTCCCCAGTGGGGCCTCAGGAAGTTCCCTGTTGCCATGTGGTGATCTATTTGCATATGATATGAATATTAACACTAATTAAGACTGAATAGGCTCATGTCATTTTAGGTCAAGCTTTGTTACCAAATGAACTTAAAAAAATTTTTTTTAATGTTTTATTTATTCCTGAGAGAGAGAGAGAGAGAAACAGAGCATGAGCGAGGGAGGGGCAGAGCGAGAGAGGGACACAGAATCCGAAGCAGGCTCCAGGCTCTGAGCTGTCAGCACAGAGCCCGACGTGGGGCTCGAACTCACAAGCCATGAGATCATGACCTGAGCCGAAGTGGGACGCTCAACCGACTGAGCCACCCAGGGACCCCTACCAAATGAACTTTAAATATTTTCGTGTTTTGGAGCTTTCAGGTTTTAGAATTTTGAGTCAGAGTTTGTGTCCCTCATCATCTCTCTCAGAGCAGAGACTAAATTCTGGTCAAGGTGATACCAAAGCCCTTCCTGAGATCATTTTGTATTTTATCTAAAGTTCAATGGCAGTATAGAGGGAGAATGTTTGGAATAAGATATTACACACACACATCAGTTACACACACACGAACACATGCACATATGTGCAGAGACATAATGGAAGATATAAAGTGCCTCGTTAGTTTTTAACAATAGTTTTCTGCAGTTAGAGGGATTATGGATGAGTTTAGTTGTTTTCTCTGCGTTTTTCTGTGTTTTTCAAGTTTCTGATTTAAACATCTCATTTTCTTTTTACGATAAAAGGCTTTTTGGGGTGGCTGCCTGGCTCAGTTGGTGGAAGATTCAACTCTTGATCTTGGGGTCGTGAGTTCAAGCCCCATGAGATGACTTAAAAATAAAATCTCTACAAAATAAAATAACATACAATACAAGGGCATTGGGTAATCCAAGGTCTCATCTTTCACTCACCGTCTTTTTCGTCCCTTCCTTTCTAGAAGTTATGTGTCTTTGTCTCCCTGGTCTGATTTTGTTTGCTGGGCTTACAAAAGAGTGTTGAGTAATAATATGGTAGGAACCATTCTTGTCTTATTCCTGACTTCAATAGGAAAGAATGCATTTATAGAATTAAAAATGATACGAATATTAGTTTTTAAAGCTTTCATAATTTTGATTTGATTTGATTTGATTCCATATAGGAATTTAAATGGGGTGGACAAAGGATCTTTCCACGTGAAAGGATCCAAACACAAGTATGAAACAAACTACTTTATGGTTATAATCTTCCCCACTTCTTTTCCAGGCGATGGGCAACTGTACCTGGATGCAGGAAATCAATAATCATCCAAACACTGATTGAAGTTTGATTTAACTCTACTTGGAAGAATTAGTTTTATAAAATAAGTTTAAGAAATTATAACCTGCTGGGTTACCTGGGTGGCTCAGTCAGGTGAGCATTATACTTCAGCTCAGGTCATGATCTCATGGTTTGTGAGTTCAAGCCCTGCATCGGGCTCTCTGCTGTCATCAGGGGAACCTGCTTCGGATCCTCTGTTTCCCTCTCTCTCTGGCCCTCCTCCGCTCACACTCTCTCTCTCAAAAATAAAATAAACATTAAAAAAATTATAACCTGAAGGTAACATGGAAATATTTATCAAAGAGGAATGGGAAATAAAAAGTAAGTTGACAAATATAGGTGCAATAAAATACTCCAGAATGATCATCGGGAAACTAAAAAACAAAACAAACAAACAAAACCCGTTTTCAGAAAAAGTTCTAGATGGAGTCAAGGAAGAGTAAACAAGCAACAATAAAAACAGGAAAACTTCACAAAACTCCAAGGCAAATATCTCCTGTGTTAATGATTAAGGAACAGAATATATCAAAACTGTGTTAGGAAAGTGTAAGATACATTTACGATCAGGTCAAAGTTTGTAAGAACAGATTGCAAGGAAAGACAGAAAATGAGAAAGAAAAATGCACTTTGTTGTCTGGGCCCCCCGCGCCCCCCTAAAAGAATGAACTCTGTCTCTGTGTGCACCACGCTTGTTGTTGCCTGGCGGTGAGAAAGCTCTAGAACAGGGATGGCGTCCTGTGTCTCTGATTTGAGTCCTGGCTCCTGCCCTTCCTTCACCCCCCTCACTCACCACTGGGACTTATCCTGGGGTCCTCATAGCTTCTTGCAATCCAGAAGGGAGCCAGAAATATTAACAAAGAATCCATTTCCCCCTCCCCCACCCCCACCCCCACCCACGCGCCCTTGGGTCACTAAATTGCTTTTGATTCCAGGATGGTTTGTGTAAACAAAGCTAAATTCTGTAGAATTAGGCAGATCATAACATTTTAAAAAGAAAGCAAAATTCTATTTTGAGGGCAACATTGCCGAAACAATGCTGAGATCGGCTCTTTTCGGATCACAAGATACTTTTATATGTTAAAGGAGAGACTGTCTTGTTTCCTGTATAGCAGTTTACAGGAAATTTTAGCTATTAAAAAGTTGTTGCGATCCTATTGTCTTACTCGTTTTCTGCAAATAATTTTTCTAGTTCTATTTCCATGCTGTCATGATAACTTCTCTTCTAGTGTTTAAAGTGTTAAGTTTTAGCATATCCGAAATATACAAATGACCATGGTATGGTGACATGCTCTCAGATGACTTGTTTGACCTGGAAACTTCAGGATTCAGGTTTTAGCTCTTTCCAGAAGCAGCGCAATTTTAGGAGAGGAAGTGCTGCTCTGACTCCAAAAGATTGAGGACTAAGACCTACAAGCAAATGCGTGAAGCATTTACGCCCAACCACCCCTATGGCCAAGTCAGTGCTTCACTGTCACTGCAGGGGGAGAGGAAGAGAAATGGCCTGCCTCCCTGGCTTCTCCCCTGCTCACCAGCACCTGCGAATGAATCTCCTTCTGCAGAAGCAGGAGCTGGAAGGTTGGGGGCTGAGGGCTGGGGGTTATTCTGGACGCTGAGCCTGTCCCGGAAGCTGGAAGCGTGCCAATCCCCACTGAGGGAAGAAGGAAGGGCGCCAGGCCCCTCCTGAAGAATATCTACCTATGGATTGCTATGAGCATTAAGCCAAAAATAAATGGGACCACTTTTTAATGTTTATTTTTGAGAGAGAGAGAGCCTGCAAGCAAGCAGGGAAGGGGCAGGGAGAGGGAGACACGGAATCAGAACCAGGCTCCAGGCTCTGAGCTGTCAGCACAGAGCCCGATGTGGGGCTGGAACTCATGAAGCACAAGCAGAAGTTGGACGCTTAGCCGACTGAGCCACCCAGGTGCCCCTAAAAGGGACCACTTTTGATAAATGACCAAAAGAATAAACAGCGGGGACTCAGATAGTCATACACCTGTGCTCATCGCAGCAGGACTCTTCCCAAGAGCCAAAGGGTGGAAAGAACCCAAATGTCCGTCAGCAGATGAATGGATACCTAACTGTGGTAGATGCACACAATGGAATGTTACCCGGCCATGAAAAAGCACGAAATTCGGATACAGGCTACGTTGCGGATGAACCTCGAAAACACGCGAGATGAACGAAGCCAAACACTAAAGGATAAATACTGCGTGACTCCACTTACATGGGGTACCTAGAAGAGGCAAATTCACAGTGGTAGAAAGTAGAGATTACCAGGGACTGGGAGGAGGAGGAAATGGGGGTTGGTGTGGAATGAGGACAGAGCACGGACGATAGCAATGTGAAGCACTGAATGCCCCTGAATTACGCACCCGAAAATAGTTAAAATGGTACATTTTATGTTATGTATATTTTAACATGATCGGATTAAATTTTTTAGAAATCATTCTCAGAGAGAGAGAGAGACACAGACCGTGAGTGGGGAGAGGAGCAGAGGGAGCAAGACAGAATCCCAAGCAGGCTCTGCACTGTCAGCACAGAGCCTGACACGGGGCTTGATCCCAAGCCCCTGGGGTCGTGACCTGAGCCCAAATCAAGAACTGGATGCTCAACCAGCTGAACCACCCAGGCACCCCAATATTTTACCATAATCAAAATGAAAACAAAATAAAAGGTAATGGGGCGCCTGGGTGGCTCAGTCGGTTAAGCGTCCGACTTCGGCTCAGGTCATGATCTCACGGTTCGTGGGTTCGAGCCCCGCGTCGGGCTCTGTGCTGACAGCTCGGAGCCTGGAGCCTGCTTCGGGTTCCGTGTCTCCCTCTCTCTCTGCCCCTCCCCTGCTCACACTCTGTCTCTGTCTCTCTCTCTCAAAAATAAAACATTAACAAAACAAAACCATCAACCAACCAATCAAACAAGCAAACAAAAAATCCGGAGCCCATATTCCTCTCTAACAACTGCCCCAATTCTTTACTCTTGCTCACAGCAGAAGTTCCTCAAAATTGTCTGTACTGTATAACCTCAGTTCTGTCCTCAACCACTACCCTCTGGCCTCTGTCACCACCACACAGCTGATCAAGATTACCAGTGACCCCCATTTGCCCAAACCAGGGATCAGTCCTCATCTTTCTTGGTCTCACAGTAACACTTAGTGGCGGACTGCTTCCTCTTTAACACCATCTTATTTTATTTTATTATTTGGTGCCGTTCTCTCCCGGTTTTACTCCTGTTACACTGACTATTCCTTCTTGGTCTCCTCTGCTGACTCTTTCTGTGCCCACAGTTTGAAGCCTCTTTTCTTCTATGTTTGCCCTCAGTGATCTCACCCTGTTTCGTGGCTATAAATGCCATTGACAAAATTTTTTTTATGTTTATTCATTTTTGAAAGACAGAGACAGAGCATGAACAGGGGAGGGGCAGAGAGAAAGGGGGACACAGAATCTGAAGCAGGCTCCAGGCTCTGAGCTGTCAGCACAGAGCCCGACGCGGGGCTCGAACTCACGGACTGCGAGATCATGACCCGAGCCGAGGTCGGACGCTCAACCGACTGAGCCACCCAGGCGCCCCTATAAATGCCATTTATACGCTGATGGCTTCCAAATTTATAACTCTAGTTCTGACCTATCTCTTGAACACCAACCAGACTTCTCAATTCAATAGCCCGTTGGACTTCTCCAAGACTGTTTAATGGGCATCTCAAATTTAAGAGGTCTAAAATGAAAATTTTAAAATAAAGTTTATTTATTCTTGAGAGACAGCAAGAGGTCAAGCAGGGGAAAGGTAGACAGAGAGAGGGAGAGAGATAATTCCAAGCAGGCTCTGTGCTGCCTTCTCAGAGCCTGATGTGGGGCTTGAACTCATCAATGATGAGATCGTGACCTGAGCAGAAACCAAGAGTTGGACTAAAGTGCCCAAACTATTTTCAAGGGCACTGAGTTCAGTCCTCTGCCTTCCTCAGAAAGCTAAGACATAGTCTTTCTTTTCCTTTGGTGTCTAAATGGAAAAATGCATACAGCTTTGTTTTGTTCAGAATAAAAGCCTTAAGATATATGAAAACTCCTTGTTGAAGGAATATTTCTTGAATATGTATTGCTTGCCAGGCTCTCTGCTTTGACTGAGGCCATAAACATCTATGGAACACAGTTCTTGATTCTTCGGCTTACTACTTTTTTTTTTTAATGGAATAGATTAAAAAAAAATTTTTTTTTAAGTTTATTTATTTTTTTTTAATGTTTATTTTTTGAGAGAGAGACACACACACACAGAGACAGAGATGAGTGGGGGAGGGACCAAGAGAGATAGAGACACAGAATAGGAAGCAGGCTCCAGGCTCTGAGCCGTCAGCACAGAGCCTGACGCGGGGCTCAAACTCACGAACCGCAAGATCATGACCTGAGCTGAAGTCAGACGCTCAACTGACTGAGCCACCCAGGCGCCCCTAGGGTTTAATACTTGAATAGGGGAAACAGATATTAAGTGCACGATTTTCTTACCTTATTTGAGTTACTAAACATCAATATAGTAGACTAACTTCCCAGTGAAAAGGTGGCAAAGGATATTAAGAGACAAGCCATACATACACACAGTGCACATGATCCTTAAGCACGAAACTATGCTTTACTTAATTCATAATATAAGATATACAAAGAAGAACAAAAGTGA
Organism: Herpailurus yagouaroundi; assembly: GCF_014898765.1. Lineage (NCBI taxonomy): Eukaryota > Metazoa > Chordata > Mammalia > Carnivora > Felidae > Herpailurus > Herpailurus yagouaroundi. The sequence goes on from NW_024412429.1 coordinate 16,258,491, forward strand.
CATTGCATTGCTTACCTATTTGATTGGCAAAGGCAAAAAATCTGGTAACTACTGTGTTGGCAAGGGGTTGGGGAAGAGACACTATCACATGCATGACTGGTGGGAACATGCATGAGTACAACATTTATGGAAAGCCATTTGATGGTACTCGTCGAAATCTACAATCAAAGGGACAGGGGTGCCTGGGTGGCTCAGTCAGTCAAACGTCCCACTCTGGCTCAAGTCATCATCTCGCAGTTCGTGAGTTCTTGCCCCGCGTCGGGCTCTGTGCTGACAGCTCAGAGCCTGGAACCTGCTTCAGGCTGTGTCTCCCTCTCTCTCTCTGCTCCTACCCAGCTCATGCTCTGTCTCTCTCTCTCCCTCAAAAATAAGTAAACATTTAAAAAAAAAAAAAAAAAAAAAAAAAAGAATCAAAGGGACAAAAAAGAGCCAATGGAAAGAGCTCCAAAGCTGGAACAATCTGAGCAACAAAGTAAATAATATCGTGTTGGGTTATAAGCTGGGGGCTAAAATAAATATCCGTGAGTCCATTCTGATATAGTCTAATGGCCAGCATCTTTTTTTTTTTTTAATTTTTTTTTTCAACGTTTATTTATTTTTGGGACAGAGAGAGACAGAGCATGAACGGGCGAGGGGCAGAGAGAGAGGGAGACACAGAATCGGAAACAGGCTCCAGGCTCTGAGCCATCAGCCCAGAGCCCGATGCGGGGCTCGAACTCACGGACCGCGAGATCGTGACCTGGCTGAAGTTGGACGCTTAACCGACTGCGCCACCCAGGCGCCCCAAATGGCCAGCATCTTAAGTGTGGGTTGCATACAATGACTTGATTCCAGAGAGTACGGAGAGGGGTGGGGGATAACTTCAGCGAGAAGAAACCTGTAACCTACCGTCACAGCTAGGGGATCATGGTCAGCACCAACAGTGATAAGTTATGCTGACAGTGTATTCACTTGACATGGGGTGTGAAACATGACACTCTAACCGCTTTTTCCCCCAAACACATCATCCCAGTGTAACCAGGAGAAAAATGGCAGACAAACCCCAATAGAGGGATTTCCTACAAAATACCTGAGCAGTACTCCGTATATTTGTAAGAAGGGGCTAACGAGAAAGGGTGGAAATTGCTGACGAGTGACAAGTGATAGGATCAAGGGATAACAATGAGTCCCGGTGCTGGGCCACTCTACATTTCCAGTGACAGTGATGCGCTTGCTTCTTTTTCTCCCAAGTAGCCTGTGGTAAGAGTAGAGACAACAGGATGGATTGATCCCGGATTTGGGCCGTGAGTGGGGTAGAAGGACCGAGGGGTCTGGGAGTAGAGGGCGAGGAGCGCCAAAGGGACAGGGTAGCCGGGAAGGGAAGACAACGAGCCCAGAAGGAGCCGGGTGCTGCGGGCAAGGGAGCAGCCACGGGGTTGGCCTGGATTTGGTGGAAGGGTGTGGGTAGGAAATTCCGGTTCGGGTCAAAGTGTGGGGCTCCTCAAGTGTGAGATTTGAGGGCCACGCCTTAAAAAACTCGGTACATTGGCACAATGATAAGTCACACTACTTAACAGTAAGGTAGATGGGAAGGGCAGCGGTGAAGAGATGGGAAAAAATAAAGGGTGTTTGAGAAATGTTAAAAACCCTGTTTGGTTACAACGGAAGGTCCACGTATGGATTATTGTGGTACATGTATTGGAGAAGATAAGGTGGGGCCAGATTGTCCCAAGTTTCTGGTTTGGAGAAGGAGTGCCTGCACACAGTATAAAAAATGTCATCTCGTTCAAGCCCAACTTCCTATCAGAGGGCGGAAGTTAGGATGGAGGTCACTGGGGTAGACTGAAAGATTCGCGTGGATGGGCACTACCCTGATTACTGCGGAGGTCAGCGGCGTTAAGATTTTGTTTAATGTTTTATTTATTTTTGAGGGAGAGAGAGAGACAGAGACAGAGCATGAGCAGGCGAGGAGCAGAGAGAGAGGGAGACACAGAATCCGAAGCAGGCTCCGGGCTCCGAGCCGTCAGCACAGAGCCCGACTCGGGGCTTGAACTCACGAACCGTGAGATCATGACCCGAGCCGAAGTCGGACGCTCAACCGACTGAGCCACCCAGGTGCCCCTCAGTGGCATTAAGAAAGAAGTGAGAGGGGGGCGCCTGGGTGGCTCAGTTGGTTAAGCGTCTGACTCTTGGTTTCTGCTCAGGTCGTGATCTCGAGGTTCGTGAGTTCAAGCTCTGCGTTAGGCTCTGTGCTGCTGATGTAGAACCTGCTTGGGATTCTCTCTCTCTCTCTCTCTCTCTCTCTGTGCCCCTCCCCTGCTCTCTCTCTCTCAACATAGATAAATAAAAGAAAAAGAAAAAAAGTGAGAGGTGCTGCTATCCATGAAAAGGGTCGTCGGACCATTAACGACCAAACGAAATACGTGACTCTTTTTTTACCAGTGACTCCAACCAACCAACTAAGAGTGACCGTTTGGGGAAATAGGGGAAAGCGGAAATGGACTGTGATTTGGGTCACATTAAGGAATGACTTAATTTTTTTTTAGGAGTGACAGTGATATTCCAGGTATGTAGAAAATGCCGATGTTTTCAGAGATGCTCCCTGAAGCATGAGGGACTGGAATGACACGATGTCTGGGATTTGCTTAAGAGAGAGCAAGATACAGCAGATAGATGAACGCTTATCAATATAAATCTTGCTCAGGGTTGAGTCTCACCCGAGACTGTCACACGCTCTCTACTTCTGAGCATAGCATATTTTTGCAAACAGCTGAACGAGGGCTCGGGTCGAGAATACAGTTAGAGTCGTCCCACCTGCAATCCCGGGTGGGTGGGCCAGGGCCCCGGGTGCCGCCACCGCCGTGGGCAGGTGGGCTGGGTGGCCGGGGAGCTGGGCGGCCTGCCCTTGATTCCAAGGCATAGCCAGGGTGGTCTGCAGTCGCAGCCTGGAGCTGAGGAGGGGAGCCGACCCCCGTAGGACTCATTTTCTGCTCTTTATTCAATGGCTGGGAAACCTCGAGGCCCTTTCCTTTGGCGTCACACCCAGCTCGCCAGCCCGCGGAGGACACCAGCCCACAGGGGACGGGCTGAGTGGCAGGAAATAGCAGCCTCCTCTCCACTGCTTATTTGTGGCTACTTAGCAGTCCCTGCTACTCCAGGATAGGAGGGTGATAAACAGTGATTACGGGTAAAGTTTGTGGTGTTTGTCTTTCCCGAGATCAAAACTCTATCTCCCCTCTGTGAACATAAGCCATCAAAAGTCGATCTGTCTTTAATTTTCCCTGGGTGGTCCTGGGCTGACGTCTTGCCCCTTTCATCTCACCCCAGGAACTAGGGACCCGATCTTTTGTTCCATCTGCTTCTAAGATAGCTCGCCTCCCCGCTGCCGGCCTGGCCCGGGATTCTGCGTCCTGAAACGTCGTCTGACGTTACAAGGACAAGAGATCCTTACATTTCGTTGTGAGCATCCTGGGCGACGAGCGTGCGTCCTGGCCACATTTGTGCACAACTGGTCTGCAGTCACGAGAAAGCTGCAGAGAGCGTGGTCCGGGCTAGCCTGTGACCCCGCTCTGCCCCCATTTCTAAAGTCTCCCCCAGATCAGAGAGACTGTTCTGCCACTTGAAACGGAGTAAACCCCACCTTGATTTTGACGGCCGGTGAGCTGGCTGGGGTTCTCAGTGAGCATTTTGTGCCTGTCCCACGGAGGCTTTCCCCGGCGGTGGAATTGGGGGGCGCCGGGGGGGGGGAGGGGCAGGGGTCAACACAAAAAAATTGTGATAACAGCTCCCAGGAACCAGAGTTCACAGTGATTTGAAAGCACCCTTGCATGCTTGAATTCTTGGGGGCGGCCGCTCCCCTTTCTTCAGCAAAGAGCTGGCCATTCCGATCCCTCTGGGGGACTGTGTTTCTCTTGGCCTCTGCTAGGTGGGGCTACCCCAGAAATGCAGAAATTGCACAGGGCCGCAGGCGCACTGACCGGTCATGGGTCACAGGGCACAAGGGGGCCAGGGGAAGGAGCGCAGGAAGTTCAAGTGTCCCTCCTCCCTGCCTATCTCACCCTGCACCCATCCTCCCTCCTCCCCAGGAATGTATTTCTGTGTTTTACTTACCTTCCGGAACTTTGGAGCTCCGGGGCCACGGTGTTTGAGACCAAGCACTCATCTGAAACCTCATACCATTATCCTTCTCATCGCCCTGGAAGTCTGAAATCCGTTCCTATCAAAAATCCTGGGAGCGCCTGGCTGGCTCAGACGGTAGAACAGCACGTAGAGCGTGGGACTCTTGATCTTGAGGTTGTGAGTTTGAGCCCCCCAGCCGGGGGTAGAGATTACTTGTCAAAATAAATAAATAAAATCCTAAAAAAAAAAAAAAAAAATCCCAAGAAGGCTGGCTTCAAAGTAGGAAACACAGCTAGTAGGGAGAATCAGTAGGATGTGGGCATCTTGAATTCATTAAGCCTACGGCTTTATAGAGTGCATTTAAAATGTATATACTAAAGTGAATATAAACTTCATGATTTATTTTGCCCAAGATGAAGAAAAGGATGAGAGGAAATTAAAGCTGTGCCCTGGCACATTCACGGTGGGGGAGCCTTAGTCAACACTGCGGACACACTGGGATCCCGGCAGTCTGCACCGTGCCCCCCACCTGGGGACAGCCCTTCCTGGAGAGCCTGCTGGTTTCTCCCTAGGCTGCCAGTTGCCTTTTACAAGGTTCCCACTCATTGTCCACTGAGAATCTGTTACCACGAAGCCACCTGATGGCTCGGAGCAACATGGTTTACATTTTTCAGGTCTACGGATGGATGAAATTATACATCAAAAGGTGGGACTGTGGCTCACCTGTGCCCGGCCATTTATCACTCCTGCCGGAGCCTTCCTGGAGATGGGTTCAGAGATAAACGCATTCAGACACGACCATGAAATTGGAGGCTGAGACAGGGAGCTTGAAAGGCTCCTCGGAAGCAACCTGGCGTTTCAGGGGGGGCAGAATTCGGTGAACTTACCGACAGAGCGCTGACGAGATGCAGGGCGATCCCAGGTCTCCCACTCTTCGAAGTCCTGAAAGTCGCCTGTGGTCCCTGAAAATGTCAGGATAAAACTGAATAAAATAACGTGTACCTGCTGCCTTTATGGATAAAAGAAATCAACACAGACAGCTACAACACTTAGGAGGGCGCCTGGCACATAAATAAATGTTATATACTATTTGTTTCAAAAATCCGGTTTCCTAAACAATGTGATCTCATCTATCCACCTATTCAACATCAGCTATCGAGAGACTTTGGGTTTGAATCTCGGCCTTGCGACTTGGTAGTGTCGTGTCAGGCAAGTTGAACATCTTTCTTTGCCTCGGTTTCTTCCTCTGTACAATATAAATAAGAATGGTCCCTTGTAAAACTCTTCCGAGGATTGCTTGAGTGACATGCGAAACGTCAAGAGCAAAGTCAGCACACAGTAAGTGCTCCGTAAGTGTTAGCTGTTACAATTATTAGATCTGAAAAGACATCCACTAAAATTAACAGCGGTATTTCTGAGCGGTCGAGTCGCGGATGTGTCTATTTCATTTTATGTCATGAAAGTTTAAGCTTCCTCTAGGGCAGGGGCACGTCTTCCTGGTCTTCATAATCTTTGCGTGCCTAATCCCGTGCCTGGCTGGTAGTGGCTGTTCAGTAAATATTAAACTCAGCTGTTAGGATTGCTCTCGGTGAGCACCTCTCCCAAATATCCATTGTTACTGTCTCATGTTTTCACAACTATTAAGTTTCTGGAACAGAACAGGTAAAGTGAGATGAAATCAACAAAGCTTCGTAAATACCAATCAACACAAATGTATTTCTTACAAAATGGCGTGCCTTTTTTGAGACTCCTCGAGGGCTTCGATGGTAGATTCTGGATTTGCCCTCTCAAGTGAGGCCCCTCTGTAAGCCGGCGCTATGTGGTTTGCCATAAAAATAACAAACTACTAGTTAATCATCTGCATATGTAGCCCTGTAGCGGTGGTCCCCTGGGAATGGCGAGTAAATGAGATTTTATGGAAGTCAGACCTCTGGATAGGCAGTGAAATTGGCAGTCAGAAAAAACAAAACAAAACAAAACACAAACCACAAAAAGCAGGATTACAGGAAACATATATAATATGATTCCATGTGCATGTAAAATTACATTTATAAATCTGTATGTACATGTATGTATATAATATCTTAAATAAAATGTAAGTGGTGGTTATCTCTGGGTAGTGGAATCTGGGGTGATTTTTTTCGCCCTTTATACTTTTTCTACACAGAGAAATATGTGCACACACACATACTCTACGTGAGAAAACAAACACACAAAAATAACCACATACTTCCAATTAAGTACTCATCGCAGGGAACTTCTCTGTTCAACAGACTTTAAAACGTATCTATAAAGACATCAACTCTGATGTCTAGAGGGGTTGCCAGATTTAGCAAATAAAAATACAAGATACCTACCCCCCCCCAATAGAAGATATCCAGTTAACTCAAAGTCTGATCAACAATGATAAGTATATATCATGAAACATTTGGGATCTTGCCTCTTATCTTCTTTTTTTTTATTTAAAAACATTTTTTTTTTCAACGTTTATTTATTTTCTTTGGGACAGAGACAGAGCATGAACGGGGGAGGGGCAGAGAGAGAGGGAGACACAGAATTGGAAACAGGCTCCAGGCTCTGAGCCATCAGCCAGAGCCTGACGTGGGGCTTGAACTCACGGACTGTGAGATCATGACCTGGCTGAAGTCGGACGCTTAACCGACTGCGCCACCCAGGCGCCCCTTGCCTCTTATCTTCTATAGAAAAGTAGAAAAAAGTAGCAACACTCCTACCATTATTTATATTTCTTTTCATTCTTTTTTCTATAAGTAGGTTTTATTTCACATGGTCAAAAATCATACTGTGAGGGACACCTGGGTGGCTCAGTTGGTTAGGCGTCCAACTTCAGCTTAGGTCATGATCTCACAGTCTGTGAGTTCGAGCCCCGCGTCGGGCTCAGTGCTGACAGCTCAGAGCCTGGAGCCTGCTTCGGACTCTGTGTCTCCCTCTCTCTCTCTCTGCCCCTCCCCTGCTCATGCTCTGTCTCTCTCTGTCTCAAAAATAAATAAAAACATTAAAATTAAAAAAAAAATCATACTGTGTGTGTACAAGTTTCATTCATTGACCAAGTTTTTATTGTGTCTCTGCTATGGAACAGCCACTGGGCTAAGAATTGAGAATACCTCAGGGGTAACACACCGTCAACTTTGCCTCCATTAACATAAAATCTTTTTTTTATTATATATTCTTTGTATAAAACAACGTAAATGCATAATCTGACATTGAGGTGGCCAATTCCACTTTACGTAGCCAATCTTCTGTTGTGGGTCAATTTATTCATTCATTTACATACTGACTCTTTATTATTGTAAATAATACTGCCCTGAATGTCTTTGTGTATCAAGCTTTTCCCAAATTTCAGCATTGTTTTATTTTTAAGATAGACATCTAAGAATACGACTTTAATTTTAGGATAGATGGAATCTCATATTTATTTGTCTAAATAGGTTAACTGGCTAGAGCGACAAAAATGTTTGTCTATAACACTTGACTAACACATTTGATCATCTTTCCATATATGAGCTTACTAATGTTATTTGCTGGATTATCCATTTTTAGGGGTGGGGTCTTAGTGATTTTTCTTATATACTTTATGATCTTACATAAAAAGCCTTTTGGGGCACCTGGGAGGTTTAGTCAGTTAAGTGTTGGAATCTTTTTTTTTAATTTAATGTTTATTTTTTTTTTGAGAGAGAGAGAGAGAGAGAGAGAGAGACAGAATGTCAGCTGGGGAAGGAGCAGAGAGAGAGGAGACACAGAATCCGAAGCAGGATCCATGCCCTGAGCTGTCAGCACAGAGCCCGATGTGGGGTTTGAACCCACGAACCGTGAGATCATGACTCAAGCCAAAGTCAGATGCCTAACCGACTGAACCACCCAGGTGCCCCTAGAATATGTTTTTAAATGTTAGAGTTATTCCCCTAACTCTAAACTCTTCTTTCTGTATTAAAAAAAAAAAAAAAAAAAAAAAAAAAAAAGTTCTGTAAAACTTGCATTGGGATTTGAGTGGAAATCGCATGAAAGCTATAAATTACTTCGTTAACAATGGACGTTTCTCCACTTATCCAATTCTGCTGCTATATGTGTTAACAAAAGTCTTATATTTACCTCATTTTACATTTCTCATGAAGGCTATGCCTGGGTTTTCTCGTATCTTTCAAGACTGAATCCCACCAGATTCACCCTGATTCAGCCAGATTAGCTCCACTTTTTATATTTACTTTATTTACTGTCTCAAAGTAATCTTTCAGTTGAATAAGAGGTTGTGTGGCTTAACGTGATTTGAAAAATCACTGGAGGGGCGCCTGGGTGGCTCAGTTGAGCGTCCAACTTCGGCTCAGGTCACGATCTCGCGGCTTGTGCGTTCGAGCCCCGCGTCGGGCTCTGTGCTGACGGCTCGGAGCCTGGAGCCTGTTTCGGATTCTGTGTCTCCCTCTCTCTCTGCCCCTCCCCTGCTCCTGCTCTGTCTCCCTCTCTGTCTCAAAAATAAACATTCAAAAGAAAAATCACTGGATGAGTCAATCCGTGAAGATCGCTTCCACTGCGGGAAGTCTGGATTCCATGATCTCTTAAACACCTGGTGCTTTCTTGCCTTTGCCTGTTGCTAGCACTGTGCTTTCCTACCTGCAGTGGCCTCCTCTCCAGATCTGAGCTGGGACATTCCTGACAACCCCAACCCACATCTCCCATTCTCCTCCTTTGCACCCGGGGCGCTCTGGGACTGATGGCCTCTGCTCCTTCGAACTTAGTTATGTATTCTCTGACCACCCAAGTCTTGACGTTTCAATTAGATTATAAATACCTTAAGAGCGAGAACCATAAGTTTCCACCTATTACAACACCACCATGATGTTTTTTTTTTTTTTGAAGATTGAATTTTTTTCAGTAATCTCTACACCCAACGTGGGGCTCGAACTCACAACCCTGAGATCAAAGGTCGCATGCTCTTCTGACCGAGCCAGTCGGACACCCCGACAACACAGTGTTTTATACATGGTATGTGTTCTCTAAATACTTACTAAACGAATAAATGGCAAGCACAGAATTAGAACTGTGTTTGTCTCCTTGCTTATTTTGATCCTATGAAAATGCGATGAAAGCATTTGTTAGTTTCCTGGTGTAACTAAACTTTATATCTGAATACAAATGAAATGCTGAAGATCTGATTTGTTTCCTCATTCATTAGCATTCACTAGCCGTGTGGATAGAATGGGTGCCCGTGCATAATGAGCTCCCCATCACCGCTGGCATTCAAGTAGCACTGAGTGACTGCTGGTGACGGATGTGGTGGAGTCAGTTCATGCCGGGATCCCTTCCAGTCCTGAGATTCACTCATTCATCAGATATTCCGTGGCTGAGAATATAAAGACGTGGTCCCTGATCTCAAGAAACAGCCTAGATGGGAAATAGTCACATGTGGAAAAAACAGAGACGTACTGTGCTGTGCGGAAGATGTGTGAGAGGTATACAGGGAACAAAGTATTTCAAAGGAGCTTGCAGTGGGGGCAGAAATCCAGAAAGGCCTCTGGAAGGGGGAAGCGGCTGGGTCTTGGAGCTTGAACGACTGTGGCCCAAGCAGATGTAGGTGGAGGCAACAGTGAGCTCGGGGAGTGAGCAGACTGAGCCGAGGTGTGGAGGTGTGGGGCCAGCGAACTCGGAGAGGTTCGCCATGGCTGGGGTGAGAGCCAGGTCCTGCGGGGCCCCGACTTCTGCGAAAGCAGTTGATTCAGAGCACAGGCCAGCGAGGCCGCAGTCCACATCCGTGGTTCAGAAGAAACCAGTCCCGCCGACACCTTGACCATGAACTTTTAGCCTCCAGAACAGTGAGGAAATAAATTCCTCTTGTTCAGTTCATCCACTGTGTGGTGCTTTGTTATGCAGCCCTAGAAAATTAATGCCACCTCTAAAGGGAGCTCCAGGAAATCAACCAACATACAGGTTTTACTTTGGAAATAGGTAAACAAAATTAAAAAAATAAACTAAAGCTTTAAACACCTTCAATAATCTGCTCCCTGATTTTTTCTGAAGATCTCCTGTACTCCTGACAGGCCCATTTATGATTAGCATGAACCGTTTAAACCAGGGGCATCTGGGTGGATCAGTCGACTGAGCGTCTGACTTCGGCTCAGGTCATGATCCCACGGTCCGTGAGTTTGAGCCCCACGTCGGGCTCTGTGCTGACAGCTCAGAGCCCGGAGCCTGCTTCAGATTCTGCGTCTGCCTCTCTCTGCCCCTCCCCTACTCGCGTTCTGTCTCTCTCTCAAAAAATAAATAAGCATTAAAAAAATTAACGTTTACCAAAACATCCAGATTTATCTTGTGTAAATACAATTAACTTATTTTTAAAGTGAACTAAAAGGCATGGATTTCAAGAGTTGCTCACAGGACAATAAAACAGTGTTCTCGCCTTAGATTTGTGTGAAAATCTGCTTGTGATCACACTCACACAGTCTCTAAACACTAGAAACGGAGTGAGAAATTGCCCCCTTGGTGTGAGGGCTGGCAGCTATGGAGGCCAAAGTGGATTTTTTGTTTAGTTTGAGTTTGGACAAAAAATAGGTTTTTCTCTTGTTAAGACAACACAGCACAAACTAAGAAGGATTTGTGTTTGGGGTAAAGCAAGACATTCTGAATAAAAGTTTCCTAAAGAAGAGACCTTCAGGGGGCGCCTGGGTGGCGCAGTCGGTTAAGCATCCGACTTCAGCCAGGTCACGATCTCGCGGTCCGTGAGTTCGAGCCCCGCGTCGGGCTCTGGGCTGATGGCTCAGAGCCTGGAGCCTGTTTCCGATTCTGTGTCTCCCTCTCTCTCTGCCCCTCCCCCGTTCATGCTCTGTCTCTCTCTGTCCCAAAAATAAATAAAAAAAGAAGAGACCTTCATATTCCGGTGCTGGGGGCAATCAGGAGTCCTTGACATTCCTTGACTCGTACATGCCTGGCTCCACTCACTGCCCCCTCGTCACACAGCGTCTCCTCCCTCTGTCTTTGTGCGTCTTCTCCTCTTCTTGTGAAAACACCGGCTACATCTGATTAAGGGCTCTCTTATCTCAACATGACCTCATCTTAACTATTTATATCTACAGTGACCCTATTTGCAAAGAATGTCAAACGCTGACTTCGGACTTCAATGCATCTTTGGGAGAGACACACGGTTCAACTCGTATCAGAGGCCATCTCATCCCACCGATTCTTTTTCTAGCTGTTTGTTTCTAAGGAAAGTTAGGATCTCAGAGGTTGAGCTGGAGAGTAAATGTGTATGAAACTGTACCTTATTACCCTTGGTTTCAAGGGAGTAGAAACCTATCTGCCTGTAGATTCGGCTGCGAGGAATTCTTGGATTATGGTGTCAAAAGAAGAATGAATCGATCAGACTGTGAGAGGGGTGCTCCAGCTTGGCCGCAGAAGCTACTGGAATAAGAGCAGGTCAAGGTTTCTCTGATTCTCTTCTTTGGGCTGTTGGAAGGAGGTCTCTGTTGAATGGATGGTAATGTGACTGATGTCCGTTCCCAAGTTTAACCCTTAAGCTTTCTGGTGGTAGGGCCAGACCCCCTGCAGGAGAGAGCTAGCAGTTCATGGGGATGGGGTGCCAGGCCATGGGCAATAAATTTTGGCAGGGGGGGGTGGCGCCTGGGTGGCTCCGTCGATTAAGGGTCTGACTTCGACTCAGGTCATGATCTCGCTGTTCGTGTGTTTGAGTCCCGCATCCGCCTCTGTGCTGACGGTTCAGAGCCTGAAAGCTGCTTCGGATTCTATGTCTCTCTCTTTCTCTCTCTCTCTCTCTCTCTCTGCTCCTCCCCTGCTCACACTCTGTCTCTCTCACTCAAAAATAAACATTAAAAAAAAATTTTTTTTTAAGTTTTGGCCAGTGGGGTGGACTCCCGAAAAAACAAGGCAGATACTGTGGCACCACATGGACAAAGACAGCAGAGCAGGGAACCGAACTGACCATATTACAGATGCCCAGTGTAAAAAGATAATTCAAGAGAGGAAAATCCAATTTTTATGTAAATTACCCAGATGGATTCCAGTGCTCGTTCATGTTCGCCCGAGAAATTACTCCCTTCTCTATTTTATGTCCTTTAGTAGATCAGATTTATATCTGTGCTCCAGTGCAGGGATCCGTGACATTTACTAAATCCGAATTGAAACAATAGTTGCAGATTCATCTGAAAATTGATTAGGTCAGATATTTTGCACACATGGTTCTTGTCCTTTTGGGGTGTCCAGGATTTATTTGTAAAAACAGACTTTCAAGTCAATTAGTAAGATTCACTGGAGCTTAAAAGTGGTCATGTTCATATTTTAGCAAAGGTATCTTTCCCTTCATTTCTTTTAAGGCATTTGTGCAACTATTCAAATGTTGATTCACTCCCGGATGATAGGGTGCACATTGAATGTGGTTTGCTATTTCTACATTATCACTACTAATTACTTGCCTAAATCAATCATAGAAAGGAAATGAGTGCGATTTTTGCCTCTCTGCTAAACTACAGAGGACAGAGTGATTATGGAAGCTTGGTTTTTTTTGTGCCCAAACATTAAATTCTCAGGGTCGTAAGGACCAGACTACTGGACGTCAGATCCAATCTCTGGCTGCCAAGTGACACTTTCGTCTGGATTCAAGTGGGCGCCTCACACCCACTTCTGTGAAAGCAACTTAACCCCTGCCTTCTCCAGGGCTCCCTCTCTGGATGGCTTTTCCATCTTCCTTGATGATCAGTTCTCAGGCCCAGACAACTCCCTTTTTTCCCTCATCCCTGCCTTCTGTGAATTATCCAAGTATTATCCACGCTGCTACCTGTATCATGGTTCTCAAACTTTGCTGAGTGTGCGGACCACCTGAGGGAAGTGTCAATGAACGCAGATTTGAGGTCCCATTCCTGGAGATTCTGCATCAGTAGATCGAGAAGTGGCCCAGGGATGTGCATTTAAAGCAACCCCTATCCTTTCACCATGCGGATCGATGCCTCCCAGCCTTTAGGAGCCACTGCCCTGAATACCACCCTTCCCACAGCCCCCACCACCTCCAGCCCCACCCCTACATCCAGTATCTCCATTTGGCAAATCAGCTCCAACAACATATGCATTTAAATGCCTATTTTTCCCAGGCCCTGGGCCCATATCAGTGGAAGTACAAAGATGAATAAAGCATAGTCGTCCTCTCAGGACAACTCCTTAGCGAAGGAGGTCATCCGGGAACCTGAATTCTATTCCTGAGATCAGTGCTACGTTTAGGAGAAGAGGAAGAACCCTCAGGTCCTCAAAGAGGGAGAAGAAGGAGTGTTTAACTCAACCTGAGAGAGCTTCCTGGAGGAAGTGATGCCGAATTTATGATGAAGGTGAGTTTATCAGACAGTGAAGGGCTGGAGGGAGAGAACATTCCAGACAGCTTTAAGCAGGGGAAGAATATAACTAGATAGGAGCTTTAGATTCAGCTCTAGACTTATCTTTTAGCGTCACACATTGGACCCCCTGTTAGGTTGTTTGAAGGTTCTTGGGGGTTCCCCCACTCTTCAACATCAACTACTAGTAATTAATTCCTCCATCTTGTATTCAAGGCCCTTTGTGACTCAGACCATCTCTCTTTTATCCTTACCTATCACCTCTCCTCCTTTATTTTTTCAAGTTTATTTATTTATTTTGAGAGAGCGCAGGGGAGGGGCAGAGAGGGAGGGAGGGACAAAGGATCACAAGCAGGCTTTATATTGCCAGTGCAGAGCCTGATGTAGGGCTCGAACTCGCAAACCGTGAGATCATGACCTGAGCTGAAACCAAGAGTCGGACACTTAACTGACTGAGCCACCCAGGTGCCCCTATTGGCTCTTCTTTTAAAAATCTGTGTTCTCCCTTCTCTAAGAGCGTTCCCATCCACCATCCTGCAGTTCTCTCCCTGCCCTGCTTTTATTGCCTTGCCCACTCCCATTTTTCAACATTGATTTCCTCACCTGATTCATTTCAAGAGACGGGATGTGCAGATGGATGATGGCCAGAGTAGCTATAAGACTAGAACTCTGGTCCAAAACTTGTAGTAACCTGCCCAGAGAATCAGTCCTGGATCTACAATAAACAGCCAAGGAAACCGGCTGGCTGTAAGCCAGACTTGTAGGAAATCAATCCGCTATCTCTAGTAAAAATCGAGGAAGCTGAATAATACCTTCTGTCCCAAAAAACCCCAAATGGCCAGGACTTGATTAGTATCTGACAGCTTTCTTCATGTTTACCCTGCTTCCAACCTGGGACCCACCGCGAAAGGCCAATACGCGCGCTTCCCGGACCACTTGGGATGCCCCACTTTGGTCAGCTGCCCGCAGCTTCCCCATCCCAACAACAGCCTTCGCCAGCCCCCGGAAGCTTTGCCACCTCCCTGTCTGCCTTTGAGTCTTCGCCAAAGGCCAGCGACAGTAGTTGGTTCCCCTGTTACAGCAACCTCTGAACAAACAGGCTTTGCCCATGCTCACGTGGTTGGTCTCTATTTATTCGCACAATTTGTAAGACTGTTGAAAATAAAACAGTTGTAGCCTTGGTCCCTCTTTTTGGGATCGTCCAAGAAACGTCCACTTATTTCTTTCCTTTGTGAAAGCGATTCCCTAATCTGTATAGGAAGTGACTAATCTTGGGGGGGGCGACCGGGTGGCTCCGTCCGTTAAGCACGGGACTCTTGATCTCAGGGTCGTGAGGTCAAGCCCGATGTTGGGCTACATGCTGCGCGTGGAGCCTACTCGAAAAAAAATAGTAAAAAAAATTTTACTAGAGGGCCTGCTCGAAAAAAAGAATCTCCACACTAACTTAAAAAGAAATGGTCAGATGCCCCGTGTCCCTATGGGAATCTTCTAGCCCGGCTTGCTTGGTGTTATGCACACCCTGCTATAATAAATCTTGGTTGATTAGTGGATCACTCTATTGATATTACCTTGAAGTTACTTAGCCCAGGGTGACCATTTTACTTTGCTCAAACCACTTTGCTCATTTACCTGAAAGGCTTGGACAATGCGGTGTTTCTGCAGCTAGTCCCTCTAGGTGGTCAGGCAGCCTCTTAGGCCAGCCTCCCATGGGCTTAGCCTGTCATTTCCTTCTGCCCCTTTTAACCCTTAAATATTTGACCCCCTGAAGTCCTGAATCTCAATTTTCTAAGACTTCCAGAAACCCTGATTAAGCAGAGGGCGTTTGAAAATTCTGTTAACCTGGAAGGACACTGTTGTTTACAGTGAATTATTTTATCCTAAAGCAATGTTCTTGAAAGCTTCAGGGGGCATTGCCACTGATATGGAAGAGCGTGCAGATCTGCGAGCCTATCAACCACATCTGGCCTGGTTTCCCGGCACTCTTCTCGTGCCGGGATCCCGTGCCCTAGGAACTCTGGACTACCCCCCGCCCCCCATCCGTGCCACCTGCCTGCTTGCCTTCGTTCTCCTGGTTTGTCCTGCTCACGATGCCCTTCTACCCACCTCACCTGGGTAGTGGCCACATCTCTCATTTTTCAAGCCCAGCGTCAGCAGGTAGGAAGAGCACTTTGCAGGGAGTCATTCTGTGCGTTATTACTTCCCGGCTACGGGATGCTGGGCACATCGCTTCCCTTTTCTGAGTCTATTTTATCATCTGTGAACCAGCTTTGAAAATAATTACCAAATAGGTCTGAGGACTTAAAAAGAAGAATGTTTATTAAAACATTCTCAGCTTAATGTTCTCTTTTTTGACATGGGTGGTTACACAGGCATTTGCCTGTGATCATTCATTGACCTGCCTATTTCCATATGTGCACTTTCCTGTGTGTTGACGTCAATGAAATAGTTAGAAACAACTAACTAGTCCAACTTAGTAGGGTCTTATAGATATTATAAACATTGGTTGTCTTTCTTTTCTTGCTGCAGGGCGGATGACCAGAGTTAGGTTGAATGACCAAGGCAGGCATGACGAATCAAGATTCACAAGAACGTAGACGAGTTACGTTGAAGGACTGAGGGCAATAGATAAAATGTATTAGGGGCCAGCATGCAGAAGGTCCAGAAGGAAACAGTGCAGTAACGAGCGGGAGATGTGCACACAGGGGATCATTGCGAAGAAGAAGCTGAGATCTCAGCTGACCGCAAACTTGATTTTACTCAACAGTCTAGCTTGGCCGCGAAGCTCGGTGGCTGTCTGCAAAACAAACAAGCAAACAAAACCAAACCCAAACAGAACAAAACAGAAATCTCAACACAACTTTGGGTTTCAATGCATGTGTAAGACTCAGATCTCAGCAGGTAAACGGACCCACCAGATTGCTGAATCTGACAGGCCACGCCCATATTGTATGCATTCGGTTACCTCTTCTTAGGATGGGCCTAGATCAGTGACCGGGTCCAGAGTTCAGTGGTTAGGATCTTAAGAGGGGCTTAAAGCCATGTCGTAGGAAGATCTGGACAATTGAACCTTTAGGAAATATTTGGAGGGTGACTGGGAGGGCTTCATATATAGCGAAGGATTTTATCAAAACTTAGAATTATTCTATGTAGTTTCACAAGGGAAAACGGGACTCAGTAGGTGAAGGTCTAGCTTTTGGATCATATTAAGGAAGGAGGTAGCTCATGACTGCCGTGACTTGAAAATAGAATGGATCGCCTGCCCGTCATCGGCAGCATTTAGGCAGAGGCTCTATGGTTGTGCATTATAACCATTGTAGATTATATTTCTATTTTGGGTGAGATGATAAATTATATACCTTCTGTTACGAGTTGAATTGTGTCCCCCCCCAAAAGATATGTTGAAGTCCTAACTCTGGGTACTTGTGAATATGACCTTATTTAGAAATGGGGTCTATGGGGGCAATGGGATGGCTCGGCCAATTGAGTGTCCGACTCTTGGTTTCGGCTCAGGTCATGATCTCACAGTTTTGTGAGCTTGAGCCCAGTGTCCGGCTCTGCCCTGGCAGTGAGGAGCCTGCTGGGGATTCTCTCTCTCTCTCTCTCTCTCTCTGTCTGCCCCTCCCCTGCTCACGCTCTCTCTGTTTCTCTCAAAATAAGTAAATAAACTAAACTAAAAAAAAAAAGACATGAGGTCTGTTGAAGACGTAACCAAATTAGGATGGTCATTAGGGTGAAACATCATGCAGGGTTTGCAATGCCTGCTGTCCTTGTGAGAGGAGACCAGAGACAAACATGGAGAATGTCATGTGAAGACACAGATGATGGAGGGAAGCCGCTTGTGCACCACCAGAGGCAGAGATTGGAGGGAAGCGTCCCCAAGCCAAGGAATGCCAAGGATGGCAGGAGAGCAATGGCAGGAGACATCCAGAAGCTGGGGAGAGAGCATGGCTCTGGCAGTACCTTATTCTTAATCTTCTGGACTTCACAACGGGAAGCTTTAAAAAAAAATTTTTTTTTTTAATGTTTATTTATTCCTGAGAGAGACAGAGCATGAGCGGGCGAGGGGCCGAGAGCGAGAGGGAGACACAGAATCCGAAGCAGGCTCCAGGCTCCGAGCTGTCAGCACAGAGACCGACGCGGGGCGCGAACTCACGGACCGCGAGATCATGACCTGAGCCCAAGCCGGACGCTTTACCGGCTGAGCCACCCAGGCGCCCCAATTCTGTGGTTTTAAGTCACCCAGTCTGTGGTCCCTGTGACAGCAGCCTTAGGGAGTTTAGTAGACCTTGAAAATCCATTCAAAGCCTCTGAATCCTTGCTAATCAGATAGCGACAATCCAGGCAGGCTGGCCTTCCAGGCCTTACGTCTGCACATACGGATATCTGCGGCTCTCTGTAACTCCTCTCCCCAACCCCCCCAGTGACAGCCTTATCCCCTGAGCCTCTTGTCCTTGGTGCTTCCCCCAGCAATGCCCATGGCTGCTGAAGCCCTGGGAGATCCTAGGCCACATTTCTCCTTCCCCCTCCAGCCCTGCTTTCAGGCCTGGGCGAGCCCAGGGCTCAGAATTTGGAAGCTCCGTGAGGCCAGGGTCACGGTCAGGGCTCTTTCTTGCTGACAGTAGGAATCACTAGGCTTTGGGAGCTCCAGCCCAGAATAGATGGGAAAAGACACTAAGAGTTGCAAATAACTCACCTGCAAATGAACCTTTGGAAGACGGTCATTTGTGAGTTCACGGACAGCCTATGTTTGACACTCAGGCCCCGTTTCTAGATAAGGTTGTAACGTTGCAGCAGATTGAAACATTCAGCAGTCCAGAAACATGCTGAAAGAGCTCATAAAGCAACTCATTTTTCCTCCCACTGAAACTCAGGAATGTCCTTTGAGGACTTTTGCTGAGACACGTGAATGATTTGCTTTTTAAAACCTTGTAAATCAGGACCTCCATGTGATTCTCACACAAGTCCAGCTGGTCACGTGCAAAGCTTGTCTGGGTGCCTGATTCTCCTCGCGGTGGAGCGAACAGGGCTTGTGTAGGCTGAGACCCCGACCCACAAAGGGAGGGTATGTTGGAGTCCTCCCCCAGCACAGCAAGTGCAACTTGGTCCTCCCTCTTATTTCAAGAGACAGCGAGGGCTGGAGTCCTTGAATCCATTCGAGCTCCTGTGTCCTTGATCTAAGTGTATGTTCCCCTGTGCTGGTCTCCCTGCACCCCAGCCTTGGCCCAACTTATCACTTTGCATACTGGGCTTCCACATCAGGCTGCATTTTAGTATTTTACTTATTGGTTTTTAAATATTTATTTATTTATTTTGAGAGCGAGAGAGTGGGAGAGGAGCAGAGGGAGGGAAAGAGAGAATCCCAAGCAGGCTTCTAGCTGCTAGGGCGGAGCCCGATGCGGGGCTGGACCTCACGAGCCAGGAGATCGTGACTTGAGCCAAAATCAAAGAGTCAGATGCTTAACTGACTGAGCCACTCAGGTGCCCCCCAAGATTGCATTTTAAAAGGAAGCCCATCGCTAACCTATGTGTATGTGGGTGTACCAATTTGAAAATGACTCCTCATGGTCTGGAAGAATATTGCGATGGGTTGAATGGTGGTTCCCCAAAAGATATGCTCTTGTCTTAAGCCCTGGAACTTGTAATGTGACCTTATTTGGAAAAAGGGTCTTGGCAGATGTAATTAAGCATCTCCAGTTGAGGGGTGCCTGGGTGGCTCAGTCGGTTAAACCTCTGACTCTTGGTTGCAGCTCGGGTCCGGAGCTCACTCACGGTTCCGGAGTTCGAGCCCCACGTGGGGCTCTGCACTGACAGAGCAAAGCCTGTTTGGGATTCTCTTTCTCTCTCTCTCTCTGCCTCTCCCGCATGCACACTCTCTCTCAAAATAAATAAAGAAAAACTTAAAAAGCATTTGAAAAAAGGGATCTTGAGCTGAAATCATCCTGGATTATTTATCCGGGTAGGCCCTAAATCCAATAACAAGTGTCCTTTTAAGAGACAAAAGAGAAGACGCAGACACAGAGAGACAAGGAGAAAGCCACGTGAAGACAGAGGCAGAGATGTGTTATGCAGTCAGAGGCCAAAGAATGCCTGATCCCCAGAAGCTGGAAAAGACAAGGAATGGATTCTGTTCCAGAGCCTTCAGAGGGATCAGCCCTGCTGAGCCTGTGATTTCAGACTTCTGGCCTCCAGAACTGAGATAATAAACTTCTGCTTTAAGCCACCAAGTGTATGGTAATTTGTTACAGTGGCCACAGGAACCTGGTGGAGCCATCATGAGGCATTTAGTGTAGCTGAGGGAAAGGACTGGTGAATCCTGTCCATTACCAAGCCTTGGACCTGTACATCTTCTGGGCACACGAATCTCTGCACCATGTTAAATAAATATGATAATTCAACTTCTGGGAGTCTATCCTGAAATACCTAAGAAAACATGGAAAAATTTAACTCTAAATATGTTCATCACAGTGCTATTTGGAGTAAAGAAGAGTTGGAAACAATTTGAATGTCTCACCACAGGGGATCAATTAATAAATTATGGGGCAGCCATTTAGAGAATCCTATGCAGCCATTAAAATAACATTACAGAAATGTAACTATGCATGTGGAAGTATGTTGCCAGTTTACTTGTCTAAAAATACATTTGCTACGTGATCTCATTTAAAAAATACATAAGTATACAAATTATGTATAAATATGTAGAAAAATCTAGAATGGAATGTCAACAGTGGCTTTTTAAAAAAAAATTTTTTTTTTCAACGTTTATTTATTTTTGGGACAGAGAGAGATGGAGCATGAACGGGGGAGGGGCAGAGAGAGAGGGAGACACAGAATCGGAAACAGGCTCCAGGCTCTGAGCCATCAGCCCAGAGCCTGACGTGGGGCTCGAACTCACGGACCGCGAGATCGTGACCTGGCTGAAGTTGGACGCTTAACCGACTGCGCCACCCAGGCGCCCCATTAGTGGCTTTTTTAAGAGAGCAGGTGTTTTAGGTTCTTTTGCTTCTCTGGGTTGTCTGTAATTAACATGTAATTTATAATAACAATGCAAAGTATTTGTAATACTACTACTAATTATTATTATAATAAAAGCAATGAAAGGCATATATTTCATTTGGAGGAAGAAAAAATCCTGAAACTTGTCATCAGCTACACAGTGGGAGGTATTATCTTCCTGTGTGGAGGATTTAGGAAAAGGGGCATGAGAAGGGGTGAATCCAGCACCAGGAGATCCCTCACTCCTGGGAGCTCAGAATGATGTTGGGTCAAGAGCAAGCGAGTAAGCAGGGGATGATAAACTAGACAACTGCAGGACTTGTCAGAACCTTCTGCATGCTAACACCATGGCAGATCTCCAAGACAAGCATGGGGTTACATGTTCCCACCCACCTTATTTGATCACGGAGCCAGGAACATGTGATAGTAATCCTGCCTCTGAGAGACACAGATGGGGAAATTTTGGAATACGCTTTGACAAAAAGCAGTTCAATTAAGTGAAGAGCAAAACTACCCAGATCCGAAACGGGGAGAACGTTTCCAGTTTATACATTGCTGAGAAACACTAGCTGCTCCCCGTGAGCCATAAATCGAACACCAGCAGCATTGTCCTAAAACAGTATTAAAAGTCTGGCAAATGAGAACAAGAAGCACCGAGCAGGTTGGCTATTCTCCCGGCTATTTGGCTTCTGCATTAAAAAAAATTTTTTTTTAATGCTTTATTTATTTTTGAGGGCAAGAGGGATGGAACACGAGCGGGGGAGGGGCAGAGAGAGAGGGAGAGAGAAAGAGAGACAGAATCCGAAACAGGCTCCAGGCTCTGAGCTGTCACCGCAGAGCCCTGCGCGGGGCTCGAACTCACAGACGGCGAGATCAGATCATGACCTGTGGGCTCTGCATTTGAGAAGCCACGCAGAAACGTGAGAGAGGGTCCTGAGAATTGCAGCAACCACCAAAATATAAGAGGCAAAATCATATTACATGCGAAGGAGAGCCAAAATGAATGCACATTATGTGTGCCCAAGAGTCAGGGTACAGAAAAGCAAGCTGTCAGCAAACATCTTCCCGGGGCCGATGGGCGGGGAGAAAGCCCGCGCTCGCCAGAGTCCGGGAGGCGAGGGCTCAGCTCAGTACCCAAAAGGTGCTGTTCCCAGAGTGCCCTTTCCAGACTCTGCCTTCACGTCAGGCGGACTTATCTGGCCTTCTTTCTCCTGCCCAACCTGACTACAGTACTAAACTGGACTCTTCTTTTTTCTTTCCTCTTTTCCCCCTTAATTCTTTTCTTCTGCCCTCAGAAGGCTCCCTTAGGACCGCAGAGGCCCCAGCTCTGATCGCAGCCCCGCCCAGGCGGGCAGGGGGCGGGGCCCCAGCTCTGATCGCAGCCCCGCCCAGGCAGCAGGGGCGGGGCCCCAGCTCTGTTCGCAGCCCCGCCCAGGCGGGCAGGGGGCGGGGTGTGGCTCCCCAGCCCTTGCAGGATGCAGTTTCCCCGTCTCCCCTCACCCCTCCCCGCCCCCGACAGAAAGGAATGTGAGAGGGCATCCTGCGTTGGGACAACACTCCTGGATTTTCACTTCCTGCCCCTCGAGCGAACACCCTCTGTTCCCCGCGGAGTCCTGGCTGCCGTCGCCTTTCTCCTTCCTGTTGTTCTGTCCTCTGCTAGTTCTTTGCTTTCTCTCCGTGCAAGACATTTGGAAGGAGGGGCAGCCCCATGTGCCTTTGGGAAGCTGGTGTTTAGATTTTTGTGGCTCTTCGGTTATGCTCTCTCCCACCCGCAGGGAGCGGATGGCCTTCGGCAGCCCCAGCCCCAGAGCAAGGCTGCTCCCCCCACCCCCACCCTCCCGGGCGCTCGCTGGGCATAAATTCTGTGTGCAGGGAAATTACCTGACAGCCTGTTAACCCTGCAGTTTTCCCCGCTCCCCACCCAGACACCGACCAAGAGGGTCTCATTGAGGGTGAATCTGCATCTCGCGCGCGCGCACACACACACACACACACACACACACACGGACACGCACGCACACACACAAAACCCAAGTGATCTGTGATGCAGAACCACCACTGCCCGACGGCAGGTAATCAGGCACCTGCGGGCACAGCTGGACACCCCCGCCCCCCCACCCCCCACCTCCACTGCCCCCCTCATACCTGCTCACACCTAGATCTGTTTATTTGATCATCTCAGTACTTCTCAGTCGCGTCCTCTGCATTCCAATGCAACTGGGTGGATAAAGTCCACATCCTTAGTCTCTGGTATGTAACCAGGATGTCCCTGTAATTGATTATCCACGTTGGGACACTTTAGTGAGTGAAGGGGACACCTTTAACAATTATGTCGAGAAATAGGCATGACCCCGCCAGCTGGATGTACGCTTTCTCTGGATGTAGGTTCTCTGTGGGTTGGCCTCTCCTTACCTCTGACTCCTTCTGAAGACGTTCCTTCTGGAACCCCAGCACCCACCCCAACTAGAGACCCCAGGCTCCCTGTAGGACTCGGAATTCCATAATGTGCTGTCCTCTCTTTCTCTTTTTTAAAGAAACGTTTGTTTATTTTGAGAGAGCGGGAGAGCGTGTGCACACGTGGGTGTGGGCAGAGGAGGGGCAGAGAGAGAGGGAGAGAGAGAATTCTAAGCAGGCTCCATGCTGTCAGCGCAGAACCCGACTCGGGGACCCGATCTCATGAGTCACGAGATCATGACCATTCCTCTGCCATCTTCACACAGCTCACGCCCTTCCTTCCGGAGTCAACTTAGATATCACTTCCTGGTGAAAACTGCCTCGAGCACTCTCCCACCCCACATGGGGTTAGGTCATCCCACCAGGGCTCCACATACCCCACCGTGGCAGTATTTTTTTGTAATCATCCGTTGACTGGTGTATTTTTTCTCCCAGGAGCCTGAAAGAAGGAAGTCCCTGGGCAGGGACCACATTTTGTTTTCTACTACATTTAGAGCCTGACTTGTCTAGTAAGAGGCCGGCACAATCCCTCAACAAAAGTTTGTCTCAAAAACAATGTACGAAATACTGTTAACTGGTCCCCAGGATTCATTCATCAAATCCTGACTGAGCATGCCCGAGCTGGTGAGCGTTGGGCACGGAGATAAAGAGGAGCCTGTCCTCCCCCAGCTGCCTTTCTAGTGGGAACCATTCTTTTCAAAGCACCTGCACTTCAAGGAGCATGTTCCTGCAGCATCGGAGCGACTTTATTTATGTATTTAATTTATTATTATTATTTTTTAATGCTTTTATTTTTACTTTTGAGAGAGAGAGAGAGAGAGACAGAGACAGAGAGACAGAGTGTGAGCAGGAGAGGGGCAGAGAGAGAGGGAGACACCGAATCCGAAGCAGGATCCAGTCTCTGAGCTGTCAGCACAGAGCCCTACGGTGGGGTTCGAACCCATGAACCCCGAGGTCATGACCCAAGCCGAAGTAGGACGCTTACCTGACTGAGCCACCCAGGTGCCCCATGACTTCAGGCCTTTCGAGTGTTAAGCCTTTTTTCATGTTGGTGAAACAAAAGGAACACAACAAAAAAGACAAGACTTGGACAAGAGCCATGTGACACAGCAGCTAATCGAGGCGCCTCTGCGGCCTGACTGCCAGTATGTCTCCTCCCTGCCTCATTCTGAACAAGTTACTTACTCTCTGTGCTTCAGTTTCTGCATCGGTGATATGGGGATGAATAACTGTGCCTGGTACATAGTAGGTGCTCACTAAATACGATTGACAATAGATAGTTTGGTCCAAGGGCTGCATCCCTAACAGGAGACCCTCAGGGCAGGGTCACAAGCGCGTGGAGGAGACAGGCAGGTTCATCAGGAGCCCCTGCAGCACAGCGGGTATAGGCCAATCTCCCATCTCTGTTCAGCTGTTGTAGACAAACGTCTGGAGGGTTAGGGCCAGCTGGAAACAGCTTTAGGTTTGGACAACAGCCACTCCCAAGTTCTGTCCCAACCAGAGTAATCTTGGCAATCAGCTTGGGACAAAATAAAGAGAAATACAGCAAGAGAGCCTGGGCATCGTGGGGAGAATAATGTAGGCAACACAGAGCACCCTCTTCATTTGAGACTTTCCGGAGATTAAAGGGAGCTGGTTTAAAGTTTTCTTTTGGGGGCCCCTGGGGTTACTTGCCAATCACTGTCGATCAGTAGTTACTAGCTGAGCGGCAACGCTGCGTGCACGCTTTTTTCACGCTGAGAGCGAGAGTAATTTTGACAGTTGAAGCTCTGTTTAGTGGATAAGCAAAGTAGAGAATAGTCCGAGTTGAATCTGCCCCAGTACCCCGACACTTACCCCAAATTGTTGACTGGATTTCATTTAAATGAAATCTCTTCTTTTGGGGAGCACTTTCCAGCTGGCGAGACCCATTCACCGTGTGCCAAGGGCAGGGCTGCTGGTCAAAGCAGGTGGGGGACCCTGAGCATCTGCAGAGCGTGCGTCTCACTGAAAAAAAGAAACTATTTCTTTATTTTGAGAGCGAGAGAGAGCGCGCGAGCAAGAGTGGGGGAGGGGCAGAGAGAGAGAGAGAGGGAGGGAGGGAAAGAATCCCAAGCAGGCTCCGCGTTGTCAGCACAGAGCCTGACTTGGGGCTGCATCCCACCAACTGTGAGATCGCGACCTGAGCAGAAATCAAGAGTCGGACGTTTGACCGTCTGAGCCACCCAGGCGTCCCTACCTGTCACTTTTAAAAGCCCTTTGGTGTGGGAGCCACGCTTACCCCAGGCTCCTCCCGACTCTCCTCCCCAGGGCTGGACCAGGCGGTCTTCAAATCAGTCGGATTTGTCTCTTCGGGTAATTTGTGTGCTGCCTCTGCCCGGCCCTTTCTGAGGCTTTGGGGGACACCTCTGAACAAGGAGGAGGCTCTCCCAGCCCTCTTGTCTCTGCCGAATGGGGGCAGGGAGACATGAGACTTTAGTACAGCCACACAGGTATTGCCCTGGGCCACTGGTCCTCCCGGTACCACTCTCCTCTGAGGGATGGCTGGCGGGGCCAGCGCCTAGGAGAGGAGCTGCCTGAGGAAGAGGCTGGTGAGAAAACCATGGGGATTCTGTCCTAGAGGTTGTGAGACCCTGAGGGCTGTGTGCGTGTGTGTGTGTGTGTGTGTGTGTGTGTCCCGGGGCTGTATGAACCTCTTCCTGCCCTTGGCTGGTGATACTCACTGTTTACCCTTCAGTCCAGAAGTTACTTTTGGAAGACTTTTGTGCCCATCCAGGTCTGGGTTGTCTGCACTGTCTGGTGGCCTCTTGATCCCCTGTGCTTGGCCCATCGCAGGCCTGAGCCCTTGGTGCACCGCTGTTTCCTGACTACCTGCTGGCGTCCTGAGACCCACGCGGCAGGATAAGGAGCGCCTGCCATGATCACCACTGTGTCCCTAGCTTAGCACAGGCTGGCAGATGACAGTCACTCATTAAATATCAGTTCCATGAGGGGCACCTGGGTGGCTTAGTCGGTTAAGGAGCCAACTTGGGCTCAGGTCATGATCTCAGGGTTCATGAGTTTGAGTCCCGCATGGGGCTCTGTGCTGATGGCTCGGAGCCTGGATCCTGCTTTGGATTCTGTGTCTCTCTGTCTCTCTGCCCCTCCCCTGCTGGTGCTCGTGCACGCTCACTCTCTCTCTCTCTCAAAAATAAATAAAAACATTAAGAAAATATCAGCTCCATGAAAAGAAAAAGGAAAGGAGGAGGGGAGAGGGAGCGAGAAGGGGGAAGGGAATAGGGGCCTCGAGGACTAAAGACAAAGACTAATGACACTTGGGACTCTTATTTTGCCCACAAGTACCAAGCTAGTGTTGACCAACCCTGGCTATCTAAAGAAAGTGTGTTGGGGGGCGCCTGGGTGGTGCAGTCGGTTAAGCGTCCGACTTCAGCCAGGTCACGATCTCGCGGTCCGTGAGTTCGAGCCCCGCGTCGGGCTCTGGGCTGATGGCTCAGAGCCTGGAGCCTGTTTCCGATTCTGTGTCTCCCTCTCTCTCTGCCCCTCCCCCGTTCATGCTCCATCTCTCTCTGTCCCCAAAATAAATAAACGTTGAAAAAAATTTAAAAAAAAGAAAGTGTGTTGGGTTGGAAGACTGAGGCTCTTATCCCAATGTCCCCATCGATCTTCCATTTGACTTTGGGCAATTTGAAATTAAAAAAAATTTTTTTAATGTTTATTTTTGAGAGAGAGAGAGAGACAGAGAGAGACAGAGAGTGAGTGGGGGAGAAGCAGAAAAAAGAGAGAGACATAGAATTCAAAGCAGGCTCCAAGCTCTGAGCCATCAGTACAGAGCCCCATGCAGGGCTCGAACTCCCAAAGCGCAAGATCATGACCTGAGCCGAAGTCGGACACTTACCCGACTGAGCCACCCAGGCACCCCTGACTTTGGGCAATTTAGTATAATTCCTGGAACTTCATATTTTTTAGCATTCAAGTGAGGACAATAGTGGGAATTCAAAGATGTGTGTTGAAGTTCAAGTAAGATGTGGGCGACATAGCTATAAAAATTCAGCGTGTGTTATAAACTGCAAAAAAAAAATGCATATAAGTATGGAATAAAGGAGTTTGAAAGTTTTTTTTAATGTTTATTTATTTTTGAGAGAGAGGGAGAGAGAGATAGTGGGGGAGGGGCAGAGAGAGACACACACACACAGAATCAGAAGCAGGCTCCAGGCTGTGAGCCATCAGCACAGAGCCTGATGTAGGGCTCAAATCCACGAACCGTGAGATCATGACCTGAGCCAAAGTCAGACGCTTAACTGACTGAGCCACCCAAGCGCCTCAGAATAAAGGAGTTTTATAAAAAACTTCACAAGTCAAACCGGTGGCCGAGGGGTAGAAGTTCCACCTGTCCCGTAAAGGGTCTGGCCAAATGCCCCTTTTCTTGCCTTTAGGATTTCCTGTATGGGTTACATACAGACCTGGTGTCTGACGTAACCAAGGCATTAAAACTCCAGCTTGCTCTGTGGGAAGAGAGTGTATGGAAAGGGGAGGCACCATGTTTCCCTTGAGGAGGTGCCGTCTTTGCCTTGACTTGACCTCTCAGCCAAAGAGACATGGGAAAAGCCATCTGACTGGACTGCCCTGAAAGCCTCACTCTCAGCATCGTGATATAGGAACAATTCACAAAAAGAAAAATACCAACACAGACCGTAGGCTATCAATGACACATACAAAATCGGAACCAGAAGACCTTGATACCAACGGTGAAATGATATTCGGTCCCCACCCTCCCGTCTTTTCCTCTAAACCTTTCCCTCTCTGCCAAATCTCATTCCCACCTCATCCCATTCCCTGTAGGTGACTAACCTCTCTTCCCACTTCACAGAAAAAAACAGAAGCCCCCAAAGCAGGGCCTTCACAGCTTGCTGTCTCCCACCACCTGCCCCACCATGTAGTGACTGACCTGTCTCCACACTCACCTCCCTACCCCGCCCCCCCCCCCCCCCATCAAGGGAGAAGGAGTTGTCTTTTTCTGTACGATCCCAATTCTTCCACCTCCGTTTGGACTCTTATCCTGTTTCCCGCAGAATTCAATTCCATGAAAGGGAACCTTTCCTCGGTGTTGAACCTCTTCTCTACTTGATGCTTCCATTCAGACTACCAGGCGGATCCCCCCGAGCACTCTAAGTATTGCTCTGTTTTCCTCTTTCCCTTGGGAGCTACGTTTTTGGAAAAAGTAATTGACTCTCGTGTTTTCTGTTTCTTGGCCTTCCATGTCTTCTGTTCCCTAGGATTCTGTGTTTCCACTTGTTCTCACTCTACACACCCTACATTGGGGATCTCTCCTTCCACATGATAGTTGCCACCCATACTGGGTTGAGTAGTTGTGCCACCAAATTGATTCCTTCCTGGAATCTCAGAGTGTGACCTTATTTGGAAATAGGGTTATTGTCGCTATTAGTTAAGGCAAGATCATATTGGAGTAAGTGGTGTTCTAATTTTTAAAGAATGTTTATTTATTTTAAGAGAGAGTGGGATCAGGGGAGGGGCAGAGGAGAGGGAAAGAGAATCCCAAGCAGGCTCCACGCTGTCAGCACAGAGCCTGATGCGGGACTTGATCCCATGAACCGTGAGATCATGACCTGAGCCGAAATCAAGAGTTGGATGCTTAACTGACCGACCCACCCAGGTGCCCTGGTTGATGCTCTTATAAAAGGGGAAAAAGACACAGACACAGACACAGGGAGATCACCACGTGAGAGTGGAGCAGCGATTGGAGTTATGTGACCTTAAGCGTAGGACCACCATGGACGCCATCAGAGGTTAGAGGACACAAGGGAGATTTCTTCCTTAGAGCCCTCAGAGACAGCATGGACTGCCACACCTTGATTTCAGACTTTTAGCCTCCAGAAATCAATGTATCAATAGTTCTAGGATTTCTCTGAAGGTTCTAGGGGAGGATCCTTCTTTGCCTCTTCCTAGCTCTGGTGGTTGCTGGCCATCCTCGGGGTTACAGGTGCATCATTTGAATCCAGTCTTTGCCTTCCTCATCACATGATGTTTTCTCTGGGTGTCTGTATCTAAATGTTCTGCTTGTAAGAACACCAGTCAGACTGATTTAGAGACCACCCTAATGCAGCATGACCTCATCTTAACTCGATTGCATCTGCAAAGACCCTATTTCCAAATAAGGTCACATACATAGGTTCCAGGTGGATAGGACTTTTTTTGGAGGAAACTATTTAACTCGGCTCCATGACTTTGGCCTGCAAATTCCTTTGTCTCTTTTGAATTTTGCATGCTGCATGTATTACTAACCACTCACGAGGTACCTGATGCCTATTTGATGAGTATATTTTGGCCTTATTTAACTGTAGGAGATTCAAAATCCCTCAAGCAAAGCACAGCATCGAGAACCAGCTGTTCAGCCCCAACATTGCCTTCTCATCTCTTTGGGCCACGAGTGTAGTCATTCCTAAGGCCATGAACTCCTAAGGGCCAGGCCAACTCTGTTTCTTCACCAGTGCATCTACAGTATCTGGTTCTCAGTGGGTGTTTGTTAAAGAATGGGTACATGGATGGCAAGGGATGAATATTTTTCAAAGATTTTAATGCCCCTTGAAAATCATTTTGAGCACCGACATATTTAGGCATAAAGAATGGCAAATGAAAAAGATAATAACTTGCAGGTACATATGATTCTAACATTCGTGAAGCTCTTTTGTACGTGATTTAATCTGATTCTCACGCACCCTTGAGAGAGAAGCCGAGCCCAAGTTTTTGGCTCAAGTTCACGGGGCTAGTGATTGGCTGGTTAGAACTCAGACGTCCTCACTCCTGTAGGGCTTTGAGTCCCTGTCTGCTTTCAACCAACAGGTTTTGATGAAACCTAGTCCTTCGTGCAGTTTATTGTGAAAGAAATTTCAATGAGGAAGAAAAGGCCATATTTCTCTTCGAAAATGACAAAAGGTTATACTTGAAAGCAAGAAAGTAAAATTCTAGTTTGCTATGAGGAAGCCAAATGAAAGGTTTTCTCCCCTCTAAGCCAAAAGCTAAAATTGGAATATGTAAATATTAAACATTTAATATTTAAAAGCACTTGTTTAAGAAAATTGGCCCTGAGATGCTCAGATGATTCCTAATTATTATTTAACAGATAGTAAACGGTTCTATTTTTCTATTTCTTACTCGTGACACACCACCATCATTGGTAACATTTTCTATGCATCTCTAGACACAAATAAACATTTTCATCTACAGCATCTGTGGACTGCTTTTGTGCAGCTTGCGTGCTAGGAATGGTCATTTACATCGATAAGGGTTGTAACGAAAACAAAGAATATGCGACAGAGACAGTATGTGGCTTATAAAACATACATTTACAGGAAAAGTTTGCCGAGCCCTGGTCAATATTTGTATTTGTATATGTGTATAAAATCATTCTGCCAGACATTATAGCATTTGTATGTATGTATGTATGTATGAATGTATTATGTATGTATGTATGTATGTATTATGTATGTTTCTACATCTATCTATCTATCCCCTCCCTTATCCCACAAAGGGTTCTATCAAAGCAAATAAACTCCCAAAGCCTCTGTGACTCTTCTGTAAAATTAGCCCCTTCAGTCATACAATCATGGTATCCACGGCTTAAAGGTTGATAGAGCACAGAATTGAACGCTCTGCCGTGTTTATGAAAGATGAGACACGATACGAGGTACAGAGGATGAAAACCACTATGAAAGAGCAGCCTCAGCTAGAAAGATGATTTACAATTTGCATTGAACTTTATATTTTCCAAGTGTATTTTAATTCCCTTCCGTCAATTTTCCAATAACTCTTTGATGATGTGTGTTAACTACAGAAAAATCAATGAAGAAAAAATGATCTAAGTGGATGTTAAGCTGTGACGTCAGCCTGAAATTTGTTTTCTGGTGCCATATTGATACAGATTAAAAAAAAATTTTTTTAAATGTTTATTTATTTTTGTAAGAGAGAGAGAGTGTGCGAGCAGGCAAGGGGCAGAGAGAGAGGGAGACACAGAATCCAAAGCAGGCTCCAGGCTCTGAGTTGTCAGCACAGAGCCCGAGGTGGGGCTGAAACGCATGAACTGTGAGATCATGACCCCAGGCGAGGTCGGACACTTAACCCACGGAGCCACCCAGGCGCCCCGATTGCATTGTGTTCTAAAAGCTGTCACTGTCATGACGTCTTCCTCCGAGATTTGAAAGTGGTTTTGAGCTGCCGGCGTCCCTCGGTGAAAGTGGACATCCAAAGACCGGAACAGAGGTCAGGACTAGGGACAGGACAAAAATTTGCCAGGGATCTGGGCCTTCCACACTTCCCTTACCCAAAGACTCACACAGAGGATGGTTCATGTGAGGGGAGTGGGGGTGTGTGAAGGGGGGGCGGGGTGGGAGAAAGGGGAGGGGCAAGAGCGGGGCAGCCGGGGTTAGGGGAATAAAAACACCAGAGGCGTTTTCCTAGACATCAGTACTCAGGGTGTTCATTAGCCAAATAGACAAATCCTCCCTCACTTACATATTCAACCCTCCCCAATGACAACCGCAGGTCTTTCCTCCTCTGGCCCCCAGGGTCGGCGTGACTTATTGGACGGTGTGCGTTTTGCCCCTTTGCTGTGTCTCCTCCCCACCCTCTTAATTATTGGACTGCTGGCTGACTGCAAACAAGTTTTTATTTGCCAGAAGGGGAAAAGGGGAAAAGGTCGAAGGGTGAGAACCAAATCAATTACTCGCCTCAAGTCAATTCTTTTAACTAGGTAAGTAGTCCCCCCGCCCCCCGGTCCTCCAGTTTCTGAAAGAATTCAAGGGATTGATAGAAAGAAGTTTGCTCTGTGGGTCCTTTTGTGTTACGTTGCTGGGGCTACCTTAATCAATTATCATAACCTGGGCAGCATCGGGAACAGAAATTTGTGGTCTCACAGTTATGGAGGCTAGAAGTTCAAGATCAAGATGGGGACGGCCTTGATTCCTTCTTAGGGCTGAGGAAGAATCCGCTCCAGGCCTCTCTCTCTCCTTGGCTCGGACACGGCCGTCTCCTCCCTGTGTCTCTTTACATAGTCATCCCTCTATCCATGTCTGTCTCCAAACAGCCCCTCTTATAAGGACCCCAGTCATATCGGAGTAGAGCCCACCCTCATGGCCTCACTTGATGACCTCTGTAAAGGTCTGTCTCTGAAAAAGGTCACATTCTGAGGTACTGGGGGTTAGCACTTCAACCCAGGAATGTGGAGGGACACGGATCTACCCATGACATGCTCCCACACCCCACTATTCACGCCCGGTGTTTACTCTTGCAGCCTTCTGCCAATGTCCCCTTTGCCCCACTGCAGGTCCCTGGCTCTGCCTCTCTCTACCTCCGTCCCCAGGGAGGGACTGATACAAAGTGCCACGTGCACTCTGACAGTCGTTCTCAGATTTCCTCTCAGTCTCCGTTTCCACCACCATCTCCCCGGTGTGGACGGCGCATTTGGCACCTGAACCTATCACTTCTTTGACTTCCTCTTCACCAAGGTGATCTTCACCTTCGTTTCTCTTCAGCTCTGTAATCTGCTCCCTGGATACTGCGTAGACCTTGGCAACCACATGAAGTTATTACTCACCTCTGAAATCTTGAAGACCAATATCCCACTCTCCAACACCGCACTCAGCTCTCTCTCTCGCACGCCCACTCAACCTGCTCTTGGGGCTGACGAGCCCCTCCCTCCACCCGTTTCCCAGCTCCGCTCTAGATCCTTCTTCCCCAGCATTCCATACATCTATGCTGTCCAACACAGTCACCACTAGCCACATGTACCTATTTAAATTTAAATAAAACTTAAGAATTCAGTTCCTTGGTCATACTAACCACATTTCAAGGGCACAATAGGCTCGGGGAGGAGCCAAGATGGCAGAACAGCATGGAAGTTTTTTGTGTGTCTGGCGCCCATGAAATACGGCCAGACCAACACTAAACCATCCTGCACACCAAGTGCACGATAGGCTCCTGTGGGCTACTGGCCACTGCATTCAACGGTGTAAATTACAAAGCATTCCCATTATAGCAGAAATTTCTACGGACAGTACCACTCTAGACCTCTCGGTCATCCCTTGAACTAATTTTCCATGCACTGACATCCTGTTGAATAAATGAATAAACCCTCAGGATTTTCACGTCTTTGTCTTTCCCTTGCATCTCAACCAACAGATGCACTGCTGTGACTCAGTCCTACCAGCTACCTGTTCTTGTTCTGCACCTGCCCGATGTGCGTAGCTGGAAAATTTATTCAGCTATCGCTTCATGCTCCTCGTCTGTAAAATGGGGATAATAATCGTTCTCATAAGATTATTGGCAAGATTGAATGAGACAATGCCAAAAGGTGATCATTCTACCAAAAGGTGCAGATCGTAGCAGTTCAATACATTTTAGTTTCATTATTATTTTTTAATTCCAAACGTCAGCTGGACTCTCACATTGTCACCCGCCTCCCTATCTCTCTCGATAAGTACATTCCCACCCCTTTCTACTCCTAAAGAGAAGAGGCATTCGATTTATTTTTCTTTCCAAGTTTCTATTTGTTTGTTTGTTTATTTATTTATTTACTGGGGGGAGAGCCAGAGGGAGAGAGAGAATCCTAAGCAGGCTCCACACTCAGCTCAGAGCCCAGTGCGGGGCTAGATCTCATGACCATGAGATCATGACCTGAGCCGAAATTAAGAGTTGGTCACTTAACTGACTGAGCCACCCAGGTGCCCCAGGAAGAGGCATTTTCTTCCCCGACAAAAACATTTTATTATATTCTCCTACATCAGTGGGAGAGACTTTTCTTTGCAATGAGGAATTCTTTGTAGCATAAGGCAGATCTGCTTTAAGGTGGTGATGTTTAGTCTCTAAGACTGGTGATCAAGAAAAAACAAGATATGGGGCGCCTGGGTGGCTCAGTCGGTTAAGCGTCCGACTTCGGCTCAGGTCACGATCTCGCGGTCCGTGAGTTCGAGCCCCGCGTCGGGCTCTGGGCTGATGGCTCAGAGCCTGGAGCCTGCTTCCGATTCTGTGTCTCCCTCTCTCTCTGCCCCTCCCCCGTTCATGCTCTGTCTCTCTCTGTCTCAAAAATAAATAAACGTTAAAAAAAAAAATAAAAGAAAAAGCAAGATATAATTTCTGTAAGTGTACCTTGGTAAGGTGCAGGATCAGTTTCCTACAGTTCCTACAATACATCACCACAAATGTGGTAGCTTAAAACAACAGCTATTTATTCTTAGTTCTAGAGGTATTGGGAGGAAGGTATCCTGCCAAAGGTCCTGCTTCTGGTGGGTCCAGCGTTCTTTGGCCATGGCTTCCGTGTTCACACGGCTCCTCCTCTGTGTGCGTCTCTGTGTCTTCTCCCCTTCTGTCTCTTAAAAGGACACTCATCATTGGATTTGGGGTCTCTTGTCTTATTTGCAGTGGGATTTTTATTTATGGAAACGGAGTGATGACATAGTTTGGTCAATGCCATGGAAAGAATAACTAAGAATAACTTATTACTTACATTTCCCAAGAGAAAGGGCATCTCATGCCACTCAGGCCACATGGGGAGATGGGTAGCACCAGGTTTGGCCAGAAGGCAGAAGCAGGAGGGGAAATCCTAGGGCTGAGCCTTTATTGGAGTTTCCGTGGGAAAGCCAAGGCAGGCAGAGTAAATGTTTTAGGATTGGCTAATTTGAATGATTCTGGCAGGCTGTGGGCTCTGGGATGGTCTCTGGACACCTGGCACCTGGCCCAGGATGATTTAAAAAAGTTTTTTTATGTTTATTCACTTTTGAAAGACAGAGAGAGAGCACAAGCAGGGGTAGGGCAGAGAGAGAGAGGGGGGGCACAGAATCCAAAGCAGGCTTCAGGCTCCGAGCTGTCAGCCCAGAGCCCGACGCGGGGCTCAAACTCACCAACCGCAAGATCATGACCTGAGCCGAAGTCGGATGCTCAACCGACTGAGCCACCCAGGTGCCCGCGCCCAGGATGATTTAGGTCAGGGGAAAGGTGGGCTGGTGTGTGAGTTGGGGCTGGAGATTCAGGATCGGTTTGCATATGAAAGGTATAATCCTGGGCGAGTTGTGATTCTCTTGAGTTGGCCTGCCCTGGGGGGTGGGGGTCTCTCCCCTGCTCCTTAAGGCTCCCAAAGGCCAGCACTTCAAGAATACAGCAAATAAGAAAACACAGTTAATATAATTGGCCCTGTGATGAATGGATGCCAAATAGACAAATACATCTGGTTAATCCAAGATGATCTCATGCCAAAATCCTTAACTTAATTACATTGCAAAGACCCCCCCCCCCCTTTCCAAATAAAGTCACATTCACGGGTTCTGGATGCACAGATCTTTTTAGTGAGTATGTGTTGGGGACATTCTTCTACCCCTGACCGCTGCCCTACTAACCAAATGCCTCTCAGAGACCCATTCCCATTTTCCTGGGTCACCTCTTTGTCATTTCTTGACTGGACTATCATCAAACTTGCCTTCTGGCCCCATCGGCTCTCCTTCAGTCCATCCCCTGGGCACCTGGGCAGCATCGAAATGATCTTTTTAAGATGTAAACCTGATCCCGTCACTCCCCTGCTTAAGAAGCCTGCTTCTAAAGAGTGGGGCTGTGTCAGCTGTAGCATTCTGAGTGTTGCAGAAAATATATTGTAAAGGAAACATTTCCAAGCTTTCAGACTCCAGAGAATTTGCTCCAATTTGTAGATCAGAGCAATTTAAACGCATTCATCTGTGTGATGGCTGTGCATAACTTCCCACTCCGACGCCTGAATGAATGAATTAATATCCCGCACTCCATCTTCTATCCAGCTGCTTTATCTAATTGGATGCAGATTAAACATGTATACTTAGTGAAGTGAGTTTGGAAACTCCATAATCCCTCAGAGGAAACAAATTTCCAAATGTTCAGTATGGCCAACCAGTTCCCTTAGACCCTAGCATGAGATAATTTGCTTAAGTTTTGCCACACTTCATCGTAAATTGAGAACACAGAACTCCCCTGTACACGAGCTAGCATAGGATGAAGACACGGATAGCCCAGGTCCAAACCTAATTCACTTGAGACCATGCAAACCTGCCTTACTTCAGCAAATGCAAAAAAATCAAGTTAAAGTGAGCGATGTTTTTTTTAGATAACTGTATCTCAGCCCTCCTTATAAAATGTTAATCCGCAAGGATGCACTTGGGGTCACCTGCTGGACCCCTTATATTTCCAAAATCACTCCACAGACCAAACTCCCAATGATTCACGAGCCTTCCCTATTGGAGAGCAAATCATATTTTAAAAAATATAGTTGTAGCTCCAAAACCCAGACAGTAAGATCTCAGACGTAAATCAGAAGGTCTCAAAAGAAAACAAGAAAAAAGAAAAAAAGACTCAGAGGTATCAGCAGGGTCTCACTGGACCTGTTGAAGGCAGCCCGGCCAGATACCCTGGCATGTGCCACTCTGGGGGACAGGATTGAGCTCTTCATAGTGTGTCACTGTACCTCACTTTGGTTCTGATTTATGGAGTCTGTTGAGATGGCAAGTGATAGAAATTTAGCTCAAGTGGGTGTCATGTAAAAGAGTGTTTCTGTTGGGTCCGAGTTGAAGGAATGATTTCGTCAGTTGAATCCAGTGGCTTAAACAAATGTCATCAGGATGCGTCTCATTCTCCTTCTTCCACTCTCTTTTCCGTTGGCTTCATTCTCCAGATGCCAATGTCTAGGAGGAACCCGGTGGCTCCAGGCTCACTTCCTACCAACTCGGCAACGTCAGGGGAAACACTTGTACTTTTCTCTTCTACAATCTCCCTCCCCCTAAAGTCCTCGGAGCCTTAATTTAGGTCCTATTTCCAATCCCAGTGACTGGCACACACACCTGGGTCACTAGCTTGTATCTGGAGCCGGTGATGAGATTCACGAGACGGGTATCACCCAAGATTTTCCCAAAGGAAAAGGAGAAATAGGGGATTGGATGCCGGACTGGCAAATGAAAATCTTTCTTCCACACGCCAGGAAGTGAGTTGGCGGTCTGTAGAGGAAGGTAATGGGAGCACGTTCCATCTGTGTATCTTCATGCCCTGGAGCTTCCAGGGAAAGAACGCATTCATTCGTATGTACCAAGATATGTATACGTTGATCTCTTCATTAGAAGACATAGCTTCTGAACTTTGTCGCTCTTCACATGCTGATGCATAGGAGGTTCTGGAGAGACCACATAACGACGTCCAGGCTATTTGTGATGAGTCTGAACTCAAGCTTCAGGGACTGACTTGCTTCTCACGCACATTAGCGTGAGCCTGATGGTCAGTGCGCTATGAAGGTCAGTTGCTTCTGAAGACCAGTGAACTCCTCCTCCTGCCTCAGTGCTGTGGACCTGGGCTTGATTGGAATCCCCCTCCCGAGAGTCTGGTCCATGACGGGTTGGCAAAGTAAATTGCCACTTCTAGATTTGTTCTCTCAGCCCTAGAAAAGAGAAGTCACTGAACACTGACTTATTGAGTACTATTTGTGTTTTGAAAGCTCAGAAATGTGTTCTCTGGGTTACACATTTGGCCTAAAACACCCCGTGAGCTACCACACACATACCTCTCCCCTCACCCCACATGCTACCCATGGTAGAGTCCGACTGTTTACAAAGATCTGTTATTCAGAACTGAGTCATTTACACGGTCCTGTCTTCATCTTCATAGGCTCATTGGAGACAGCTTTTTAAATATAATTTTTTAATCTAATAATAATTTATTTTTAATAATTAATCCAAGTTAACACGTGTAACAATGACTTCAGGAGTAGATTCTTTAATGCCCCTTATCCATTTAGCCCATCTCCCCTCCCGTGACCTCTCCAGACACCTTCTGTTTTTCTCCATATTTAAGAGTCTCTTATGTTTTCTTCTCCTCCCTGTTTTTATATTATTTTTGCTTCCCTTCCCTTATGTTCATCTGCTTTGTATCTTAAAGTCCTCATATGAGGACTCATATGTAGGACTCATAAGTCATATGATATTTGTCTTTCTCTGACTAATTTCACTTAGCATAATACCCTCTAGTTCCATCTACGTACTTGCAAATGGCAAGATTTTATTCTTTTTGACTGGCGAGTAATACTCCATTGTATGTATATATATATATATATATACACCACATGTTCTTTGTCCATTCATCTACTGATGGACATTTGGGCTCTTTCCATACCTTGGGTATTGTTAATAGTGCTGCTATAAACATTGGGGTGCATGTGCCCCTTCAAAACAGTACACCTGTATCTCTTGGATGAATGCCTAGTAGTGCAATTGCTGGGTCGTAGGCTAATTCTATTTTTACTTTTTTTTGAGGAACCTCCATACTGTTTTCAGAGTGGCTGCATCAGCTTGCATTCCCACCAGCAGTGCAAAAGAGATCCTTTTTCTCCACATCCTCGCCAACATCTGTTGTTTCCTGAGTTGTTAATGTTCGCCATTCTGACAGGTGTGAGGTAGTATCTCGCTGTGGTTTTGCTTTGTATTTCCCTGATGATGAGTGATGTTGAGCATTTTTTCACATGTCGGTTGGCCGTCTGGATGTCTTCTTTGGAGAAGTGTCTATTCATGTCTTTTGCCCATTTCTCCACTGGATTATTTGTTATTTGGGTGTTGAGTTTGATAAGTTCTCTATAGATTTTGGATACTAACCCTTTATCATTCACAAATATCTTCTCCCATTTTGTCGGTTGCCTTTTGGTTTTGCTGATTGTTTCCTTCTCTGTGCAGAAGCTTTTTATTTTGATGAGGTCCCAATAGTTCATTTTTGCTTTGGTTTCCCTAGCTTCCAGAGACGTGTTGAGTAAGAAGTTGCTGCGGCCAAGGTTGGAGAGATCTAAGATAGGATATTTGAATTGAAAGTTACCTCCAGGAGATCCATCGTCTTTCCCATTAGTTGATTGACACCTTTCCTACAATTTCTTCTTCTTCTTCTTCTTCTTCTTCTTCTTCTTCTTCTCCTTCTTCTTCTTCTTCTTCTCCTTCTTCTTCCTCTTCTAATGTTTGTTTTTGAGAGAAAGAGAGAGAGAGAGAGAGAGAAAGAGAGAGAGAGAGAATGAGTGAGGGAAGGGAAGAGAGAGAGGGAGACACAGAATCCAAAGCAGGCTCCAGGCTCCAAGCTGTCAGCACAGAGCCTGACACGGGGCTTGAACTCACGAACTGCAAGATCATGACCTGAGCTGAAGTTGGACGCTTAACCAACTGAGTCACCCAGGCGCCCCACTTTTCCTATAATTTCTTAAAGATGGTCAACCAGCTCTGTTTCAGCACTTCTTGAGAGGAAAGTCACTATTCAGAGATTCTCTGGCCTTCTTCATTGTGAACACCTTGTACCATGACAAAGTTCTCTCTCATATTGATCTCAAGTTGATCCTTTCCTAACACCCGGCTCTTCTAACCTCAAATCCCGTTGTTAGGAACCTTTTGTTTCTCTTTTTAGTAATAGACCAGA
This sequence comes from Herpailurus yagouaroundi, assembly GCF_014898765.1. Classification (NCBI taxonomy): domain Eukaryota; kingdom Metazoa; phylum Chordata; class Mammalia; order Carnivora; family Felidae; genus Herpailurus; species Herpailurus yagouaroundi. The sequence continues at coordinate 16,297,811 of NW_024412429.1, forward strand.
GTTGGCACTTCAAATGGTTTCTTGGGTGTCTCTTTACTAGTTAAAGGCTCATCATCTTTATTTCAGATCAGTAACAAGGCACGTTTCTGGAATGTGTATATGGTTTCCATATAAACAGTCCCCAAACTCATGGATCAACCTGACAAAGTCTAGACTCAGGAGTTTGTTTCAAAAAGAAAAACAGGTCAGCTATGATAGAAAGAATCGCAAGCCTATAAATTGTGCTGAGGTGTGTTTACATAACGACATAAGAGTTTAAATAACGCACTCTAAGAGTAAACTTAACTACAAGTTATAGCTGTAAAAGCAGCTTCAGCAGGGTCAGCCGAAAGGACAGGCTCCACTTGCCTCGAGCGAGCACACAATACAGATTTCCAAGCAGACGGCCAGCGCGTCAGGATCCTGTATCCAGGGGGTGAGTTTCATCATCCGTTCTCATCTGGAGAAACTGAAGTTCAAAGAGATGAGGCACTGCCTCAAGTCACATAGAGCCCTCATTTCGGGGGCCAAAAATCCCCGTGACCACTCTGACCTAATCCAGGTGACAATTTACAGCTGATTCATATGACCTTGTTGACTCGGGCCAGTACCCTAAAGCTATTTCCCATCTCAGGAGACAGTAAGCTCAAGCCTATACGGCTGTGAACTTTCATCAGATTTCTTAGAGATGTCTGCAACAGGTCCCCATCCCCTCCCTACCCCACCAATCCCTAGAACTCCCAAATCACGGTTCAAGCATCAGTCAAGTTTCTTAGAGAACCAGGGATATAATTTGTTCAGTGATTTTGGCTTATGCCAAGAGTTAAGCAAAGTCAGAAAAGAAGGACAGATGGACCAAAGTAATATATTCAAGTAACATGTTAAAAACAAGACCAAGAGGCTATAAGAGGAACTTTGTGGGATTTGTAAACAAATATCAATGCTTTATACAATTTGATAGCCATGTGTTAAGTAAATGTAATTGTTTGAATTTTATTTATTTTGAGAGAGAGAAAGAGAAACAGCACAAGGAGGGGGAGGGACAGAGAGAGAGAGAGACTCCCAAGCAGATCCCTCACTGTCAGCGTGGAGCTCGACATGGGGCTCAAACTCATGAACCATGAGATCTTCACCTGAGCTGAAACCAAGAGTTGGACCTTAACCGACCGAGCCGCCAGGCACCCCAAGTAAAAGTAATTTTCAGGCGGATTACTCCATACTGTATGTGCGTGATCACAGAAACAAAACCAGGTATTAAATATACATCTTTAGGATCTGTAATCTATTAATATTAGATGCTGGAACTATTTAGGGTTCTCGCTGAATTTTTTGATTAGACAGGAGCAAAAACGGACAGATGGTATAGGTTGGCAGCTCAGAGATGTGGATAAATATCGTTGTCACTTGACAGATTTCACCTGGAACACCTTAATTACCTCCCAGTGGTCCCCCTTCCTGTCTCTCCTTTCTGTAATCCATCCCCTCCAGGGCCGTGAGGGCCACCCTTGCTGAGAATACTTTATGGGGCGGCTGGGTGGCTCAGTTGGTTAAGCATTGGACTTCGGCTCAGTTCGTGATCTCATGGCTTGTGAGTTGGAGCCCCACGTCGGGCTCGCTGCTTTCAGTGCAGAACCTGCTTCAGATCCTCTGTCTCCCTCTCTCTCTGCCCTTCTCCCCCCCAAAATAAATAAATAAGATATATATGAAAAAAAAAAATATGAAAATACTTTTATGCCTCCTCAGTGCCCCTCAAATAAAGACCACATTTTTCTTTCCTTTTTTTTTTTTTTAATGTTTTATTTATTTTTGAGACAGAGAGAAACAGAGCATGAGCAGGGGAGGGGCAGAGAGAGAAGGAGACACAGAATCTGAAGCAGGCTCCAGGCTCTGAGCTGTCAGCACAGAGCTCGACATGGGGCTGGAACTCACAAACCACGAGATCGTGACCCGAGCCGAAGTCGGATGCTCAGCCAACTGAGCCACCCAGGTGCCCCTAAAGACCACATTTTGAATATGTCATTTAACACTCTGAAATCTGGCCCTAACGCATCCTCCTTCCCACTAGGTGACCAGGCACCAAATATTCCTGCTTTATTTGTTAGGATTCACCTTAGACTCTTGTGTTCGTGAAGTCTTTGTACCATGGAGCATGTACCTACAGAAATCAGCTTTAAAGCAGAATTCTGGAAGGGCAAGGAAGTGGAGGTCTGGTGGAAATAAAGCCGGTGACCTCCAGGCTAGGTCATATCACAAGGACACGGCATCTGTCCAGCTCTCTCTCCTGGGAATGCTTGCCCTTGAATCCCAGCTACCATATTGTGAGGAAGCCCAGGTCTCATGGAGAGTGCACGGTGGGGGTCCCAACCAATAGTCCCAGTTAGGCCCTCATCAATTGTCACACATGTGAGACACATGTGATGACAGCCAGCATCAATTGTCACACATGTGAGTGAATAAGCCCTCAGATGATTCCAGCTCCTACCCTGCAAGCCTTCCAGTTGAGGCCCAGTCCTTATGGAGCAGAGATAAAAGTGTGCACCCTCTGTGACCTACATTTCTGACCCACAGAAATCAGGAGAGATAATAAATGATAATTGTTGCTTTAAGTCACTAGGATTGGGGGTAATTTGTTATGCGGCCATAGCTAACTGATATAGTGCTGCTTACCTGATTTTACCCACACCAGGGAACAGATTTTGGTTGTTGGTTAGTTACTAGCCAGTGCAGAGGTCTGTATACAAAGATATCCCCAAAGGCTTTTAAATAATAACCTTTATAGGAAAAAGGAGGATATTTGAACACCAACTAAGAAATGAGGGCTGTGTGCATGTGTGTGTATGTGTGTACTGTCTTAAGCATTAATAAATCTAATAGGATAGAAATGCTCGTCACGGGAGGGGCGCCTCAGTGACTCAGTCCGACTCTTCATTTTTCTTTTTTATTAAGTTTATGTATCTACCTGGAGAGAGAGTGAGTGGAGAAGGTGCAGAGAGAGAGGGAGACAAAATCCCAAGCAGTCTCTACACTGTCAGTGCAGAGTCTGATGTGGGGCTTGAACTCACAAACCATGAGATCAAGACGTGAGCGGACATCAGACGCTTAACCAACCGAGCCACCCAGGCGACCCAAGCATCTGACTCTTGATTTCGGCTCAGGTCATGATCCCAGGGTCGTGGGATCCAGTCCTGCGTTGGGGTCCGCCCTGAGCGTGGAGCCTGCTTAAGATTCTCTCTCCCTCCTTCTGTCCCTCTCCCCCGTTTGCACTGTCTCTCGCTCTCTTGAATTAAAAGAAAAGAAAAGAAAAGAAAAAGAATGCTGGTCGCAGCCAACAGTTCCTCTGCACTGAGCCCTGGTGAGCATAGCCACCGAGGTATTGACGAGAAAGGCTCAATCAGGGGTAGATTCCTCATTGGCACTTGAGCTACCCCTCTGTTTTGTGGGATTCTTTCTCCCGGCTATTTGGTGCAGCATCGCTTGCTTCTTAAGGATCTTGGTATTGTTTTCAGATCCGTTTCCATGTCTGCAAGGATGATTGCTCAACCTGGCCTCAAGTTGCCAAGCTTTGTTGATTTGAATGACGATCTGCTCCATCAGAGGCCTGACTTCTTCTTCACGTGGACACTGTGTCATTGCCCGGACGCTCCAACATTTGTTTTAGATTTTATTTTGGTCATCCAGTTCCCCGGTTGATTTTCAATGACTTGAGTCAACCAATTGAATGGTGCCTGGTTTTCCGTATCCCGCGGTCAGCCGATGGCTCGGTGTATTCTCGCTGCCTCTTTTCTTCCTGCTTCTCTGGCGGGGGGTGGCCACTGGGCAATGCACGCGCCTGCCCACCGCGCTTCTTGCTAAGAGCCCTAATTATCGCTGTGGGTCAGGGTGACAGAAAAGATCATGGTTAAAACAGAACGTGTGAGGGGTCAGTGCATGGCTGGGAGTTAGCGAATGTCTGCTTTTAGAGCCTGGATGCTCAGATCAACTGTTGAATGTATTAGGGGTGGGACTAGGGGCCGACATAATCTAAAAATAATGCCTGTTTCCTCATACCTATGATAATCACACCGAAATAAAGTTATGTCCAACTTGGGGGATCCCGATTAGCTCTGGGCAAAATAATGAGACCTACTGTGAAGGCCTGACTTTGCAAGAGCCAGCAGGCTGACCGGCTTGTCTGCCCCTGCCCTGCAGCCTGACGTGTCCGATACATCATCACCGGGTGACAAAGCACCAGAGAAAGGGCTCCTGGCTGGACGTAGGTCTTATTTTCCAGGCTAATAGGTTTTCCAGGGAGAAAGCTCCCTGGACGGAGCCTGGGCTCGGGGTCTCACGGAACCGCGACCAAATCCTGCTCCTCCCCCTCATCGTTTGTTTCTGGACGAGTCACCGAACCTCCCAAGCCTCAGTTTGCTCCCTCTCAGATGAGGATAATCATACCTGCCTTGGAGGATTTAGTGAGGACGGAATGAGGTCATGCTGATAAAATGTGCCTGCTGCACACACGCCCTCAGTAAATGGTCTCTGTCATTAATCCTCGACTGTCAGAGCTGGAAGAGTCCATACCAGACAATTCTTTTCAACCTTCTCATTTTACAAGTGAGGCCACTGAAGACCAGAAAGAGGAGACGACGTGCTCAAGGTCACAGAACGAGTTACAGTAGAATTTGGTAATCCCAACCGGAGCTTCCCGAAACCCCAGCGAGACAATGGGGAAGATGAGGAGACAAAATTTGTATCATGTGGGTGAAAAGTGTTGCAGGTGTCTCATAACAAACGTACTTTAAGAAACTGCTTTAAATGTGGCAAAACACACTCGGCATGAAATTTACCGTTTTTACAAAAAAAAAAAAACCAACTTTTTTTAACGTCTATTCATTTTTGAGAGAGAGAAACAGAGCATGAGCTGGGGAGGGGCAGAGAGAGAGAGGGAGACACAGAATCGGAAGCAGGCTCCAGGCTCTGAGCTGTCAGCACAGAGCCTGACCTGAGACTCGAACCCACGAACTGTGAGAACATGCCCTGAGCCAAAGCCGGACGCTTAACCGACTGAGCCACCCAGGCCCCCCCTGATTAGTGTGCTTTTGAATCGGAAAAAAAGATTTTGAATGGGGAACACAAATTTCTAGGGTGTCCTCACCTACAGTTAGGACGTAAAGTCTCAAGCTCTCCTCCTTACCTTCGACTAGGAGTGGAGCATTGCATTATTTTTGGTAGACTTTAATCAGGAACACTGTTCATTTCGGGGTCGGGGGCGCTGCTTTCTGCTCTCCATCCCTGGGTGTGAGCTTGCTCTGCCCCGGGCCGGCGGGACAGGATCCCCTCCCTCTCCCCCCAGGTCTCTAGGACTCATTTATGCAGTGTGAACTTGCACTTCCAGCCACTGGCCTCCCCTCTGTCCAGGACTCTCCAGTCCCCGGCGGTCCCTCACTGCTGTCACAGCAGCAAGGGAAGCAAGGAACGCGGTCCTCTTCCACGAGAGGGCCGAATCCTGTATCACATGCACAAAGAACAGCCTGGAACCGGGTCTGGTGATGAGGCAGATACTGTGCCCCGACCCGAGCGCACGCTCTCTCCTGCGCTGTTTTCACACCAGGCCAAGCACCTGATGTCAAGTCGGATGTGAATCCAGACGCACTCAGCGGCCACATCAAACGCCTCCCTGGGTGTCTGGGGTCTGGAGTGGCCTGGTTGTTGAGAGCCTGGAGAGTTAAGGGAATCAGAAAATTAAAGGGTCTAAACTGGTCACGCACCACAGGACGTGACCCCAAATGCTGGTGACAAGAGTGACCAGAACGACACTAAGGAGACACATCAGGGCCACTGCCCGCCGCCGCCGTGCTTCGCAGCTGCTGGGGACCGGAGGCTTCTCCGGACCAGGCCGAGGGACCTCTGAGAATGCCGCAGCCCCCACCCCTGCCCCCCACCCCCGACACACACACAGGGGCGCATCCTGTTTCCCTAGGGAGCCACCAGCAGGCTCAGTCCTGCCATGCGGAATGTTCAGGAAAGCTTCATGCCCCTTCTCTACTCCCAGGTCTGAGCTTCCTCAGCCTGTGGACCATTCTCTGCCGTTCTTTTCTCTGGGGTGGTTAGTGCTTCTTCGTCATTTCTCCTTTACATTTCGATTGTTCACTAGGGGCACCTGGGTGGCTCAGTTAGTCAAGCATCCGACGCGGGCTCAGGTCACGATCTCACAGTTCGTGAGTTCGAGCCCCACGTCGGGTTCCGTGCTGACAGCTCAGAGCCCGGAGCCTGCTTCCGATTCTGTGTCTCCCTCTCTCTCTGCCCCTCCCCTGCTCACGCTCTGTCTCTCTCAAAAATAAATATTAAAAAAAAAAATTCAATTGCTCATTAAACACTACTGAATTCTGTCATGATAATATTAATAAGAACAATAGCTTTAAAAAAAATGTTTATGTATTTTTGAGAGAGAGAGACAGAGACAGAGACAGAGAGAGAACGAGCTGGGGAGGGGCAGAGAGAGAGGGAGACACAGAATCGGAAGCAGGCTCCAGGCTGTGAGCTGTCAGCACAGACCCCGACGCGGGACTCAAACCCATGAACCTCGAGATCGTGACCCGAATCGAAGTCGGGCACCGAACCAACTGAGCCACCCAGACGCCCCAATAAGAACAGAAGCTTAATTGGGGGCATTCACATGTGCCAGCACTTACAACACAACTTATCTTTGCCGTAACTCCGTAAAATAATTGTTATCATCACATGATGTGGAAACTGAGGCATTTCGAGGGTCAGCGTCTTGCCCAGTCCACAGGCAGGGAGCAGAGAGCCAGATACGAGGCCGGGCAGCCATGCCTGGGCCATACTCTGGACACAGAGAAGGGTGTTTCCAGGCACTCTGCAGTCTGCTGGGCAGGTCGGCTAAGTTCTAAAGACATTCAGAATTGGAGCCGTGTGTTGAAATAACGTCTTTACGAGGACTTTATTATCTATTTATTTAAATAAGTTTTCTTTTTTTTTTCATTATTTTTTTAAAAAGTTTATTTATTTTGAAAGAGAAAGAGCACGAGCGGGGCAGGGACAGAGAGAGAGAGAGGAAGAGAGAGAGAATCCCAAGCAGGCTCCATGCTGTCAGCGAGGAGGAGCCCCAGGCAGGGCTCGAACCCAGGAACCGCGGGATCGTGACCTGAGCCAAAACCTTAACGGACTGAGCCACCCAGGACGCCCACGATGACCTTAAATAAGAGCCAGTAAGAAGGCTAATTGCTCTAGTAGCTAAAAATTGTCATATTAATGAAAAGTTTTTTTTACTTTTCACTGATAAAAAACCGATTTCCTTTTTCAATGTGTGCTAAAATGCACATAACAATTGCTATTGTAACCATCTTATTTTTATTTTATTTTTAAATTTTGATTTATAAGGTTTGAAGCTATCTTAACCATTTAAAGGATGGAATTCAGTGGCATTAATGACAACCGTAACCTTGCGTAACCGTCACCACTATCTAATTCCATGGGTTCTCATACCCAAACAGAAGCTCTGTACCCATTAAGCCACGACCCCCAGCCTGTTCACCTCCAATTCACTTTTCGTCTCTAGGAATCTGCCTAATCTAGATATTTTCATAAAAGTGGGATCATAACAATGATCCTGTTACGTAATACCCTGCCCTATTACGTCTGGCTTGTTTCCCTTCTCAAGATGCTTTCACAGGCCATCCACGTTGTCGCACGTGTCCCAACTGCATCCATTGGGTGGATAGACCACGTCTTGTTGATCCAGCATCTGTTGGACACTTGGGTTGCTTCCCCCTTTTGGCTCTTGCGAGCGACACTGCCATGAACACGGGTGAGCACGTTTCTGTTTGAGTCTCTGTTTTCAATTCTTTGGGCATACGCCCGAGAGTAGAATCACTGGGTCATAGGGTAATTCTATACTTAACTTGTTGGGGAATTCCTTTTTTCTATGGAAATAAATAGGTTTGAAAAAGGGGGGGGAAGTGCAATGTCACGGAGTCAGTCTCGTTGCTATGACTGACAACCAAACTGGGGCACCTGGGTGGCTCTGTCGGTTAAGCGTCCAACTTTGGCTCAGGTCGTGATCTCATGGTTTTGTTAGTTCGAGTCCCTCGTCAGGCTCTGTGCTGACAGTGTGGAGCCTGGTTGGAATTCTCTCTCTCTCTCTCTCTCTCTCTGCCCCTCCCCCCTCAAAACAAACAAACAAACAAACAACACCAAACAATCCCATGTGTGGTTTGGAATGGTGAGGATATTCTTGATGATGTGTTTTTTTGGTTTTTAAATTTTAAAAATTATTTTTATTATTGTTTTTAAAGTAGGTTTCACTCCCAATGTGGGGCTTGAACTCACGATCATGAGATAGAGAATTGCAAGCTTTCCCGAATGAGCCACCCAGGGGCCCCTTGATGATGCATTTTTAATTTGATGATGCAAAGATAAATAGTTGGATTGTTATGAGAACTGTGTTAAAAATTCAGCCTTATTAGAGTGAATCTGTGGGGTTAAAAAAATTTTTTTTTAAACATTTATTTATTATTGAGAGACAGAGAGAGACAGAGCATGAGCAGGGGAGGGGCAGAGAGAGGAAGACACAGAATCTGAAGCAGGCTCCAGGCTCCGAGCTGTCAGCACAGAGCCCGACGTGGGGCTCGAACCCACAGACTGCGAAGTCATGACCTGAGCTGAAGTTGGACACTTAACTGACTGAGCCGCCCTGGCACCCCTGTGTGGTTTTATTCTAAGAATCAGAATCTCTCCGTTCTTTTTTTTAAATTTTTTTTTCAACGTTTATTTATTTTTGGGACAGAGAGAGACAGAGCATGAACAGGGAAGGGGCAGAGAGAGAGGGAGACACAGAATCAGAAACAGGCTCCAGGCTCTGAGCCATCAGCCCAGAGCCCGACGCGGGGCTCGAACTCACGGACTGCGAGATCGTGACCTGGCTGAAGTCGGCCGCTTAACCGACTGCGCCACCCAGGCGCCCCAGAATCTCTCCATTCTTGAGGTGATATTTGAAACAGGGTGGGGAACACTGGCCCTGTCTGCCATCAGCAGTTCTGTACAAAGACCCTGGGCCCCAGGCAAGGGGGCTTTCAGCTTTTTTTATTTTTATTTTGAGAGACAGAGAGAATCCCAAGCAGGCTCCACACCGTCAGTACAGGGCCTTGCACTGGGTCTCCATCTCATGAACCTGTGAGATCATGACCTGAGCTGAAATCAGGAGTCATGCTCAACTGACTGAGCCACCGAGGCACCCCAAGGGGGCCTTAAGATGGGGAGACCAGGGACCCGGGAGGGGAAGGCACAGGTCCAGGCAGGTAGAGTCTGAAGGAAAGGGCACCTCTAGGGCAGTCACTGGGATGGACGGTGGTGGGGAACAGGGGCACCGGCCTCTTGGGTTACCACCAGGCTGCAAGCGAATCAGAGACAGTTCAGAGCGGCAAGTGACCTGGAGTTTGAGAAAGCAGAGCTGTCACGAAAGCCCTAGGTCCCACTGCTGAAGGCACCTCCCAGCAGTCTTGGCAAAACCAGGAGGGCTGACGGCTCCTCGAATTTCTGTTTCCTCTGAATTATCTGTCAAAACTTTGTTCTTGTTCGGTTTCGAGCTCTTTTTCTGTCTGTGATGACTCAGTGTGTGGGTGGGTGGGGGGAACAGGTCTCTGGGGGGCCAGGGAGGACGCAGCTGTAACTTTGGAAAGGCCCTCCTGGGTGTTTTGATGACTATCTGCCCTGAAATTCCCGCAGCAGGTCATGTTAAAACTGAAACGCCCTCAGCAAAATGGTAAAAAAGCGACACGATTAAAATCACTCCTAGAGCACACTGGTGAGTGTATTTTCTCTCCAGTCCTTTTCTACGGGTACCTTGAGAGGAAGAGGAAGAGATTGTTCTCGAGTGGCTACCTCAGGGGAAGGCTCTGTGTCATCAGTTTGCCTCAGAGCCCAGGTCTGGCCCCCACAAGGTCCTCCACTGTGGGCATCACGTCTAAAAGGTGAGGCCTCTGTGGAGACAGATGGGATTCTTTCCTCAAGGGTTAGCTCCATGTTGGGAGTTTTCTGCCCATCGAGTCCCTGGCCTGCGTCTGCCCTCATGGCACCTGTGGTGGGGATCCCAGAGCAGGTGGGCAATTTCCAGGGCTTTCTGGTCTTGGTTCCTCCAACTCCTTTTTCCCGCCATTCAGACTCTAGCACATTACTGGATTCTGCCTGAAGGCTATTTTTAAGGAAAATGTCTTCTTTCTTTAACTTCATAAATTATTTACTTTACATGACTGTTGACCCCTGGCCCATGTGAGGTGAGCGTATCCATCCTTCACTGCCATTTTCCACCAGGGCAAGCCACTTTCCCAATGGCTCCTGACTCAGAAGTCCTCTCTTTCTCCTGTGTCCCAGCTGCCATCTTGGGCAATTGCAACATCACGTTGATAACGTATTGGTTACTTCATTCGTGATGAATTTATCGGGCAGCTACTTCTCTTGGCTACTGAACAGCGTTAAGATAAAATACAAAATGGAAACCAGACCCAGAAATTCCTTGACAAAACCAGTGAAGCCATGGAAGCGAAAGCTAATTTTGCTTATCCTGCAACGCAGGTGACATTAGGTTGGGTCGCTTCTTGTAAACACCTCGAAAAATCATAAATCAAACTTAAACTGTTTTCCAAAACTGGCATGAAAGAACCTTTTTCACCAGTACTCATCATTAGGGAAAACTCCAGTGCTATAACCATTGCAAAAACTCAACAGCCTCTGAATTTTCACTGGATAGACTGTCCTACGAACACACACCACTGAGATCCATCCCACTGTTGGCTTGAAAGTTCCCAGTTCCCGAACTGTTTTTATACGCACAATAAGCTCTCGCTAATTACTATTTTTTTTTTTGCTCTGATGGTTTTCATTTTGCTATTTCTGGATTAGTGACAGCACGAATAGAAATAATGTTACCATGAGTAATAAGGATAAGAAATCATCCATTCGTCATGCGTTACATTCTGGCTGTGTCTGTCTAAAGCCGGGGGAACAGAGGATAAGTACTGTGCATAGGATAAGTACTCAACACTGGAAAATGTTTCTTAAGTTGAATCAAATACTCCATAAAATATGCCATTCACCTTTCAGATACGGTTATTCAGAGATGATTCCATCAGACCACAGAATTTTAAATAAGATTACCCTAGGGGGCGCCTGAATGGCTCAGTCGGTTAATTAGCCAAACTCTTGGTTTTGGCTCAGGTCATGATGTCAGGGTTCATGGGTTTGAGCCCCGCATCAGGCTCTGTGTTGACAGTGCTAAGCCTGCTTGGGATTCTCTCTCTCTCTCTCTCTCTCCCTCTGTGTCAAAATAAATGAATAAACTTGGGGCGCCTGGGTGGCTCAGTTGAGCGTCCGACTTCGGCTCAGGTCATGATCTCACGGTTCGTGAGTTCAAGCCTCCCATCGGGCTCTGTGCTGACAGCTCAGAGCCTGGAACCTGCTTCGGATTCTGTGTCTCCCTCTCTCTCTGCCCCTCCCCCCACTTGCACTCTGTCTCTCTCTCTCTCTCAAAAAGAAACAAACATTAAAAATAAATAAATAAACTTAAAAAACAAAGATCATCCTAAAATGATCTGGGTGGAAATATTACCCATTATAACACCGATTTCTGTTTGGATCCCATAACTCAGGTCCAGGATCAGTGTCAGATCAGGGCCTGCGTTTTCCAAGTGGAGTCTGTGCAGAACTGGTAGGTTTGCACAAACTATGACTCACTGCACAACCATCCTCCGTGTGGGGGCCTTGGTCACATGGCGGGAAGAGGGTTTGCCCCTCACAGGACGTTTGCCCGCTTCGGTCGCACTGACGTTAAAGTCCCGGTGTGGGGAGGTTGTCGGCCTTGTAAGATAGGGTGCAAGCTCAGGGTTAAAGTTACTTCCTTTTTACACACGTTGGAGACAATCTCTCTGGTCGTTACATAAATAGACCCCTGCCTGGACGCACGCAGTCCCCGCTTTTGTCATTTGGGTTGCCGTGCGGCTTCTTGTAGACGGTTGGTTCCTTGTCCTTTCCGGTAGGGACTAGTTCACTCTCGGTCCTCACCCAGCCGCTGACCGCTTGGTCTGGGAGCTGCCCGCCGCCCTCAGGTGTCTGCACGGATGAGGGACATCTGCTCAAGTTTCTGCTCTCACGTCACAGTGCTACGAACTGAACTTTCCGTGCTTAATTTTTCCTTAGAACTATCAATATCACCAGCCAATTTTGGGTATACATGTCAGGCTATGTGCCAGCTTCATTAGGCTCGGATGGAGTCTCTTTCTGTTGATTACATTTGTGTGTTTATTTGTATCTTATTCTAATTTTTTTTTAACATTGATTTACTTTTGAGAGAGAGAGACACGCACACAGAGTGCGAGCAGGGGAGGGGCAGAGAGGGGGGAGACACGGAATCTGAAGCAGGCTCCAGGCTCTGAGCTGTCAGCACAGAGCCCGATGCGGGGCTCGAACCCACAAACAGTGAGATCATGACCTGAGCTGAAGTCGGATGCTTAACCAACTGAGCCACCCAGGCACCCCTCTTTCACTTAAAAAAAAAAAAACAAACACTTTAAAAAAAAATCTTTATTTATTTTTGACAGAGAGACAGAGTGTGAGCAGGAGAGGAGCAGAGAGAGAGGGAGACACAGAATCCAAAGCAGGCTCCAGGCTCTGAGCTGTCAGCACAGAGCCCGACACGGGGCTCGAACTCATGGACTGTGAGATCATGACTTGAGCCGAAGTCGGATGCTCAACTGAGCCACCCAGGTGCTCCTCGCTTTTTTTTTGGTAAATGTTTATTTTTGACAGAGAGGGATAATGCAAGCGGGGCAGGGGCAGACAGAGAAGGGGACAGAGGATCTGAAGCGGGCTCTGTGCCGACAGCAGTGAGCCCGATGTGGGGCTTGAACTCGTGAACCGTGAGCTCAGGACCTGAGCTGAAGTTGGACGTTCAACTCACTGAGCGCCCCTGGCGCCCCACCACATTCTTTCACTCTGAACATCTGTGTGTTCTCACCAGCGGCTTTGAACCCTCTCCATTTTTAAAAAATGGGGGAATTCCAAACCACTTAACAGCATATTCTTGCTCCCGACTTGCCACTGGCTACAGAAGAAAGTTCCTTAAGAACGTTTGCCCGCCGAGCTCACTCTGCGGCGGAGCGGGGCCGTCCTGGGGTGCATGGCAGCAGGCGGCATGGTGTTTCCACGTGTGGCGTCTCGTGGATCCAGGAGGACCTCGAGCATCTCTGACGCTGCACACTTTCTCCTTCTCATCTTGGCCACGGCTCCATTTGTGGCTTTTGCCTCGCTGAGTTCAGATCTGTCAGAAACCGGAACCCACCGCACATCGGTCTTTCTCTGCCAGTGTAACTCCTCTCCACTCCCTCCTTCTCCTGCCAAATCCCATCCCTCCCCGGCTTCAGTCACCCCCCATCCCTGTGGCTGTTCCCCGTGAGGTCCCAACTCGCTCATCCCTTTAGAACTACGGCCTCCCACCTTCCTTGGCTTCCCTCCGCCCTAATTACTCAGCCCTGCAGCGGATTTCTTTCTGTTCATCTGCGGTTTGTGGTAGAGGTTTCTCTTGCTGTCACTTCTGTTTATGCATGTTTACAGTCGGTTCAAGGATCTGTTCTAATGGTGAGGAGGGTGGCGTGAACAATTGCAAAATAATTTACGTTTGCCTTTGGAGTGCATTTCTGCACTCACCTGTGAGTCTGGGGGTGTCTGACATTCCGGGAATTCACATGTCAAACTTGGTGATGAAACTAAGGTCTAAACTGCCTTGGGAGGAGCGGGGGAGTTATGCGGCATGTTTTTCCTCTGGCCCCTGAAATCGTCTTTGGCTCTCAAGTCCGTGGTGAAGCTGAAAAGCATCACTTCTCATATAGTTGGCTTGCTGTGGACCCAGGAGAGCCTTTCCAGTCCCTCCAGGGTGTCTGTCTCAGCTGTTTGTCTGGTGCGCATTCTCTCAAGGGCGGGGGGAGGTAATCAAGAGGCTGACTTGGAGGAAAATTGTCAGGGCTCGTGTAATTATCTGGGGGAAGAAACATTCCTTAATTGTATGACTTTGCCAAATGAACATTAAGTATGTCTGCTCATCAGTGCACACACAAATTTAAGTGGTCCGATTGTTTTGAAAATTTGTCCTTGCTCTCCTTGTTGTAAAATACGTAAACAACACGATATATGATCGAGAATATTAACTGGCTTTAAAAAAAAATTTTTTTTTTTTAACATTTATTTATTTTTGAGACAGAGAGAGACAGAGCATGAACGGGGGAGGGTCAGAGAAAGAGGGAGACACAGAATCGGAAACAGGCTCCAGGCTCTGAGCGGTCAGCACAGAGCCCGATGCGGGGCTTGAACCCACGAACTGCGAGATCATGACCTGAGCCGAAGTCGGCCGCTTAACCGACTGAGCCACCCAGGCGCCCCTAACTGGCTTTAAGCTGGCAGGGTCCTTTCACGTAGAGGTGCCCACACAGGGCTGAGTGAACATTGGACGTTCAGGGTGGTGTGGTGGGCAAAGGTCTGAGGCCCTAACCACACCATGAGAAATATGTAAAGTTCGCTGATTTGTTATGTAAACACTGTAGCCTCAAACTCGGTCTCGGCAATGACATCCCTGTCCTCGGTGTCTGCCCTCCCCAAACGGAGGGGACGTGGGCTGTTTGCAGAACAAACCTGCCAGCAGTCTCCTAATCTCGGGGTGAAATATGGTCTGACAAAGTTTCTGGAGGTTTTAATCTGCGAAGGATTTCAGGAGACTAAACTACAAACCTAGGGTGCTAAAGATTAGGGGAGCCGACCACTAAGTGTGATTTCATGAAAATGAACTCAAAGCATGCGGAGACACCAGGGGCACACGGGTAAAAAGCTGTCATTGCCCCAGGGCCAGCCCAAGCGTTTACAGGTGTTCCTGCCAGGCTGGCCTCTCCCTCCAGGATCCTTGCAATGGCTTCTGGGATCATTCCACCAGCTCCCCTCCCCCAGCTTGACCATCCTCTCCAACCTGGGGAGCTTAGCGTGAGCCTTGCCTGGGGTCAACCCATCCCGGACTATTAGACAAGATTCTGGGATGGTAGCACTGAACTTGACCGACCCCAGACAACTTCTTTGTTGTCCGCTGAGCCATCCTCAGAGTCTGTGGTTGCCGAAATAGCATAAAGATGACATTTGGGAGCCTTGGGGGAGTAGAGAGGCCAGAGTAAGGCAGGGGAGAAATGCGTAAAAAAATATTTAATTCCTTGGCTCTGAAGAAGTATCAGGAATTGAGGGGGTCGGAATGGTGATGTCTCACACACAGCAGGGGCCACAGAGGGCCGGGGGATTGATGGCTATAAATGTTCACTCGTTCTTTCAACAAGTATTTGTTTCCTTTCAACAAGTATTTGTTTCGCACCGACTAGTTGTTAAACATTGGCCTAGGCACCACTGTGATACAAAAGTGGATTTGGGGTTAAATTTTAAACTTTATTACGCAGGAGAATAACTTAGGGGACTTGTCAAGAATATGGATTCCCAGGATTCCAGAGAGCCCAATTTCTTGGGTGTGCATGGAGATGGGAAGATGCATTTTTAACAAGCATCTCGGGTAATTCTAACGCAGATAGTCCCGGGATGGGTTCAAAAACAAAACAAAACAAAACAAAACAAATGTAAAACTAACCTAAATGCATAGGAGTCTGCTAATTGCCCAGAGAGATTTCTATGTTCAGCTCTTACGTAGTTAGCTTACCTTGAACACACCGGGTGTGGCCAGGCACAGTTCTACTCTGTGAAAAATTAAAGACGAAACAGCACACCCATCGCCTCAGACGCTGGAAAGCAATGCTAGGTTGGGAGACCACACTTGGGACATGGGACAGGGTTTAGGCAGCACAAAGGAAGGAGCATTAGATTACCTAGGATGACTTCCCACCATGGTAAGGTTGAGATCACAGGGGGAGTTTCATTCTTTTTAATTTCATGCTGATGGCTCAACCACATGGTCCCACTTTGTCAAGTTTGTTCCCCATTCTTTTTGGTTCACGACCTTCACCTTCTGTCCTAGAATCAACCGTCTTCCTGCGGTCTGAAGGCAGGCCCAGGAGTAGTCATTAAGAATGGTTTTTGGAGGGGATCCGGGGTAGCTCAGTCGGTTGGGCCTCTGACTTGATTTTGGTTCAGGTCAGGATCTCACGGTCATAGGATCAAGCCCCGCATCGGGCTCTGTACTGGTTGTGGAGCCTGCTTGGGATTCTCTCTCTTCCTCTCCCTCTGTCCCTCCCTTGCTTGCTCTCTTTCTCTCTTTGGACACTCTCTTGAGTCTGTGGTTATTTTAATGCACGTTTAGAACATGATGCATCGGTAGGTAACATCACACAAATAGCTGCCAATTAGGGGGATGCTGGCTATTTAGCTCTGTCCCATCTCAGTGACCAGTGGCATCTGCCCAGGGTTGTGGACACTGGCTTGCCCTCGGGAAATTTATGGGCTTTAGCAGAAAGATTGCCTGTCTCTTGATGGATAAGGGCTTGAAGTCAAATCAAATCTAAGTGACCAATAGCTAAATCTGAAAATGAAGGCCACCCTTTAAGAGTGGTTCTAAGTGTGATGTAGGGTCTGAGGGCAACCCACCAGAGACATGATGTAGGCCATGAAGTCTACCCCGTGATTTCTGAAACTTTTCACATTTTTGTATCTCAGTCTTGTCTCATGACATAGACTAAAACCTTTGCTTATGAAATCCTCGACTGGCAGTCTGACACCAATTCTCCTATGCCACCCGGGTGGGTTTCCTATGACTCAGTTCAATTCAGTTTTGACGCTCACTACATGGAGTTACTGGGGACCTACAGGTTAAAGGGCAGGGTCCCCAGTGAGGTGGGCTGACACACGCTCGGTGAGTGGATGGGTGAATTCACTCCAAAAATAGTTATTGACCAAGTGCACTATTCTGTGGAGAATGCCCCAATGTGTTTCCTTCTGTCATGGAACTCGGATGTTGAGTTCCTCTCCTTCCTTCCTTCCTTCCTTCCTTCCTTCCTTCCTTCCTTCCTCCCTCTTCCTTCCTTCCTTCCCTCTTCCTTCTTCTTTTCTCTTTCTTTCCTTTCTTTTTTCTTCCTTCCTCCCTTCCTTTCATGTTTATTTATTTTGAGAGAGTGCAGGGGGTGGGGAGGGGCAGAGAGAAAGGGGGGGACAGAGAGTCTGAAGTATGCTCTGCACTGACAGCAGAGAGCCTGATGCAGGGCTCAAACTCATGACCTGTGAGATCATGCTCTGAAGTCGGACGCTTAACTGCCTGAGCCACCCAGGCACCACTATTTTTTTTTTTTTTAAGTACATTTTATTTATTTTGAAGGAGGGGAGCGGAGAGATAGAGGAGAGAATTCTAAGCAGCCTCCATGCTGTCAGTGGGGATCGTGACGTAGGGGTCGGTCTCACAAACTGGGGGATCATGACCTGAGCCGAAATCAAGAGTTGGAATGCTTAGCCGACTGAGCCACCCAGGCGCCCCAATTTCCTTTTCTTACATTGACTCAGCATTCTATGGTTTTCAGAGGTTTCTACATTGTCTGAGTTAGGCTTCTTGTATATTGCCTGCACCACTCCCCGAATAAGAGACTTAAGATTCAGACCAGGGGCCCTGGCTGGAGCAGGGACTCTTAGGAATGACCTGACATGTCAACACCTAAGAGCAGTGCAATGCTGCCTCAGAACCCGGATTTAGGCTGTTAGAATTTCATCATGACCTTTTTCACACCACGGATCCCTTTAACAGTGTGAAGTCTATACCGCTTCTCAGAATAATGTTGTTAAATGCCTTGGGTTTAAGGCAAGCCAATGATAGTGAAATACAATTATTAAAATATTGAGGGGCGCCTGGGTGGCTCAGTCGGTTAAGCGGCCGACTTCGGCTCAGGTCATGATCTCGCGGTCCGTGAGTTTGAGCCCCGCGTCGGGCTCTGTGCTGATGGCTCAGAGCCTGGAGCCTGTTTCGGATTCTGTGTCTCCCTCTCTCTGACCCTCCCCTGTTCATGCTCTGTCTCTCCCTGGCTCAAAAATAAATAAAAACGTTACAAAAAAATTAAAATATTGAAAGGTAATCAAATTGGATGATAGCAATATATGTGGCTCTTTCTTTACACATGAAATAACAAGGTAGTGGCTGATCTAATAGCTATCATTCAGAGGTCGTGATGAGCAAAATGCTACTCTGAATATATGCAGACACTGGAATGTAGTATTAAAATGTCCGTGATTTCTTTCTTTCTTTTTTTTTTTTTAAATATTTTTAAAGTCTTATTTATTTATTTTGAGAGACACAGAGACAGTGTGAGCGGGGGAGGGGCAGAGAGAGAGAGGGAGAGAGAGAGAATCTCAAGCAGGCTCCGGGCTGTCAGCGCAGAGCCCAATGCGGGGCTCGAACTCACGAAACCATGAGATCATGACCTGAGCCGAAACTGAGAGTCGGACGCTTAACCGACTAAGCCACCCAGGTGCCCCTAAAATATCCGTGATTTCTATTGGTGGCAGACACAGGCACTATTTTACGACTGTTAGTTTGTTGCCAACGTTCATAATTGAAGGAAATTCTACACTAAGTTTAGAGGTTAGTAAAAGCGAAAATGTAATTTTTCCCATCCAAGTTCATGGACTCTTGAATTCCATTCTCCTTTGTTTGAAATGTCGCTATAGAAGAGCTTTTTTGGGGGAAAGGTCTGTTTACTAACCAACTGTTCTACCACGGGAGTCAACATCTTCAATGGCTATGTATTATAGGTTTGTAAAAAATGCTATAAAAATTATACTTATTAGTTAACTTGTATTCTCATGTATGTATACATTTATATAAAAGCAATGGACAAATATGTGTATGTGGATTTTTCTGGAATAAATAAGGTAAGCTTCAGACACCCTCTTATTTATAGGTATGTGTAAATTGTTTTATTTTTTAAAATATTTCTTAATGTTTATTTGTTTTGAAAGAGAGAGAGAGAGAGGGAGGGGCGGAGAGGGAGACAGAGGATCTGAAGAGGGCTCTGGGCTGATAGCAGAGAGCCCGATGTGGGGCTTGAACCCATGAACAGTGAGGTTGTGAACTGAGCTGAAGTTGGATGCCTAACTGGCTGAGCCATCCAGATGCCCCAATTATCTTATTTTTAAAATGTCTAGTTTTTGAGAGAGAGAGAGAGAGAGGGAGAGAGACAGCATATGCATGTAAGCGAGCGGGAAAGGGGCAGAGAGAGAGGGAGAGAGAGAATCCCACGCAGGCCCCATGGCGGTCAGCACAGAGCTCAACGTGGGGTTTGGACTCATGAACCATGAGATCATGAGTTGAGCCCGAAGCCAAGAGTAGGACGCTTAACTAGCTGAGCTACCCAGGGCGCCCCAGGTATGGGTAAATTATTCAAACAAAACAAAGCAAAACAAAACCCTGGCTAATGTCAGATCTGAGGATTCTTTTAAAATATCTACTGTGAAGAATACTCAAGTATTGTTTTAACGGGGTCAGCACATCCCAGTTAAACAAA
Organism: Herpailurus yagouaroundi; assembly: GCF_014898765.1. Taxonomy (NCBI): domain Eukaryota; kingdom Metazoa; phylum Chordata; class Mammalia; order Carnivora; family Felidae; genus Herpailurus; species Herpailurus yagouaroundi. The sequence goes on from NW_024412429.1 coordinate 16,317,295, forward strand.
ATAACCCCAGAAAGAGAAGAATAAAAAGGACCGAAATGAATGGACTGGCTTACCGCTGCTTTCTGGGGGCCACGTTCATCTCTCCCTTGTCAGTTGATCCCGATGGTGCATCTCCCCAGGAGCTTTCAGAAGCTTCTTGTCACCTGGGTCTTAACCTCTGCAGGTGATGCTACCACAGGACTGCGAGCAGAGAGGGAGCCCGGCCACTAGTCTGTGTGCCATGGCGGGTCACCGGGGGCCCCCACTGAACTGTCAGTGGTTTCTGACATTTCACTTCCAGAGGCGGAGAGAAATCAGCATCCGCACTTGAGATGATTTCGCACTTGAACCGGCCAGGCCGCGTCAAAGGCTTTCCTTGGGCCTTGTCCTCCCAAGAGATGGTAGATAAGTAAGTAGGTCTTCCCTGAAGGAACACCTTCTCCCGTCTGGGAACAGCCTCAAGTCATTACGAGTTGATAAGCCCATTAATTAACCAGCTGAAGCCCTTTCAAGTCGGTGGAGACGGCTTATCACTCGGCAGGGGGTGAGTGAGAGAAAACAAATCCACCAGAACTCGAGTGATGGTATCTAGAGGAGGTAAATGTGGCCACACAATAGTAAAAGTCTGGGGTGTTCTAGCAACGCGTGGATTACAGGCCCTTCAACGTTGAGCACTGAAAAGCTCTCCCATGTCTGTTTGGGATGCTTTTCTTTTTTTCTTTTTGGTGAACTGGCGAACTGCCTGGTGAAAGCAGGTAAAGAAAGAAGTCTAAAGCCCCTGGAATATAGGTTTCTAGAAATGTATTTTTTCTTTTGTTAATTTTTTAATGCTTATTTATTTTTGAGAGGGAGAGAGACAGAGTGCAAACAGGGGAGGGGCAGAGAGAGAGGGAGACCCAGAATCCGAAGCGGGCTCCAGGCTCCGAGCTGTCAGCACAGAGCCCGACGCGGGGCTTGGACCCACGAGTTGTGAGATCATGACCCGAGCTGAAGTTGGACGCTGAACTGACTGAGCCACCCAGGCGCCCCAAAATACCTTCAAAAGCAGAAAATGAAACTAAATAGCAGAGGAAAATTATAAAGTCAAATAACAGAAGGCAACTGCTTAAAAATGAACTCCTGAGCCAGACCGCTCATTGAGTGCATCGCAGAGAGAACAGGTTTCCTGTGAACCCTTAAGACCTTCAAAGGGCAGTATATGGAAAACCCTGGTTCATTGTATATTTGGAGAGGTGTACTCGCAAATAAAGGACGGGGGTGGGGGGAGAGGGACACACACCCTTCAGAAACACCAAGCAAAACCATTCTTGAGACAGTCTTTGGGTGGGGAGGCTTTTTGGTTGTTTCAGCCATGTTTTGGAACAAATTAAATTGTGCATAAAGACACATTATACGCAGGGCAACTAACGAGCAGGGTCACTGAAGGGTGCAGTACTAGAATGTGCAGGAAAGATCCGATGGCAAGGACTCTGCAGGATGCGCCGGGGGGGACATTTAAGATATTTATGGTGACTCTTTTACTTATACTGCTTAGAGGACAATCACTTCTTGTTTGTTCCTGAATCCTTGGTTTTGTCTTAACTTTTATATAACTTTACGTTATTGTAGGAAAAAATGGAAACAGAAAAGGGTCAGTAACTCCCGGGAAGGGGGTACAGCCCATACACCATTCTTTACTATGAATTATGGGTTGGACAAATGGAAAAACATCTGCCCAACACCTGACCTCAAGAGCCAACTTTTCTTTGCCCTATGGGCCTTCGAAAGCTTAATGGCTGCTGAGATTCATTTGTGGGTGGACGGAACGAGCACGAACCCATTATTTTTTGGGTAAGTGATGTAAATTTCACTGGCACTGAAAAACAGTTCTGTGTATAAAATGCACTGCGGTCTAAAGGCTATGTATTTATTACAACCCTCCAACGGTCCGAAGATTTCACAACGGATCAGATATTTCTGTGCGCGCGTGCAATTTCTTTCTCATTATGTTTCTAAAACCCTCGTTGTATTCACGGTTTTCCAGAAAATCTGTCAGGTCGCAACCCCAATGTGAACAGTTACCTCTAGAGATCAGAGAGTTTTATCTAGCGTTGGAAACTTGCTGTTTGGTTTTCTAGGTACATGTTTATTTTCAGTTCAAAGACAAAATAGAAAAGTCCGGAGTGGAAAAATGGTACCTTTTTTGTTCACACTCTTTTAATTCCTCAGTCCCCATAAAATAAACATTCTACAGTGTAAGCAGTGGGAAATAATGTAAACTCTGCAGAAACGGAAAATAAATTACTTTCTTTCGAACTTGGTGGAGGTCCTTTTACCGGACACCATACTCTGTCGCAAACAGAATTCTTGAACGGAGAATGTGTCTTTGGTCTATTTCCCCATTTCTCCCGCATTGTGTAACCGGCATATTTCAAATTCACTTTCTTCTCCAACGGCGGCAAGAAGGCAAAAGACGGGTTTGTGTTTCGGGAGCCTGGAAAACAAAGCCATGTTTCAGTGATTTAAGAAGAGCTTTCTCCCCCCCGTGATGTCAAACTGGTAATATAGTTCTAAAAAGCCAGAGTCCAAAAGAAAATTCACCCGCAGATAAATGATTTCCTTCACAAGACAGGGCTGGGAATCACTGTTTGGAATCGTCTTTCTTAAGAGCGGTGGAGAATCCGATTCCACACCGCTCTGTGACCCAGTCAGCACGGTCACTGTAGGCAGCGTTCCTAACCTCCTGAAAAGATCAGGCGGAAATTCTAAAATTCTGAATTTGGGCTTTACGGTCCCCGGGATCCTGCCGAGTGAGACCGCTCAGGATTTTAGATCAGGAATCCTGTCGCCTTGGATTTCAGCTTGTCTTTTATAGTAGGCACAGAAAGGAAGGTCTGAAAAATGCATTTAGGGCAAGAATGGAAGGGAGGAGATCTTATTGATGTTAAAGCTTTGTTGTTTCCTCTGAAAGGATATTAAGACTCCTGGACACTGTTGGAGCCTGAAATCTTTTAGAAGGAGCAGTCATCAAACTACATTTTAGAAAAGACAAACGAACCAAACCCCGAAGGTTCAGAAAGTCTCTGTTCATCATTGCGGAAGAAGTGTAAATGCAAGTATTTGGCCTTTAATCTGAATTTATACGTGGAAGAATTTGTCTGCTGGGCCAGAACATAGTGAGTTGGCCTCCCACAGATGAGTGGGGGCTCTAGAGCCAGAAAGGATGCTTGCTTAGCCTCAGAACAGAAGACAGTGACGAAGGCAGGGGACCAGGAATGCAGACTACTCTCCTCGCATCGGATTCAAGTCAGGGAAGTAAACCGAAAACAGGAGCACCCCGAGCACAATAATCCTCAACCAAAAGAAAATATTTTCGAAGTTGGGAAGGGAGGTTTGCCTGGGGCAGGACCTCACCCCTCCATTCAGGGAGGCGGCCAGCCTCACTTTGGGGGCTCTCGTGATCCTGGACCTGAGGCTCAGTGACACACATGGAGGAAAGGAGGATAAGGGGAATGACGGTGGGCTTGGTGCACTGGAAACAGCCCAAGGAGGGCAAGTCTGAAGACCTTCCAAACCCAAAGTGGGTGGTTGAAGACCAGCTGATTAGACACCTTAGATTTGTACGTAGTGGTTTTGTGTTTATAGGGGCGTGGCGTATGTGGTTCCACATTAAAAAACAAAACAAAACAAAACAAACAAAAAACGGGGCGCCTGGGTGGCACAGTCGGTTAAGCGTCCGACTTCAGCCAGGTCACGATCTCGCGGTCCGTGAGTTCGAGCCCCGCGTCGGGCTCTGGGCTGATGGCTCGGAGCCTGGAGCCTGGAGCCTGTTTCCGATTCTGTGTCTCCCTCTCTCTCTGCCCCTCCCCCGTTCATGCTCTGTCTCTCTCTGTCCCAAAAATAAATTAAAAAAAAAACAAAAAAAACCAAAAAAAAAATGTTGAAAAAAACAAACAAAAAACACCTCTGCGTGTTGGCAGAAGTATAGAAAGTCTGAATACAGATTTTATAAATTGGAAATGCAACCACTCTAGTGAGGATTTAAAAAGAGGAGTCAGCTGTTTATTATTATCCAGTTATTCAGAAAAAAGAACATTTCAGAATTTTATGAGGACAGAATATATTAAATAGTCTATCTTGGTATGGAATGGATAAGAAATCAAAGAGAGCCCAAAACGTTTCTTCAAATTCTTTTTTAACATGTTTATTTATTTTTGAGAGACAGAGAGAGACCAAGTGTGAGCGGGAGAGGGGCAGAGAGAGAGGGAGACACAGAATCCGATGCAGGATCCGGGCTCTGAGCTGTCCGCACACAGCTGGACGCGAGGCTCGAACCCATGAACCGTGAGATCACGACCTGAGCCGAAGTTGGACATTTAACTGACTGAGCCACCCAGGTGCACCGTACCCCCCCCCCCCAAAAAGTTTCCTTAAAAGGGAGTTAAGAACTTCCCCCAAATTTTTAAAATGTTTATTTATTTTTGAGAGAGACCAAGAGACAGAGCACAAGCTGGGGAGGGGCAGGGAGAGAGGGAGACGCAGAATCTGAGACGGGCTCCAGGCTCCCAGCTGTCAGCACAGAGCTCGACGCAGGGCTCGAGCTCATGAACCGTGAGATCATGACCTGAGCCGAAGTCAGATGCTAGCTGGCTGAGCCACCTTGGCGCCCCCGTCACCACCTTTCGATGTCAATGAGATGACAAAGATGACATCTTTAGATTCAAGTCCCCTCCATCTTTTATTTAAGTGGCCCGAGCTTCCCATTGTGCCCTCCAAGGATGGCTCAGGGCGAGGTACTCGCTGACCTTCATCTTGGAGCATAACGGTAATCAACAGTGTTTGAGTTGCTTCTTGAAAAGACAGTTTTAAGACCAAAATCACAGAGCCCAGGTGCTCCCCGAGGGAACCCTGAAGCCTCTGGTTTGCATAACAGACCCTGACCACAGAAGGGCAGCAACCATACTCAAGACTATCGTATGACCATTAACTATCACTGAACATTTCTGCTCTATAGGCAGTTGGGAGAAGAAACGAGCACCTTTCTTTGCACGTGCAGTTCAAGAAAAAGCTTTCTGGGTAAATAACTAACATTTATAGCAGGACTAGAGTCGACCTGATTTCAGCTCAGGGTCATGATCTCACAGTTCGTGCGTTCGAGCCCCGCATCAGGCTCTATGCTTATAGCACAGAGGCTGCTTCGGATCCTCTGTCTCCCTCTCTCTGCCCCTCCCCCCTCCCTCTTTCTCAAAAATAGATAAATGTTAAAAAAAACACCTGAAATCCAATCATCTTCAAACAAAAGACTGAGCAGTAATATGGCAGGATCGGTGTTCCTGGGACAAACAACTGACTTTAATTCTTTCTATTTGGTGCCACCCGGAAGAATGAATCATGCCCTTCTTCTGACAACAGTGAAAGCATCACAGGGGAGCCTTGGAAAGGAGCAAGAGCTCAGATTCTGGTGACTTCTTGACTCTCTGTTCATACGAGATCTTACGTGAGTTCCTCGACGGGGAGGTAAGCAGGAGAGGAGAGGAAGCGGAAGGACAGAAACAGTTGTTAACAGAGCGCAATCTTCCGTGTGCTACACGTCTACAACGCGTGCTGCAAAAACTCACGTGTGTGTTACTCTGAGGCTGACAGCACGGGGCTCTCTGGAGTCTGACCGCTCCAGGAGCAAAGCGACCGCCAGACGTTCCCGCTTTTGGCGGGCAAATCTGTCTACGCCGACTGTCATCCAAATGTCAACATTTTGATTCCTTGCACCTTTAATCGCCACAGACCTGACTGCGAGGAGGTCGCCCCTGACCGCGTATTGTGAGGACATGGGAAACAGAGGGTCCGTTTGCGGGATCATCACCCCGGGAGTTCCCGGGAAGGAATGTTTGCTTTGTACAGCGCTTTCTCCTGCGACACTGGATCCATTTTCAAAGGTGCAAAGCAGGGTCAAGTGATGGGTTCTGAACCACCGCCCACCAAGCTGGGAACGGGATCGGGCAGTTCACAAAGCAGAAAGGAGCCTTGGATAAGTGAGGGGGAAAACAACGTTCTATGAGAGAGTTCCGCGAGAGATAGCCCTATTATACTCCGGCGAAAAAGAATCTGGACAAAGTCATAGCTTTTAATACCCAAAGAATTATCTTTTGTTATACAGAAATGATCCCCAAATTATAGGTCTGTTCAAATAACTGGTTACGATCTTCTAGGGCGGGCCAAGGTTCATTTACCCTGTGACTGACACGCAAAGGGCATCCTTTGGTTTGGGCATAAAGGATGGGGTGAGACAGGGGAGGCAGGTCCCGGGGGGGTCTCGGCATGCGTGCTTACTGGCGGGGCACCTCGACCGTGCTGCCGACTCTCCTGGGCCAGCGCTTCCACAGCTCTGAAACCGAACCGCCCATCTCGCTGCACTGATCCCAGCATGACATGTGCCGGGGGGTGGCAAGGGGTGGGAAGGTGACTCCCGTGCCAGCTTTGGAAGGAGAGGCAGGGCCAAGCAATGGAAAGATGGCTCTGCAGTCCTGGGGTTCGGGACCACGCCTCAGCTACCTCCTCGGGGAGGATCTACCCCCGCGGGACAGCACCTGCCTCCAAGGGGTGCTGTGACCACCCAGGTGAGGTGCTCGGCATGATCCCTGGCTCACTGAGGTAACTTCCACAGGCTGGCGTCCTGACCTCTAACCCTCTCTCAACATTGAAAGAAAATCTGGGGTTGCCTGGGTGGCTCGGTCGGTTAAGCGCCCGACTCTTGGTTTTGGCTCAGGTCATGATGTCACAGTTTGTGAGCTCGAGCCCCGCGTCGGGCTCCATGCTGGCAGTATGGAGCCTGCTTGGGATTCTCTCTCTCCCTCTCTCTCACTGCCCTTCCCCTGTGCTCTCTCTCTGTGTCAAAATAAGTAAGTAAACTTAAAAAAAAGTCCGGAGGAACACTTGTTAGGGAACACAGACCTAAGGATTTAAGTGTACGTGACGTGTCCCTTGGCATTAGCAGAGTCTTAACCTATAGTTAAGGTGTAACTGGGTTTTAATTACCTACTTGAGGAACAAATGAAAACGGACCACGAGGCTGGAAAAATACAACCCGAGAGAGATAAAGGGTGAAAACACACTTGTTCTGGAGAAGAATGATAAATGGCGGAAATGCAGCAGAATGGGTTCTTGACGTGAAAGGGGAGATTAGTCAGGATGGGTTAATTTTCAGTGGAAGAGGAAGGATAGCTGGGAAACCCAAGACATTCTCTCACACACACACACACACACACACACACACACACACACACTTTATACCCAAAGACCAAAATGACACCATTATCAAGGCTTCTTTGTGAAATTAGTCTCCTTGGTTTATCTTGTGGGGGTTTCTTCTTCCGAATGGACACAGATTTGAAATGTGGTTGTGGTTCACACTAAACACAGCCCCCATTCCTCAGCGAAAAACATGTATGAACAACACCATACGCCTCACACACCCCAAACCCAACAATTCCGCACGTTGTATTAATGTCATTTCATATTGGCGTGGTCCCTTACCTTTCTCATCATAGTCTCGGCCTTTAGTGTTAGTAACAAAGACTTACAAAAAAGGAAAACAATCTCCCCATGTTGACGACTGGTAGTGAAACCAACAAAAGTGAGAATTCAGGTCAAGTAAGCTTGTCTAATAGGCCTACGGTCTGGGTGGCTCAGTGGGTTAAGCTTCTGACTCTTCGTCCCAGCTCAGGTCGTGATCTCATGGTTCGTGGGTCTGGGCCCCACGTTGGGTTCTGCACTGACAGCACAGAGCCTGCTTGGGATTCTCTCTCTCTCTGCCCCTACCCTGCTGACTCTCTCTCTCTGTCTTAAAATAAATGAATAAAAATTAAGAAAAAGAAAAAAAGGAAGGGATGCTGGGCTAAGGAACAGGAGCGAGTGTGGAGACGGAACTGGGAGTGTTGGGAAAAGGAATGTGTTCTGAGAATATGGTGAGGTGTGATATACGGGAAGCTGAGAAAAGCAGCTTCACAAGCCTTTACGACTGGGACTGAGAGTTTTCCCAGGGGCAGGATTAGGAGGGTGGTCATTTCTCTTCCGGAAGGGAAACCAGGAAAGAAGCCAGCAGGTGTGACTGCAGTCCTGAGGGGCAGACATGAGTAAGACCAAGGGACCCCCACTGTGGGCTGCCTATGGGGGCTCCAAGTCAAGACCAGCCCTGTTAAACTGTGTGGACCATGAACTAGCGAGGGTCTCCTTTCTGCTGCCCTGTCCTTCCTATGACGCACAGGGCCCTCTGCGTTAGACTGGTCTCATCTTCATGTACCTTGCCAGTGGTACAAGAGCCCAATCCATCTGTTGTGTCACAGTCGAGTGTTATGCGTTGAACTGTCCCCAAAAAGATATGCTGAAGTCCTGAGCCCCAGGACCGAAGACAGTGACCTTACTTGGAAATAAGGTCTTTGCAGAGGTGGTCACTTTAAGATAGGGTCTGGAGGGTGGGCCCTGATTCAATGTGAGTGGTGTCCCTCTAAGGACACCCCCATACAAAGAGACACACAGAGAATGCCACAGCCATGGAGGCAGAGATTGAAACGATGTGGGTCCAGCTGGGAAACATTCAGGAGGACTGGCACCACCGCAAGCCAGGAAGAGGCCAGGAAGGATTCTACCAGAGTCGCAGAGGGGACACGACTTGGCTGACACCTTGACTTTGGATCTCTAGCCTCTGAAACTGAGAGAACAAACATTTGTTGTTTTGAGCCGTCCGGTTGTGATACTGTTATGGCAGCCGCAGGGAATGAACGCACCCAGATCCGTCTATCACGTAATTCTGACTCGGCACAAGAGGTATGTGGTAGGAACGGAGAGTTATAAAATGCCTAAAGACACAGTACTCCCCCTCATCTGCGGTGTCGCTTTCCATGGGTCTAGCTGTCCATAGTCAATGTGGTCTGGGAGCAGATGATCCTCCCGGCACGGTGTCAGAAGGTCAACAGCAGCCTAAAGCTATGTCACGATGTCTACGTCACCCCCTTCATCTCATCGTGTAGCCCTGTTATCATCTCCCATCAGCACATGAAGGGGGGGGGGAGTGCAGTACAATAAGGTATTTAGAGAGCGGGAGAGAGAAAGACCACATTCATAGAACTCTGATGACAGCATCTTGTTATAATTGTCCTACTTTACTGGTACTTATTATTGTTAATCTCTTACTGTGCCTAATTTGTAAATTACACTTCATCATGCGCGTGCACGTATAGGAAAAAACATAGCACACGCAAGTATTTAGTGCTGTCTGTGGTTTTAGGCATATGCTGAGGGGCGGTGAGGGTTTGTGTGTCTTAGAACGAATCCACATGGACAGGGAGGGACACTATATTCGCTTTTTTTTTTTTTTTTTTTAAATTTTGTTCATTTTTGAAAGACAGAGAGAGACACAGCATGAGCAGGGAAGGGGCAGAGAGAAGGAGACACAGAATCTGAAACAGGTTGCAGGCTCCAAACTGTCAGCATAGAGCCCGATGCGGGGCTCGAACTCACTAACTGCCAGATCATGACCTGAGCCGAAGTTGGACGCTCAACCGACTGAGCCACCCAGGCGCCCCGACACTATATTAGTTTTAATTCTGGAGACAGAATAATGAGTTCACAGGGTTCCTTTTTTTTAATGGCAAGAGATGCCTTCAAGCAATCTATATTCAGAAGTGACATGATTTGACTTTCACTGGACGGGAGCCCATCTCACTGCATATCCACATCGAGGAGTGACCCAAGTCATGGGCTCTTATTCAGTAGGAATTCATAGTAACCAAGTCAGGAAATTACTTACCAGCCCATGTTTTGTAGTAAATATTAGAAAAACAAGACAAAATAAAACTAAAACATATTTGGGGCAAGAAAGAAAGACACGGGAGGAAGCCCAGGAGCCTACCTGCAGTGGGTCCTGTGGAAGTCTGGTTCATTTAGAACAAGCCTTTAACTTGCTCTGTTTCTGTATCAAGATCTATATCGTAGAAGCAGGGCCGGGTCGGCAGTCCTGGCATGGTGCTCATCTAGAGGAGAAAACGGAATATTGTATGTTAGCAAATGCCGCAAAATGATCACTCTGAACAGTGTACACCTAATGACATAAATTAACTACATAATTCAATTCAGCCTCCTGTATTAGGTCACCTGTATCTCTTTAGATTCGCCATCTGCTATTTCATTCTTGGTTTAGGAAATGAAATAGAAAAGGCAGATGTCAACTTCCTGAACGTGGGGACCACTTACCTCCCCCCACGGCCCCACGGCACATCGTAGTTCCAAGATTCTCAAATCACATCTTTAATTAAGTCCCCCACCACCCTTAGAGGGAGGTACTAATTTCAGCCTCAATTTATTGATGGGACAGGGGACATTCAGCCACAAGCCATGTGCTCAAGGACATGGACAAGGACGAGCAAGTTAGTGGTGGGGACAGGACTGGAACCAGGCCCGTGCTCCTTGCTGCTTTGCTGCGGTGTGTCCAGAACAGTCTATCAGAGTGCGTCTGAGTCCACTTGCACCGGAAACCTTGGTATCCCGGAGGAAAGTGCTGTGATTGCTGGCGGCTCACGCACTAAAACACGGTCAAGGACCTAGATGGTGAGGCTCCGGGATGATCTGCTCCTTAATGATTGCCGTATTTCCTGCCGGGCTTTATTACTGTACTTTTCATAAAAAGGATGCTCAGAAACCAATGTTGCATGCGATCGTTTGGAGCAAAGACACCGGGACCCCACTTGGCTTCACTCTTCTGAGGACTAAGGGCTGTGTCTTGCAAAGCTCCTGCCTGCTCTGGCCGGAGAACATTCCAGTGAGATGACGTGTGACACGGCCAGGACTGCGTCCAGGGTTCGCCCACTTCTTCCCACCTGCGACAGAGCTCAGCTCTCTCACTTGCCTCGTCCCTTCTGCAACGACTCAGGATGTTCCCCTCCGCCACCCCCTGCCCCCCACCCCCGACCCCTGCCCACGATGCTGGCCGACTCCTGCGGCTCATACTGGGGTCCGTGGCCCAGCAGTGTGGGCATCACCGGGAACTTGTTTGACGTCTCAAATCTCAACCCAGCTCGGGCCTGCTGAATCGGAATCTGCAACGTCACCAACTCCCAGGTGATTCGTGTGCACGTTACCCTTTGCGAAGGGGGCCGGCTTAGACAATGTGGCCGAGGAGGCCTCCTTCCTCAGCACTGGGGAGGGAGCTCCGAGGTAGAAGAGGTGAGGAGGAAGGGGACGGGAAAGTCTGATTCACCCCTGGCCATGTACTTCACCCTCCTCTGGAGCAGCAGGCGGGGAGGACATCCGTGCCCCCACGGGCCTCACTAACCACCTACTCCCTGAGAGTGTGGTGAGAGGGCCACGGGACCTGCTCTCGGTGTGGCCGGACGCATCAACACAGCGATGTCTGGTGGCTAGCTCCTGTCTTGCCAATTGTGCAGGATTGTACTTTAGGCATATCATGGGCTAAGAAGGCTTCTGAGGGGGCACCCGGGTGGCTTAGTCTGTTGAGTGTCTGATTTTGGCTCAGGTTATGATCTCGCAGTTTGTGGGTGAGTTCGAGCCCCACGTTGGGCTCGCTGCTGTCAGCCTGTCAGGGCAGAACCCACTTCGGATCCTCTGTCCCCCTCTCTCTACCCCTCCCCTGGTTGCGCTCTACTGAAAAAAAAAAAAAAAAAAAAAAAAAAGGCTTCTGAGCCTTCCTGGAATATTGCTACCGTTTGTAACATGGCTTTGAGAAAACGTGCTCTGGGTTTCAAACAATTAACTACAAATAAAGTTCCGGCACCCAGCTTGGAGGTGGGGACTTCCTGAATTTCAAACCTTTACTTCTGTCGATGCCTACTTATCCTTGCAAACGTTCTGCTCCTAGCAGAGCAGTAACATTCTTCTCTGGTTATCACAGTGGCTGTGCATATCTGAGGAAGCCCGGAAAGAAATCCATGCTTCCTGTTGTAGCACTGGGACACCAAGCACAAAGGCCACTGGTGGCAACTGTTCCTGTTTTTTTCCAGCTGCCTGTGGCCAGCTCACGCCGGTGCTCTACAGGAGTCTTCCTGCCTACCCACACTATGCCACGGGCATTTTCAGATGCCTTTAGAATGTGTGTGGCGGCATGGATTTGGAAAAAGGGACCAGCGTATTTTATAGGTTAAGAAATGAATGATCAGGGGCGCCTGGGTGGCTCAGAGGTCGAGCATCTGACTTCGGCTCAAGTCACGATCTCCCGGTTCGTGGGTTCGAGCCCCGCGTCGGGCTCAGTGCTGACAGCTTGGAGCCTGGAGCCTGCTTCGGATTCTGTGCCTCCCTCTCTCTCTGCCCCTCCTCCGTTGGCGGTCTGTCTCTCTCTCTCAAAAATAAATAAACCTTAAAAGAAAATGAATCATCATATTCAGCCACAGCGATGCTGCCCCGTCCCTTAAATTAACCCTGTAGATGGAAGGCACATTTGGCAGTAAGAACATTACCCAGACTTTGTTGCGTCTGGGGCTGCAACACTATTCACCGCAGGGCAGAGTTCAGTCTGAGGCAGGCCAAAATCCACACGAGGTGAGAAACCCAGGAAGACGCCTGTGTAGCTGGGCCCTCGTGGCCAAAGCCAAAGTGTCAGCTTCGTGTGCAGACGGTGACACAATAATACAACGGCTGCCTCTTCATGCTCTTTTTACAGACATGAAAATTCAACTTGTCGTCATTTACTTTTTTTTTTTTTTTTTTTTTTAGAAAAGTGAGCTTTTTTTCTTTTTAAACATTTATTTATTTTGGGGACAGCGTAAGCAGGGAAGGGGCAGAGAGAGGGGGACAGAGGATCCGAAGTGGGCTCCCTTGACAGGCTGACAGCAGTGAGCCTGATGTGGGGCCCAAACTCATGGACCATGAGATCATGACTTGAGCCAAATCAGCTGCTCAACCGACTGAGCCCCCTCATGATGAACTTTTTGAAATTATTTTTTTATTTATTTAAAAAAAAAATTTTTTTTAATGTTTATTTATTTTTGAGACAGAGGGAGACAGAGCATGAACGGAGGAGGGGCAGAGAGAGAGACACAGAATCTGAAACAGGCCCCGGGCTCCGAGCTGTCAGCACAGAGCCCGACGCGGGGCTCGATCTCACAGACTGTGAGATCATGACCCGAGCTGAAGTCGGATGCTCAACTGACTGAGCCACCCAGGCGCCCCTGAAATTATTTTTTTAATGCTTATTTATTTTGAGACAGAAAGCGTGTGTGTGAGTGGGGGAGGGGCAGAGAGAGAGAGAGAGAGAGAGAGAGAGAGAGAATCCCAAGCAGGTCAGCTCAGAGCCTGACCATGTGGGGCTCGATCTCATGAACCGTGAGATCATGACCTGAGCAGAAATCGAGCCTTACGCTTAACCAACTGAGCCACCCAGGCGCCCCCATCATTAAGCTTTTTTCAGCAGATGCCACACCGCCAAGGCTGACAAAAGCCGAGTGTGATTTCTGTGGTTCCTGGAGCTGGTCTCCTGGCTGCGGTGAATTCTGATTCTTTCAGAACAAAACTGGGAACTAAAAGTGGCCAAAATATTAAATGCTGGGAAGTGTGAATCTGTTTCCTTCATTTTCAGCCTATTTCTCTCAAATGGGGGGGAACTAAGTTCAATCAGAAGCCTCCCATGCTCCTTTCCAATTATGCAATCGTCACTTCCCAGAATCAGGGCTACTTATTTGGGACCAGAGGACAAGAAAGCACATAGGGTCTGAAGAACCAAGGGACTCCCTGCCCTGTGGACAAAGAGCCATCCCTAAAGTTCTCCTGCTGAGCAGACACAATATGGAATTATGTTAACAAGACCTAAAACATTCACATAAAATTCTCTCCCAATAAAAAACTTTGTTATCAAAGGATTGTGGCCCCCAGACAAGGGTCACTACTGCACTATGGGAAAGAAAGAATTTGGACAGCCCTTGGGAGTTGACCTCTGGCCCCACGCCTGGGGTCGGAGGTGATCTGTGTTGACTTTATTTGTGTGTCCTCTAAGAAGGCCCCTTGCTTAAAATAACGAGGGAGCCACTAAATTGTACTTACTTGTCACGCTGCATTAATGGATTCTTTTGCAAAGGCTGAAAAACATGGGCTTTTGCCCTTCATGACCCTAATTTTAACTGCAACGAATCTTCAAAATCTATACTGATTTCGGGTGAAGCTTCTTTTGGGGAAATGATGAGTTCTATGAATAGTCTTTATCAACATACATTAAGCCTAGTTAAAGAGAAAATCTTCAACTACTTAAAAGTAGTCCTCGTAAGTAAAAGAATATTCTCGGCATGAGCAGAAAAATTATTAAGAATTCTATTTTGTAAAGTGATAGAATCGTAATTTCTACTTCACCAAAATGTCGTTGTAGTTAATTTTGTTGTGTTGGGGAAAATTTTCTGGCTTCTTAAATCTTCTACTTTTTCATACTAAATAAATTATCCAGTTTTATTTTGGTTCGGAAACAAAAATAAGCATTTTTGCTTGCATCTGTTTGTTCTTGTAGTTTGTGACCTGAGGTAGAATCCTTTCTACACACTTCTTCTCTCCAAGAGATCACCGAACCCAGTTGATTTTCTTTCTTATGAAATAATAACTCAAAAATGTAAATTCTTTATTAAGCCAAAGTATTTTCTGAGTGGTAACTTTACTGTCCTTTGCCTCTCAGTCTTTGGCTAAGATCAAGTGGAAATACAGTCCCTGGCAATATAACGCCTCAATAAATACTTTTAATTTTTTGTCTTTTTATTTAAAAAAAAAATTTTTTTTCAACGTTTTTTATTTATTTTTGGGACAGAGAGAGACAGAGCATGAACGGGGGAGGGGCAGAGAGAGAGGGAGACACAGAATCGGAAACAGGCTCCAGGCTCCGAGCCATCAGCCCAGAGCCCGACGCGGGGCTCGAACTCACGGACCGCGAGATCGTGACCTGGCTGAAGTCGGACGCTTAACCGACTGCGCCACCCAGGCGCCCCTTTTTCGTCTTTTTAAAGTAGGCTCCACACCCAACGTGGCGCCCATCGCGGGGCTTGAACTCACGACCCTGAGCTGAAATCAAGAGGTGGATGCTTAACCCACTGAGCTACGTAGGCGCCCCAACAAATACTTTTTAGAATAGAGGAGTAAAAATGGAGGATAATTAAGAGAATTCGGAAACAACCAAAAAGAAGCCTTCTTGAGGATCGGGCTTTTTCTATTTCTTCCCTTCTTTGGATGTGAAAAAAGCTACTGCAGGATAATGCGTGAGGAAAGGTGGCCACACATAATGCCCAGTGACTGAAAGAGTGGGAGATGAAAAATCATTACGATGAAAACAGGTAAGGCTGCTACACCGGGGTTTCCATTGGCCTCACTTAGAGGAGACAGATGTCCCGGGATTTTTTTTCTGGGCAGTTAGGTAATATCCACCTGCACAGCTTGTGACCCCATTCCAAAATATCTGTTTATTAGCTAGGGACACTCTGAGAGTGTGGGGGTACGTCCTGTTAGAGTGCACTTATCTCTCCCGGTGGCCTCTGGGGTCCTGTTCCCACGTGAAGGGACACGGTGATGTTTCATTCACCTCGGGAACCTTTGCAGAGCATTCCCTGTTGGGGATGCCACGGTGACCAGGACCTGGTCCCCACTTTAAGAGGGACAGACCAATAGAGCAGACCACTGGGATATTTGGACCAAGTCACTCCACTCTGTAGTTAAAACACAAAATCTTTTTCCTTCTATGATTTTTATGTAAAAAGAACGTATGTCATAAATGCTTAACTTACGACTTATTAAGACATAAGCCACGTTCAATTACTATAAACACTACCACGTTGCACTCGCACACTGTGCCCAGTGTTACACGGCTCAGATTACTCTGATTTAGGTCAGGGGCCTTGAATGAAAGAATGGGCAAGCACTGTTATTTTTCTCACCCTTTGTAAGGGAAGACTCGAATTTTCTTCCAGTGCGAGGAAGCTAGTCCCTAACTGTCTTCCCAGATTTTTAAAAATCTACTTAAAAAAATGTTTTTAACACAAAAAAGTGAAAACTGCTAGGCGTAACAGGCAAAGTCCTCTCCTCATCCGCCTCCCAGAGGGGAGCCCTGTAAATAATGTCCTGTGCCAACTCCGGGTGAGTTTCTCTTCCTATTTAAGCGACATAGCTGTATAATGTATATCATTTTGTACAGAAATTGGGTAATTCTACATGTATAATCCTGAAATCTGATTTTCAGGGAGATTAATGCTTCAAACTGGGGTAGTTTTTACACAAGGGAATGCTCTCTGGAGTGCGTGAGGCAAGAAGAGTGTCCTCACACATTCTGTGTGCGAACTCTTCTGGGGCTGCTCTTTGGAAAAGGAGAGATTGGGGGAGTTTATTTAGAAAAAAACAAAGATAAATGTGAAGCAGGAGGGTCTGACCAGACATACACGAAGGAAAGAAGAAATTCTGCAACTTGTTTGCGGTGCTTTGAGCGTAAGCTAAAGATTTCAAATGTTACAAAGGACTAACGGTTTTGAATGGAAAGATGTTGAGAAGTCTCCCGGCACCCCATAATTCTTTTCCTTTATTTGTTCTGATTGTGAGGACAGTATCACTTAGTTTCCTCCCTCCCTCCCTTCCTTCCTCTCCGTCTTTCTCTCTCTTCTTCTTCTTCTTCTTTTTTTTTTTTTTAGGTTTATTTATTTAGGCAGAGAGAAAGGGAGAGAGAATCCCAAACAGGCTCTACACTCAGCGGAGAGCCTGATATGGGGCTCGATCTCATGGCCCAGGAGATCATGACCTGAGCTGAAACCAAGAGTTGGAAGCTTAACCGACTGAGCCACCAGTCACCCCAACGCCCTAGTCACCCCTTCGGCTGTGGTCACCAGGAGCGCCCTCACTGCCCTCGCGCTGGCTGGTTCAGTAAGACAATATCCTTCTAGCTCCCGTGCCCGGAAGCTCGGAGGTGGCACACTGAAGGCCGGGCTGGGTCCTACAGCCCAATGGTTTCTCTCTGTTGTCCTCTGGGTGTTGGCTTCATCCTCAGGCTTCCTGCTCTGTGTGGGCAGCTCTAGACCAAAGGCGCATACCC
Source organism: Herpailurus yagouaroundi (assembly GCF_014898765.1). NCBI lineage: Eukaryota > Metazoa > Chordata > Mammalia > Carnivora > Felidae > Herpailurus > Herpailurus yagouaroundi. The sequence continues at coordinate 16,334,297 of NW_024412429.1, forward strand.
CATGACACCCAGCGCAGTACTATGCTAAGCACTTTCCAGGCACTGCATGTAGCTCATTTACTTCCCACAGCCCTGCGGGGACGGGCTACCGCCATTATCCCCATCTTGCACACTGGGAAAATGAGACATGGCAATGCATCATGATGTGCCACAGATCACACAGCTCAGACCTGGTGGAGCTGGAATTCAAATGCAGTGAGTCCCGGCCCTGACCTCGGAGCCCCACGCTTCCTTTACTCGATCATGGCGTTGAGTTCACGGCCCTTCAGTGGCAACATGTGCACTTGGGCCGCAGCGGGGGAGGAGAATCTCACCAGGACCGGAGCCGCAGAAAGCAAATGTTGTGAACCCTTTTCGTGGTGGAAACCGCTGCGTCCCATGCCAGCTACTGATGTCTCAGCCACGGCATTCGGGTAACTAAATTGACATGAATTTGTCAAGTAAACTCAGTTACTTTACAACTTCAGCCTGGATTCCTTTTAAACCGTGTAACGTTTATTTAAGGACATGTGACACAGCTTACGCTGGGGGTAGGAGCTTTCCAAATTACATCTTAAACATCTAGTCACAGCACTTAGCAGTGAGTAAATCATACCTGATGACTGCCGAAAAAATTTCCAAAATGATACACAAACAATAACACCCAGAGTTTTTTCTTAAACATAATAGGCTTACAGCTTTTTAACGATCAGCTGTGAGACATGGATTATTGAGTCCCCTCTGAAAGTGTAAATACCATTATCCACTGAAATAACCGAAGAGCCACATCAATTTTTACCTAAAAAATTCAGGGAAAACATCCCATAACTATGTTTGGAACTTGCTCTGATAATTCATTTCAGCGGGTTGCCAAAATCTGAGATGGACAATTTGAAATCAGTGCTACTGTTTTTTTCCCTTTTGAAAAAAAAAAAATTATTTTTGGGTGAGCGCAAGCATTGTGGGGGGGAGGGGCAGAGAGAGAGGGACAGAGAATCCAAAGCGGGCTCCACGCTGACAGGCTGACAGCATTGAGCCCGATGTGGGGCTCGACCTCAGGAACCATGAGATCATGACCTGAGCCGCAGTCGGACGCTCGACCGACGGAGCCACCCAGGCGCCCCTCGATGCCACCGTGGATCAATGAGTTGGCTTCTCTGCCACGTACAGGCTTTGTTTTTATTCCTTGCCGAAAATGATACACAAAGGCCACACCTCCAGAGAGAGGTATTAAATTGTTTGCATCCTGTTCACATTTCCATGAGACAGCTCTGGACATTCTTGCCTTTCCTCATTCCACCACAAAGGCCGTATCTGAGCCTGATGAGACAGGTGAGGTGGAAGAGGCTTTTTTTTTTTTTTTAAAGTTCTATTTTATTTATTTTTAGAGAGAGAGACAGACAGACAGACAGATGGAGGGAGAGAGAATCCCAAGCAGGCTCCTTCCTGTCAACTCTGAACCCTACCTGGGGCTCGATCTCACAAATGGTGAAATCATGACCTGAGCCGAAATCAAGAATTGGACACTTAACCGACTGAGCCACCCAGGCGCCCCTAAGAGGCTCTCTTCTTCCCACTTACAGGTGCAGCAGTGGGCTCCAGGCTGTGGTGTGCCCTTCCCTGGGGCCCATTAGGAAGGGGGTCTCCAGTGCAGAGGCGCTCGGGGGTAATCAAAGTCTTGCGAGTAGCAGTAACCCAATCAAGGCTGAGGTGTGGTGGGAAGGGCTCCACCATGAACGACGGGTGTGCGGGGCGGGCGTTCCTGGATAAGTTACATCCCCAAGCCCTTGGTTCTTATTCTGGAAATGCAGTCTGAGTATCAAACTATCTGCGGGATAGGGTCTATTTCAAAACTCAAATGAAATAAAGAAAGGACCCTAGTCTAGTGGTGAATACACAATAGAGGCTATTGTCACTTTATTACAGAAAATACAGCTCTCATTATCTCCTAAAGTGAGTGTAACTTATGTATGCGAGACACAGAAAAAGGAAGTTTGAAAACAATTCCTATTTGTGACGAATTACGGATTTCTTTGATAAGACAAAAATGTTCAGTAGTTTCGTGAGATGTTCCCCTAACTTTTCTGGCCTTACAAACAATCTTAAAAGCCATACTTCCTGGCCTTTTTACTTATGGTAATCAAATCTGAAGCTATCCCCAACTAGACCTAAGATACTCAAGCAAACAGGAGCCCCCCCTCTGCTTAAGGAGAAGCCTCCAGGAGTGTGACGATGGCCCGAAAGCCGCTGTGCCCCTACCCTGAGCCGAGTCGGTCGGAAATGAAGGCCCCTGTCTCTGTGCAGGGCAGAGAAGAGGCTGGGAGGGTGGAGGCACATTCAGTCATCTGCCAGTTGAGAGACAACATCAGCTCTGGCACAACAAACCAATTTAATAATGCTTCACCGTTTGGGAACCTGATATTAAGTAATCAAATTCTGGTTTCTGAGAAGCTCATCTGCACATCGAGGGGGGGTGTTCTGGGCATGGGTTTTATCCCAAGGTCCCAGTGGCAATTGAATCATTATTCTGTAAGGCACTGAAAGCAGAGAGAAGATGCAGGGGACAACAGGAAGGAGGAAGGCAGGCGTGGGGGAGGGCCTGGGCTGCCCCAGCATTTAGAATTTCCTTTTTGTCTTCGCCCTGCCCAGCCCCGCCGACCCCCTGCGTGAAGGATAAAAAGCTGCTGCAGTAGGAAAACACAAGGCAGAGGGAGAGCGTATCCATTTCTTTGACGTCCCCTTTATGCTTCTCTTGGGACCGAGGCAGAGGGGTGGTCCGGGGAGCCTGCCGGGAGGAGGGGAGGGCTGGGAGCTGCTGCCTCTAACGCTCCCCCCGACCGACCAAGACTTGGTTGGCCAAGTCTTGGGGAGGAAACTGATTCAGGGAAGAATTCAGCACTACCCTGCCACCTAATTTGACTTGTAAATCCTAGAGGTCTACTTTGCTCTGCAGCATTTTTTGTTGTTTTAAGGTGATTTAGAGCAGAAGCCGGCGGAACACTCAGGACCGCAGGCTGGGTCTACGTAAGGCAGGTGATGGACGGAACTGGGCCCCATCCCTCGCTCCTGTGGTAAAGCCCTAGGCTCCAACGAGACGAGCTGGAGACAGGGCTTCGATTAAGTGAGGTCCTAAGGGTGGGGCCCTGACCCAACAGGACTGGTGTCCTGGTAAGAAGAGGAAGAGACACCAGAGACCATGCACACATAGGGAAGGCCCTGTGAGGACAAGGCTGCCTGAAAGCCAGAGGAGGGGCCTCGGGAGAAACCAACCCTTCGGACGCCTTGGTCGTGGACCTCTGGCCTCCAGAACCGCGAGGAAATACCTCCTGTTGTTCAAACCCCTCAGTCTGCGGTACTTCGTTGTGGTCCCCATGCGGGTGGTTCCTTGCCTCTACACGCTTTCCTCGACAGCAACAGGACGCGTTTTTCTTCTGTAACTTTCCCCAGTTCCTGGACTGAAACAGTCCTAACTGCGCTACTTGCAAAGGCTTCCCTAAACTGAACATTTCTGCCTCATCGCGGGGCCGGACAATAATTACAGGACTGCGTGCGGGGGCAGCCGGGGCCCCTGGGCTTTGCCAACCCAGCCGCCCCTCCTGGATTTCTCTCCACCTTCTTCACCCGTCTCCCCCCACCGCCCAGTGCCTCTAACATTTGGGGGGCACAGCGGCCGCCCAGACCTGCTTCCTCTGATGCGGTGGAAGAAATACAAAACTGTGGGCCACTGACCCTACATCATTCACAAATCGTGCCCCTCCCCCTTCCGTTTCTCACAAACACACAGGATACGTTAAAAATAAGGAGAAACAGCGAGAGAGCGAGCTGACCGATTCTCTTAAGTTTAATTTTGATCAAAGAATATCACGTACGTGGCTCGAAAGGTCACACTGTTCCTCAAGGCATACTGTAAGAAATGACAGGCCCCCCTCCGCTGCATTCCTACGCGAAGCCTCTACCGACTCCCCACTGCTCTGGATTTGCCAACTTCAGTTACTATCGATTGGCTTTCTTTAAAAAAATTTTTTTTTCAACGTTTATTTATTTTTGGGACAGAGAGAGACAGAGCATGAACGGGGGAGGGGCAGAGAGAGAGAGGGAGACACAGAATCGGAAACAGGCTCCAGGCTCCGAGCCATCAGCCCAGAGCCCGACGCGGGGCTCGAACTCACGCGAGATCACGCGAGATCGTGACCTGGCTGAAGTCGGACGCTTAACCGACTGCGCCACCCAGGCGCCCCCGATTGGCTTTCTTAATACCGAAGATGAGGCTTTAATCTTTCACATCCCGCCACTCATGCTCCCCTCCCCTCCTCTTTCCATCCCTCAAACGCACAACTATCATTACCTTTGGGTAGATCAGGATCTATTGGACTATAAACGTTACCCGGAGTGAGGCCGTCATCCGGATTCTGAACACACTTGCGTGCGGCCACAGCTCCCGCTTCTCCCGGCGCCAGTAACTGCCCTGAGTCTTCATGAGCTCAGCTGGCTGCGTGGGGATCATTCAACCAATTCCCAGGGACAGGCCTCCAGGTCAGCCTTCCTGGGGCCAAGTGTGAGGGGAGCCTCCCTCGCTTGAGGGCGCCCTTCAGCCTACAGGCCAGCGTCTGGTGGGATCTCTCTTTGCCGTGACCCTGGGGATTCCCTTCTGGTACTTTCTACCGTCTCAGTTTCCATTCGCCGTACCCACATTGTGGTAGGTACACCCTGTGGCGGCTTCCAATAACTGCTTCTCCTTGAGCGTTGAGACCTGTGACTTGCCCTTAACCAAGAGAATACGGCAAAGGTAAGCCCGTAGGAACGGGCTAAGAAGGCCACAAAAACCACATGTAGCCTTCAGCGGATGGCCAACAAAAAGCTGGGCTCTCAGTCCCACAAATGCAAGGAACTCAGATGAAGAAGAACCCGAGGGTCATATGAGAACCACGGTCCCAGCTAAAGCTGGGACTGTGGCCTGAAGGACACTTAGCTAAGCTGTGCCTGGACTCCTGATCCGCGCCAACTGTGACATACAAATGTGCACTGTTTTAAGCTGCTCAATCTGTGGGGATGTGTTACAGCTACGAAAAGAGAAAATCAATACAGGGATCTTCCTCTTTTAAACACTTTTTCTCTTGTTTTTCCATTTGCTGCAACTTTATGTTAAAATGCATTATTTAGTAGCTTGGCATACGATGAACCTACACACGTTCAAGGGTCAAGGTTATGGTGTGCGATTGCAAAACAAGCTTCTATAAACATTTATATACAGATCTTTATATGGGCTTTTATGTTTCACTTCTCTTGAGTAAATAATTAGGAAAGGATTTTTTTTTTTTTTTGGCCATATGGTAGATACATTTAATTCAATTACCAACTTATTTTCTAAATGGTTAAAAAAAAAATTTTTTTTTTACATTTATTTATTTTTGAGAGACAGAGTACAAGCAGGGGAGGGGAAGAGAGAGAAGGAGACAGAGTCCAAAGCAGGCTCCAGGCTCTGAGCTGTCAGCACAGAGCCCGACGCGGGGCTCGAACTCACAAACCATGAGATCATGACCTGAGCCAAAGTCAGATGCTTAACTGACTGAGCCACCCAGGTGCCCTACCAACTTATTTTCTAAAGGGGTCATGTGCTATCGTGCATTCTTTCCAGTAGCGTGAGACTTCCAGTTGTCCCATATCCTCACCAACATCCGGTACGGTCGGTTTTTTTTTTTTTTTTAATCCTAGATATTCTAATAGCTATGTAGTGGTATCTCTCTGCGGCTTTAATGTGCGTTTCCCTAATTTTCATGTGCTTATTACCCATATATTTTCCTGGGTGAAGTGTACATTCACATCTTTTATTCACTGTTTGATTTCTCATTATAGGGTTTTGAGAGTTCTTTCTATATTCTGGATACAAGTCCTTACCAGATGGATGATTTGCAAATGTTCTCTCCCTCTCTGTGGCCTATTAAGTTTAGAAATATTTGTTTTTTTTCCTAGATGCCTTTCAGTGTTGATTTCTAATTTAATTTCATTGTAGTTAGAGAACCTATTTAGTATGATTTGAATCCGTTAGAATTTATTGAGATTTAACTTGTGGCCCGGAATATGGTCTATCTTGGCAAATGTCGTGTAAATGCTTGAAAAGAATGTGTATTCTGTTGTTAGACAGAGTGTCCTGTTAATGTCGGTTGGGTCAAGTTGGACCGTAGTATTGTCCAAGTCTTCTACATCCCTATTAATTTTCTGTTTATTTGTTCTGAGGGGTTTTAAAATCTCTGCATTTGTGGCTTTGTCTGTTTTCCCTTACAGCTTTGCTCCACGTATGTTGAAGCTTTGTTATTAGATACATAAACACATAGGATTATTATGTCCTATTAATGAAATGGCCCCTTCACAGTTATGAAACAACTCTTATCATCCTTGGTGATATTCTTTGTGCGAGTTCTGTTTTGGTACCCCTGTAGTTTTCTTTTGATTGGTATTGGTATTTCTCCAGCCTTTTTCTTTTAAACTAGATATGTCTTTATATTTAAAGTGGGTTTCTTGTTGTGTATTTGAGACTTGCATTTCTAGTCAGTCTGACACTATCATTTAGACCATTTATATTTAATGTGATTATTGATATAGTCGGATTCAAATCTACTATCTTGCTATTCTTTTTGTCTATCTGTTCTTTGTTTCTTGTGTCCTCTTTTTCTGCCTTCCTTGGACAGGGTATTTTTTTATTTTTTTTGAGAGAGAGTGTAACAAAATTGGTTTGAGACGGAGAGTGTATGTGCACATGTGTGAGAGAATGAGGGGCAGAGAGAGAGAGAGAGAGAAAGAGAGAGAGAAGCTCGGACAGGTTCTGTAATGACAGCAAGGGCTGTGCCGTCATCACAGAGCCTGATGTGGGGCTCAGTGTCATCACCGTGAGCTCACGACCTGAGCCAAAATCAAGAGTCGGATGCTTAACCGACTGAGCCACCCACGCACCTCACCTTTCCTTTCGTCCTAACGTTTACATGCCCGCGCCTGGACTGAGTATTTTTAATGATTTCATTTTCTTTCTTGGTTGGTTGAGGAACTACAAGTCTTTGCTGTATCATTTTAGCGGCTTCCTCAGTGTTCACGTGCACACATTTAGTTTTTCAGAATCTACCATCGAGGGATGTTACGCCACGTCACATACAGACCTTGCGATATTGTTCTCGTATGTTCCGCTTCCATATATTTAAAGAACTCCACGTTTCTATTATTTTTGCTTTACACAGTCACTTATCTTTCAAAGAGGCTTAAATGCTAAGAACAGAAGTCTTTACGTTTACCCATGTGGTTACTATTTCTGGCAGCGTTCTGTGCTTTGAGTAAATCCAGGCTTCTGTCGGGTATAATTTTCATTGTGCCAGAAGGATTTCTTTTAATATCTCTTACCCTTCAGGTTGGCTGATGCTCAATTCCTTCAGCTTTTACTTGTCTAATAAAGGCCCTTATTTCACTGTAGTATTTGAAAGGCATTTGAACTGGGTAAAGAAACCTAGGTTGAGAATTTGCTTGCAGTACTTTAAAGACGTCGCCCCTCTGTCTTCTGGTCTGCGTGGTTTCTGATGAGAAACCGGCTGTCGATTTATCTCTGTTCCTCGGTACATAATGTGTCTTGTATCCTCTGCTTATTTTTTATGATTTCTTTTTATCATTGGCTGTAAGCAATTTTTTTTTACATTGAAAATATGCTTTATTGGGGGATAACTGATATATCACATTATATTAGTTTCAGGCGTACAACAGAACGGTTTGAATTTGTATATATTGAGAAATGATCACCACACTAAGTCTAGTTAAACATCTCTCACCACACAGAGTTACAAAGTATTTTTTTTTTCTTTGTGATGAGAACTTTTAAGATCTACTCTCTGAGCAATTTTTAAATATGCAATACAGTATTAATTACAGTCACCATGTTGTACATTACATCCGGTGACTTATTACCATATGGAAATTTGCACCTTTTGACCCCTTCATCCATTTAAGGAATTTGATTAAGATGTACCTTGAGAGGCGCCTGGGTGGCTCAGTGGGTTAAGCATCTGACTTCAGTTCAGGCCATGATCTCACAGTTGGTGAGTTTGAGCCCTGAGTCAGGCTCTATGCTGACAGTGCAGAGCCTGCTTTGGATCCCCTCTCTCTCTCTCTCAAAAATAAAATAAGTAAACATTAAAAAAAAAAAAAAAAGATGTGCCTTGATGTAATTTTCTTCATGCTTCTTGTACTTGGGATTTGCTTAACATCGCAAATCTGTGGGTTTATAGCTTCTGTCAAATTAGGAAGATTTCCCCCATTATTTCTTTAAAAAATGTTTTTTAATATTTATTTTTGAGATAGAGAGAGAAAAAGAGAACGAGACAGTGAGCAGGGGAAGGGCAGAGAGAGAGAGAGGGAGACACAGAATCTGAAGCAGGCTCCAGGCTCTGAGTTGTCATCACAGAGCCTGATGCAGGGCTCGAACCCATGAACCATGAGATCATGACCTGAGCTGAAGTTGGACGCTTAACCGACTGAGCCACACAGGTGCCTCTGCCCATTACTTCTTAATGATGCTCTTTGCATTTTTTAAGCCATTTTGTTTCCTTTTAGATAGTCTGTATTGTTATATCTTCAAGTTAACTAACCTTTTCTTCTGTAATATCCAATGAGTTATTATTTTTTCATCTCAAACATATTTACAGTTTTCATCCCTAGAAGTTTGATTTGTCATTTTTATGTCTTCTGTCTCCACTTAACATGTAAGTCTTCCCATTGCTCTCTTGAACATATAGACTACCATAATAACTGTTTTAATGTCCCTGTCTACTAATTCTATTATCTGTGTCACTTAAAGGTTAATTTTGATGGACTTTTCTCATTATAGGTTATATTTTCCTGCTTGCCTGTGTGCCTGGTAATTTTGGACTGGATGTCAGATATTTCATCTTCCTGGGGACTGGATATTTTTGTATTTTGGTACTCTGTTCTGGGATACATTTAGTTACTTAGAAACAATTTGATCTTCTAGGATTTTGTTTTACAGTGTTGTTGGGTAGGACTGGAACTGTGTCTAGTCTAGGATGAATTTTTCCCTTCCTGAGTAAGATCTTTCTTACTATTCTAACCAGTGTCCCCTGATTATGAGGCTGGTGCCTCTTCCTGGCCCTCTGTGGGAGCCACGCACTGGTCCCTCCAATTCTTTTGGGTGATCCTTTCTCTGCCTTCAGGTAGCTTCTCTACACACATGCACCGATCGCTTGAAAACCCAAGGAGGCCCCTCTGTGGCCCTTCGGAGCTCTCTCTTTCACTCTGTACGGCCCCTTCTTCTCTAGTATCTGCTCTGCGAGCTCTAGATGCCTTGCTTTCCCGGGACCCCATGTCTTCAACTCAGGCGGACAGCTGAACTCTTCTGGGTTTGCTGTGGTTTCACAGCACCATGGAACCTTTCCTCCAGGCAGCAGTGGAGGCCACTTGTAGGCCTCACCTTGTTAGTTTCCCATTTCTCAGGGATCAATATCTTTTGCTGCCTGATATCTGAAGTCTTGTGTGTTTGTTATCTTCTCAAATACTTTGTCTAGTTTTTTACTTGTTTCAAATGGGAGGGTAAATCTGGTCCCTCTTATTCTATCTTCACTAGAATGCAATTTACTTTTAAGAATGTTATATGTCGCTGGATGAGCTATTATGTTATAAATGTGAATAGGAATTTTATAGGCTGATGGAGGATTTCAAGGTTATCATTATGCTACTCACTCTACCTACAAGGTAAGGTTATTGGAAACATGGTGTTTTTACGTATAGTGACAGAAAATACGTAGCCCAAGAATAAAATGAAAGGTCCAACGGTACAATACAGGGGCTAAAAACTAAATTCATTTTCTTAAACCCAGAGTCAAAATTCCACCCACTGATTAACATGTGAAATACATATAGGAACTTGTGTGTGTGTGTGTGTGTGTGTGTGTGTGTGTATGTGTGTAAAACGTTTGCAATCTTTAGAAGGGAGCATGAGAAATCTTATAATGTAGATTAATACATGTACTTTTTAAAAAGAAAATTATAAAAACAGGAATAAAGCAACACACATTTATGTTTCAGCTTATAAACTGAAAACCAATATGAAAAAAAAAGAGGATTCTCTAGTTACTACCTAGTTATCTCCTTTTCTCATTCAGAACAAGTCGGTTTCCTTTGAACTTTTCTTTTTTTGCTAAGTCAGCTCCTTGCACGTTGCTCTGCTACCGACAAAGCAGCAAGAGCCATTTGAAGTTCAGGGTGCCTGTCAGCCGCCCTCTCGGTGACCTTGGTGAATGAGAGCTTCTCACGATGGGACATTCTCAAATAAATATGTGGCTCAGGCATCCGACAAGCCTCTGAGTAATTTTCTAGCCTGTTGAAGTACAGTGATACCATCAGCCCATTAGCTATTTTCCCACAGAAACCAAGCCAACAGAATCTGAATTTTTCATATACTTATATATAAATAACAAATTGTCAATGTAGATGCACTTTCCACCAGTTTGATTGGCACCACCTGTCTCCCAGCTTAGTTTGCTGTCCCATTTCCACGATAATCCTACTTCTCCTTCCTCCTCCTCCTATCCCCGCCCCAACCATGACGCCTATTGTAATGTAATTTTCTGTAGGCGAAGAGTAAATCTGGTGCTTACGTGAAAATTTAATTTCAAGCACTTACATCTAATGGCGGATGAGGAAGACTGCAAACATTTGTTTCATTGGTGGTTATGTTTAAGAGTTGAGGCAAGTGAGTGAAGCAGGGTTCTGATTTCTCTAAATTCACTGGGACTGGTGGGTGGGAGGGGGTGGGGGGAGTTGCTGGCTTCCAGAACAGCTGTTTCCCTTCCCTGTAGTCAGTGGGGATTTCCGTGGGGGGAAAGGGCAAGGACTGGCTCTCTGCCTCAGGTCCTTTGCATTTCATTCTCACCAGGACTTGGGGGACATTGGGAAAGTGAAAACAGTTCCCAATGGGAAAGAGGTTAGGGGGTCCGGAGACAGTTTTATATATTTATTACCTAAACATAAAATTGCATGGACCTCTCTTCTTATAAATCACAGGTTGAAAAACAATGGCCCACACGTCAAATCTAGCAGGCCACCTATCTTTGTAAATAAAGTTTTACTGGAATACAGCACCACTCATTTGTTTATATATGGCCTATGGCTGCTTCTGCACTACGGCAGGGTTGAATACTTAGGACAGAGGCTGTGCAGTCTAAAGTCCTTACCATCTGGCCCTTGACAATATTTGTTGACCTCCATTTTAAAAGAGGACTTGAGAAGAATGTGGGTATTCTACAACCTTCCCCAACGACACCAAAAACATTTTGTAACTAGCAAAGTGCACGTATCAACTGAATGAGAGAGGCTGGTGATAGTAGTGAAATCCTGATAACTGGAATAACAATAAACCCATTTTTCAAAAGGGCATTAACCTGGGCCCTCAACCGACTGAGCCACCCAGGCACCCCTAGAGTATTATTTTTTCTTAGAAACGACTTCATAGATTGTATTTCATACAGTTAAAGTTTGAAGAATACAAATTCATAGATTCTAACTCATAAAACCTAATTTGGGGCTTCTAGATAAAAGTTTTACTTGGAATCTGATTATAATTGGGAAAGCACCTCAGTTCTTGGAGACGTGACATCTTCTTGTACCCAAGGGTATGACTTTCTGGTCCACTTGGGCCAGAGGTGGTGAGTCTATCTGTCCATACGTCATTCAAGGGCTGAAAGAATGACGCTCTTGCTAAGAATCAACAGAACCAGGTCCTGTCAGTGCAAGTGGGGCACTTAATGTTTGAGAGGTGGTGTTCTTCTAGGTACCGAAATAGATGACAAAGCTTCTGTGGCACGTTCAGGTATCAGTGGGACTTGCTGAGGGCTCTATGATCTCAGAAGTCTGAAATGGCAGTTGGAATGATTGAGTATTTGCAACGGTCCTTTCAGATCTGGTCCTTTGTCATGTAGGGTAGTCTGGCAAGTGGCCCCAAAGGCCTTGACTGGCTCTGAGACGAGGAGGGTCACCAGAGGGACCTTAGGAGGGAAGTGATCCCTGGGCAGGCAGTTAAATAGAACCAAGGACACATGGGGCTTACTCAGGAAACAGTGGGACCTGCTGGAAGAAGGGCAGTTGGTACAGGGCAGTGGTTTGGCTAACAATGGAAAGGGCACTTTCCTAAAGGAGAAATCAAAGTTACAAATCCAGGGTAAGGGACTGCAACAGGAAAACAATATAATGGTGGATTTGATCAAGGGTGAGGAGTAGTAAAGGGCAAAAGCCCAGAGTAAGGCAGAATCTACTGTATGGGTTTTGTATTTAACGTTTGCCACGAATGGCCAACATCTAAAAGTCCTCTGGCCTATCATGCCAGCAAGAGAGCAACTCGGTCGTTCTTCACCCTACCATATACTCCTCCTGGCTGTACAACCGGGAGGGCCAGGGGAGCCCCGTGGGGGGTACAAAAGAAAAGGACCTAAGTAAGACCAGTGTGATCTCCATGTACCTGGGTTTGGACCTTATGACTGCAGTCATTTTGGAAGGAAGCCACAGTGAAAATATCAAAGGGCAGAGGTGGCTGAACTTAAAATATGAAGTTAGTACTCAGTGTACCCCATACCCCCCCCACCCCCCGCCACAAGCCCCCTGCCACCAGCCCCGCCTTTCCCGGCATCCCCGTCTGAATTCCTCGTCTTTCACCAAGACCATCCCAAATTATGATTGATGCAAGGACTGCAATAAAACGATACCATAGTTTTAGTCCTTTCCAAAAATTTAATGAAATCAGGCACACTGGCACAGGTCCACAGGAAAGGAATCAAAGCTGGATACCATGATCACTGCTTCAAAGAAACCGAGCCGAGTTCCAAAGAAATAAGGCTGTGGACAAGTATTGATGTCATTCTTAAGGATACTGATGGTCCAAACCATGAATGTATCACTGTTGACAATGCTAAGTGTGGGGAAAGTGGTTACTTTCTGGCCTACGGAAGACCGTCCTTGAAGTTTTACCGTTCCTGTTGTGTCCAGTTTCACTGTCTGAACGTTGTAAGTAAATGATTTTTAAGTTAAAAAATTTATGCAATTCCCAAGAAGCTTAAGAAATTTCGAGTTAACTTCTGAAGGAAATAACTTGGGCTGTATACTCAGAGTATTGACAGAGTCTCCTGGGATTAGCGAATGGAAACATTAAAAGCCCGAAAAAGTCCTGAAAAAGAACAGAGGTCAGAGAGTGGGCTGGGAAGCATATGGACGTTGTAACTGAATCCTCAGTTCAAGAAACTGATCTGCAGCAGCTACTTGGAGCCATGAGGAAATGCCTCAGGATTTGAAAGCCCCGGTAGCGTTACTAACCACATCCAAGAATAAAAGTGAAAAACGATACTGGAAAATCCTGAGGTGTCTCCATCTTCATCCAAGATAAGATCTTGGCTCAAGTTCCCCTTAATGGGTCACTAGGCACAAGGCATCGGTGCCCCGCAAAGTCACAATGTGGCTTTTTAACTTCAGCGGGTTCAGGCGGTCGGTCATGCCTCTGTTGCCACAGACAGGGGGACAGCATAAACTTTCTTTTGTCATCTTGTGATCTGATCAAAAACACAGCACTGCTAGGAGATCTGCATTCTAGCTGTTATCCTGGTTTGTTTCCCCAGAAGCCTCCTCCGCTGCCAGTGGAGTGAATCAGGACTGTGTTATCTGGTTAGCATCAATCACCTCTTTTATGCAGCCATGCCTGAGAGTAAACTTGTTTCTCAGTGCTACGTGGATGTCCCTTAGAACCTCACCAAAAATTGCAAACGCGCAATCAGAAATAACCATCCACTGTTTCCAGGCACTGGAGCCCACGTGCAATCCATGGGACGCAGTCAGAGTTCACGTGGCTGGGGTCTGCGCAACAGCGGAAAGAAAGGAATTAATGGAGACGCCAAGCCGCCAGACTGCCACGAGGTTCCAATTCCTGGAGAAGGAGTGAGACCACATGGTGGGCCTGGGTCACTGGGTTTGAGAGATTTCCCTCCCCAAGTACCCGCAGGTATGTGCTGCCATATACAGTCACCTACGTAACTCAAGTTTAACATGCGATCATATTTCCAGTGTTAGCAGGGAATAAGCGTCACATGTTCCTTAGGAACCTAAAAAAAATTGTGATTTTATATTTTTTAATGTTTATTTATTTTTAAGACAGAGAGAGACAGAGCATGAGCAGAGGAGGGGGGGGGGGAGAGAGAGGGGAAGACCCAGAATCCGAAGCAGGCTCCAGGCTCCGAGCTGTCAGCACAGAGCCCGACGCGGGGCTCGAACTCACAAACCGCGAGATCATGACCTGAGCTGACGTCAGACACCCAAGTGACTGAGCCACCCAGGTGCCCCCCAAAAATTGTGATTTTAAAAAAAGGATTCGTGTGTGATATGTGTAAGTGCTCAAACTAATAGAAGTTGACTTTATAATCATGAAATTGCTACGCTTTTAACACTTACTCAAATGTACTACGGAGATCTACATACACTGCTGTTAACATGTGTATACATATGCATATGTAATGCAGAGCAGGAAGGGAAGGAGAGGAACAGAGGTAGGAATTTTGTGGGAATAAGATGAGAAACGTTAAGTCTGAGAGGACACACCTTACGGGGCTGGGGGTCCTCAATCATCCCAACAAAGATGCACCCTGGCAGCTGACTTTTTGGAAGGGCCAGCAATAGACTAAGGATCAACCCACTTTTTCTGTGGTTCTTTTTTTTTTTTTTTCAACGTTTTTTTTTTTTTTTTTTTTTAATTTATTTTTGGGACAGAGAGAGACAGAGCATGAACGGGGGAGGGGCAGAGAGAGAGGGAGACACAGAATCGGAAACAGGCTCCAGGCTCTGAGCCATCAGCCCAGAGCCTGACGCGGGGCTCGAACTCACGGACCGCGAGATTGTGACCTGGCTGAAGTCGGACGCTTAACCGACTGCGCCACCCAGGTTCCCCAATCTGTGGTTCTTTTTAAGGCAAATCATTATTAAAAAAAAAAAAAAAATGCTAGCCAACCTTTATGAGTATGGGGACTTCTTTTTGAAGTAGAAAATGAGTTCCTATGGGCAGAATCCATTGAGTGTCAGGCTTTTAAAAGACTTTGTATTTCATATCTGTCAACCTCTGCCTATAACTAAACAGATAAGGGGCACCTGGATGGCTCAGCTGGTTAAGGATCTGACTTTGGCTCAGGTCACGACCTCATGGTTCATGGGTTCGAGCCCCGCACTGGGCTCTGTGCTGACAGCTCGGAGCCCGGAGCCTGCTTCGGATTCTGTGTCTTCCTCTCTCTCTGCCCCTCCCTTGCTCATGCTCTGTCTCTTTCTGTTTCTCAAAAATGAATAAATGTTTAAAAAAATTAACAGACAATAACAGAAAATAAACAGATCATAGTTTTCGACTATGGGAGGTGCTTGATTTATTTGCTCCACGGACTAGACACAGCCTTTGGGGTTTCTGCCTGACAAGCACTCTTATCCTGGTTTTCCTGTAACCGCAGAGGCCACCTCACGTGGTGTAGGTGGGTCTGCCTCTGTCTTGCCCGCAGTGATGGGGTCAGGGCTGGGACATGAGGCAAACGGGGCCTGTCAGGGGAGTCCTGAACCCTGAGATACAGATGGTAGGACAGAGAAGATTCCTCTTCCTCCGAGACAGTGAGTTTTAAGTGTGAAGTAGGTCACTCCGTGATAGGCAGGGCATCCGTCCGAGGGAGGCCAGGCTGAGAAACGGAGAGCAAAAGCCAGAACCCTGACCTCAGCTGTGGCTAGAGCCAGACAACTCTAGAAGTTTTTGTTATTTGGGTCAGTTTCTTCCCCCCCTTTTGCCTAAGTTTGAGTTGAGCTGCTCTCATTTGCAACTACAACAGTTCTGAGAGGGAGTGCCAGCCCTCACTGGCTAGGGGTGACTCTGTCATATGCCCCTGCGCTTGCCCTGGAGACGGAAGGTGCTGGAAGGAGGTGGGAAGGCAATCAGAAGCTGCCAGGGGCCCGGGTCCCCTGCAGGCTCATTCGCTTGCCTGAAAATCTCTCTCTTTGGCTAACCTGTCCTTGGTGTTCGCCGGGAGTGGCATTTCAGACACTCCTATTAAGTCACATCAAAGGTACAAAACTGTAAACAAATGTGCAGGAGGTCATTTAAGAATGTTAACACACTCTTCAGGATTAGCAAACATTTGCTATCTTCAAAAGTTATAAGCTATGATTTGGTTTAATATTTTACTTTTTTGTTGTTGTTGTTGTTGGAGAGTGGTATTAAACTGATTTTCATTCAATTGAAAAAAAATATCAACCCCCTTTTTCCAAGTTAAAAACAATTTAACACTTCAAGGGAATTTATCAGGAATTTAAGAAATGGCATAAAGAGAAACATTTTAGATTTATGAAAACAAAGCAAATTTTTTGGAGGTGAAGTCCGTAAGCGAAAAGTGTTTTTTAACAAAGACAACTCCTCAAATTGACGAGTTTTGCCAAAAATTAACCTTCTTTTCATTCTTTCATTTTCCAAGACTTTAAAACAGTATATTTTTAAGACAAACAATTTGATTATGTATTTTGAGAAACTCTCGATCTGTGAGTTCATCCAGGAGTGGTCTGGTCCCAGTGGAAAGATTCATGACAAAGACACACTGATTATTGTTTAAACTCCTCAAAATGTCACAACTCCTTGCAGCAACTGTAATATTATGCTGTGCTTTATTCAAATTATTGCCCTCTTGGACAACAACAACAACAACAACAAAAAACCCGGAACACATTCAGATCTTTGGTTTTAAAGGTATCTTTTCAAATACTTCATTAATTTTCAATTTGAGGCCAGATAATATAATACGACGGCTGCTGTGACTTCCCCCTTCCCATTCTTGACTTTGGGTGTTTAATCCTACTTGCTTCAATGTCTAACTACATTTGCATAAGCCTGCAACAGTATTAAATGGAAGGCTTCATGAATTTGTCAATATTATTTTTGGCTTGCTTCATGGAAAGCAAACATGCGATGCTAAAAGCACAAAAGTTTGAACAGGGAAATAAGCAAATCGCTCTTACATCTGCATAAGACATATTTGTTGGTAAAATACAAAAGAGAAGAGAGATGGGCGTTTAACTGGATTACTCATCTTACAAAATATTCAGCCTTCTTCCTAGGCTACGCTGCACAGTGTCAGTTAATCACGTTGGAGAGCTGAAGGAACAAAGACTGTTTTGATGACAAATGAGACAGCAAATGAAGCTCAGATAGGAACAAAGATTCGAGAGGGAAGTATTTTGATTGTTTTTTCGTATCTATGTTGAGATGCTACAGGTGACTGCAGCCTGGTTTCGAATCGACATTCTACCATTAAGTCTGATTTTGTATGTACTTTATGGTATCCCTGGAGACAACCTAGAGTCATGTGAAATTGCCGGTTAATAACCACACAAAAAGTAGCAGACACAGGTAAATGCATCCAATCTAGCCCTAAGAAAGGGTGGACATGAGAGAAGGTGAAGGTTTTAGGCAGCAAGGTTACTTCCGAGAACCAAAGCCAAGTGACGTGCGCTGAACTCAATGGATATCTCGCAGAACAACAGTCTCCACTGCTTTCTTGTTCTGCTCTATCCAAGTTTTAGGCCACCCAAGAATGAAATCCAAAACTGAATAAATATGCAGCAACCTCATTTTACAGTCTTCAAGTTCCACCTTATCCTTTATCGGGGCTTCAGGCAAATCATTAACTTGTTTTCAGTTTGACTTATCTTCATTTCCCATATCCAGGGGGTCGCCCTGCTCACTCTTGCCCCCAACATACTCTTAACCCGTGTATCACGCTTATCTATCTCGCTGCTGGCCCAGGATATTAAGTATGGCTAACAGAGTGCCTGGAAACATAAATGTTTATTGAACAGACACGAGAGTAAAGAGGAGAAATAGGTCTTAGTAATTTATTGATAACCCAGGTTGACCGGACATGAGTCACTGGCTTAGAGGCTGCTCAGAAACTCCTTCCAGGTGGAGGCCTGGAAGTGACCAACTTGACTTTTCAGGTTCCAAGAATCAGGCTTGCGTGAAGCAAACTTACAAAGGGTCTGCTTTAGAATCTAAATGCCATTTTGTTTATTTATGGACAATGTATGACTCTGCATTTTGAGAGACGGTGTGGTATGATGGGAAGAGCATCACGGAAAGACAGACGTGAAACAGAAGACCATGCACCCACGGCACGTTGAGGGGCCTCCGTTTTCTCGTTTATGTATTGGGACAACGGGACCTGTAGCATGATGATTTGCAGAAACACAACGCTGGGCTTTCTCACTCTCTGACCTTGGTTTTAATAACTATTTTGAACTGTTAATGACTCCAGAATCTTGAATTTAGGGCACAGATTGCTTTATTGTACCCTAGATCCGATGCCCCGTTGTCCAGTGAACGTCTTCACTTGAACTAACAACAAATGCTTCACTCAACGTGTTCGAAGCTCAATTCGTTATCGTGCAGAAAACGGTTAACACGGCAGGCCCGGGAACACCATCATTAGGCCTGCTTACAAGGCTGGTGCCTGGAACTTGGATCTGAGGAGGGTCCCTGCCATTCTCTAACTCCTCACGGTGGCTCGCAACACGGTTTATCCCGAGCGCCTGCTTTCTTTTTTTGGAGTCTGGAATTCGGTACGTGCCAGGCAGAGGGTACCTATGCGGCTGGCCCCCAGAAAAAAACCCCAGGTGCCGAGTGTCTAATGAGCTTCCCTGGCAGACCACATGTCACACGTGCTGTCACAGCTCGATGCTGGAGGGATTAAACACGTCCAGTGTGATTCCACTGGAAGAGGACTCTTGGAAGCTCGCGGCTGGAGTCCTCGGGACTTGACTACATGTGCCTTTTCCCTCTGCGAATTGTGTTTGTGTCCCTTGTCATAAACCACAGCCCTGAGCGTGACTGTTCGCAGAGTCTGTGACTCTGGTGTCTCGTGGAGCCTGAGGGTGGTCTTGGGCTCTCCCAACACAGTTATCTTCCTTGTAAAGCTCTTTGCTCCTCTTTGCACTGCTTATCTAAGTAAAAGACAAACAGACCTAAGGGAGGAAGGGGTCAGAAGCGTGAGCCCTTCGTGAATCTCTCTTCCCGTCTCCTGTTCATACAGCCCAGGTCACTCGACCCACCGGCTGCCTCCTCTCATCTCCCTAGACCTCAGCCTAGACGCGTGTATTTGCCTTTGTAACAACTATCACCTCCCTACTAGGCCTTCACGCCTCTAATCTCTCTTCTCTCTATTCCACACTCCGGACTGCTGCCTGAGTGATCTTTCTAAAATGTGAACACAATCATGATATTTATTGCTCTGCTTCAAATCCCCAGGCCCTGAAGAATAAAGCGCTGACTCCGAACCTTCCCCCAGGGCCTCGCATGACTTGGGTGTTGCCTTCCTGCCCAGTGTCATTGCTCACACTCCTCTGAATCTTGTCGCTTGCACACGTGATCACTGTTAACATAGAACGTTAGCAATGCTTTCTCATGCCTTGACGCTTTATGCTTGCTGCCTTCCCGTCCCCTGTCGCCTGGCTAATTTGTTCTCATCCATCACAATCGGGCTGAGGCAACTCCACGCTCAGCCTGACCTCCCAGGTCAGCCAGCCAACCAGCCCTCAGTGCTACCTGTGCTCAGAGGGTAAGAGCTCTCAGCTTTTCAAGGGTCTCTATATTTAAAACTGTCGCCAAGCCTTTGAACTCCTTGAGGGCGAGGTCCAGGCCTTTGTTGTTTTGTTTGTTCTTTCTCATGCCCTAGTACACAGCGCTTTTCAATAAATATCGAGTGAGTGAATCAGAAATAAGGCATTTGTGTGTTTGCACGGTGATGCATCCGTTTCGCTCGAACTGCCTAATGAATCATCACTGTTTGCCTGAGCATCTAAAGTTTGTCTAAAGGAAGAAGATTAGTCAATGAGAGAATCAGTTCAGATGAGAGAAATCTCTCACCTGGATTCTCTTGGTGACAACAATAAAATCTTATTCCTCAGTGCCCCCTACTCTAAATTCCAGGCGGTCCCATACGTTCTGCTGCCCGTGTCCCTCCCGGGGCAATGAATTTAATTCTCCACTATGTAAATATTAACTGAGTTCTTTTGATCAGATTTTTCTGAACTGCTTCCCACAAACTCAGTACTGTTTATCTTAGAGATGTCCGCTGACTGACCTTGGCCTGCTTTGCCCTTCACTTAAATCCTAGTATCTTTCTCCAAGTCTCTACTGTTCCCTCCCTACATTACATGAAGGATTTGAGTCTGGAACCAAGCAAAGCCAAAATCCACTGGAAGCAATGATTTCCTCATAAATAAAACGGATGATTCCCTGGTGCACTATGTAATACACTGAGGAAGAGCCTTCTCTTCCCATCTCGTGGCTGATCTATATGTGCCCACAGGACAGACAGCACAGCTGGTCTCCAGTGTGAGGGTCCTAAATGTAGTGGCAAAGACACTCGAGGAGCTGCCCTGGGACATGCCAATCTCCATGTAGTTTGATCAGCAGGAAATACTCACCACCTCTAATCACTTCCAGGAAAGAAAACTATTGAACAAAATGGTAAGAGGAAAGCTTCAATCTTAGGACAGTACCTGCTAGGTTTTACAACATTTCTCATAAATGCTGGAGTTGTCCTTTCTCATACAAAAGACCATTCTTAAATTTTCCATTCTGACTTTATAAAACACCAATCCAGATCCAGCTGAGAAATACAGAGGCTTAAAACTAACAGGACCAGGGGGCATCACCCCACCTAAGAGGTACAGGGGTTTGCTCTGTGGCAGAGGCAAAGCTTCTAGTACAAATGTCCCAATTCAGTGTACTCACTACTGCACCATTCTGCCTTGCACTGATTAGCTGTCTTTTGCTTTCAAAATAAAAGTTCCTTGGGACTCCTGGGTGGCTTAGTTGGTTAAGCCTCTGACTCTGGATTTCGGCTCAGGTCGTGATCTCACGGTTCGTGAGTTTGAGCCCATGTTGGGCTCTACGCGGACACCGTGGAATCTGCTTGGGATTCTCTCTCTGCCCCTCTCCCACTCATGCTCTCTCTCTCTCTCAAAAGAAATAAACATTAAAAAATAAAAAATAAATAAAAACAAAAAAGTTCCTTTAGAAGTATTGTGTGGGAATGCCAACTGGTGCAGCCACTCTGGAAAACAGTATGGATGTTCCTCAAAAAATTAAAAACAGAGCTACCCTACAACCCAGCAATTGCACTACTAGGTATTTATCCAAGGGATACAGGAGTGCTAATTCGAAGGGTCACATGCACCCCGATGTCTATATAGCAGCCCTATCGATAATAGTCAAAGTATGGAAAGAGCTCAAATGTCCATCGACTGATGAATGGATAAAGAAGATGTGACATATATGTACAACGGAACATTACTCAGCAATCAAAGAGAATGAAACCTTGCCATTTGCAACAACGTGGATGGAACTAGAGGGTATTATGCTAAGTGAAATAAGTCAGTCAGAGAAAGACAAATATCCAGTGACTTCACTCATCTGTGGAATTTACGATATAAAACAGATGAACGTAAGGGAAGGGGAGCAAAAATAATATAAAAGTAGAGAGGGGGACAAACCATAAGAGACTCATAAATACAGAGAACAAACTGAGGGTTGCCCGAGGGGTGTTGGGTCGGGGATGGACTAAAGGGGTGACGGGTATTAAGGAGGACACTTGTTGGGATGAGCGCTGGGTGTCATGTGTAAGACATGAACCACTAAATTCTATTCCTGAAATCATTACACTATACATGAACTAACTTGGATTTAAAGGAAACAAACAAACAAAAAAGAAGGATTGTAAAATGTATAATATTGGTAAACTGCTGTCCAATAAGCTAAAACAGTAAAAAACACACCCTTGGTGCACACCTGTAGGTGGCCCTCCATACAACTGGCCTGGCCACACCCACACAACCATGCAGGGGGCGTCAGGAATCCGGGGAAAGGAGGGGACCAGCGCTTTCTGCGGGCACAGGGTCAGGGGTGTGCGTGAGTCACGCCCTTTCCTTCTTGGGGGACAAATGACACCCCAGCCCTCCCCCCACCAACCATAACTTTCACGACACAGCTCTATCATGGGGGTTGAATGGGCTTCTGTAGGCTAATTGCCATCTATCATATTGAAAAATTTGCAAAGGTGAAACAGATTAATAATGACTTTTGATGGCTGTCAGCCTGTAGGTCAACCTTAAAAGTGAGCAAGCGAAACACAATTCCGCAAAGCATCCCGAAGGCGCTTCGCGTAAGCTCACAAGTGCAGCCCTTGCCACCACACCAGAGCCCAAAACAGATGGGACAGATGCCTACACTCAGTGCTCCCATACTTCCTGTTCCTCCACGAACCCCAACATGGCTCTGACCCTCCCAGAGCGTCAAGCTGCAGCAGACACACATCTTTCTAAACTCTCCTTGTGAAGCTACTTACATTTCATCAACGTGGTCAATCAGCTTAAGCTCTTACTAGGTGCCGAAATGATAACAAGAAATTGAAACCCTCAGTCTATAAGCCACGGGTTGTTGCTGAGTGGCAGAGGAGGGTGAGGATTTTGTGTTCTGCTTTCCTCAAAGAGAAAAGACTATTTCCTGGAGTGTTTTAATTGAGAAAGATAAGGTAGGAATACATGTGTCTATGTATGGGTCTATTTTAAGTCTAGATCTCTTTGGTCTTAGAACACGCTGGCGGGGGACCATTATTTACGTTTGCCTCCTAATCTGTATGTCTGTTCCGGAAGACAGAGGTTTTCAGCAAAGGACTTGAAGAAGTTTAGCTTTTAGTAAAACTGAAAGATTAGATTGACAGAAGTCAGGATCATGGAAGATAGAAACTGAATAAAAGTCAAGATCTAGTTAGGCAGTGGGTGTGTGGTCCGGGCATCGTACCATTACTGGAGCTGAGCTGTTTATTGGTTTTAGAGCTTCTTGTGAACCGAAGCAGAAAGGGGAAAACACGCAGGCCTAGGATGTGCCTTGAAAATGTATTTTCATTCTCTGAGGGCAGCCGCACAGAAAACGAAGTGAGGAACTTCAAAATGTTATCGTTACTTAGAAATTCGTTCAATAACGGGAACCTACTGTGTGCTAAGTCTGGCGTTTGGGACTTGGATGAACAGGATGTGGTTCCTGCCCTCCCAGGACTCATCACAGAACCACACTTGCTACTTTCTAGGGGAAGACAAGCTTGCAGGTCCCCTAGCTCGGAGCTGTGAGCACTACACCAAAAATCACCGTGTGAAAGTGTAAGAGGAGCGCACAGAAGTTACTGAGCCCAGAGGACCCTCTCCTGTGAGCTCCCTGGAAGGCGCCCCAGGTAAGAGGACAGTGTCCCGCAGTGGCAAGTTGCTCTGTGCAGCACCAGTGTCCCTCGAAAGAGTGCACCGTTCCAGAGGCACAGACAGACCGCAGCGTCTTCCAAAAATCCTCCAGAAATACCATTTCCCAAGCACGCCTCTGATAAAAAGTCAGGCAGCTGATAGCTCAAGCTTCTCATCTCTGGCAAAGGCAGGGGGTGAATCTCTTCTACCATGCCGTGTTCCTACGCCTGGCAGATCGATCATGTGGCTGGTAGGGTTCCATCAAGGAGCCAAACCCAGTCTCTCACCTAAAGAGATGACCAATCCATCCCCAAGAGACGGAGGCCAGGCCTCACCTTTGAGAACAGTTCTGGACCTGACACAAACACATTAACTAATGGGTGACAGAAACACTAAGAGAAGAAGTGGCTAATGTTATTCCGGCTGATATTCAAAGAGACTCAAAGGGACGGTTTTAACTAGAAAAGCCACAGGAAAATCTCAACGTATCACAATTAAAAGTTTACCTTTTTTTAAAGATTTTTTTTTTTAATGATTATTTATTTCTGAGACAGAAAGAGAGAGACACAGAGCATGAGTGGGGGAGGAGCAGAGAGAGAGGGAGACACAGAATCTGAAACAGGCTCCAGGCTCTGAGCTGTCAGCACAGAGCCCGACACGGGGCTCACCAACCACCAGATAATGACCTGAGCTGAAAGCAAGAGTCAGATGCTTAACTGACGGAGTGACGCAGGTGCCCCCTGACTCACACAATTTTAAAGACTGTATGGAATTAACGAATATCAAGCAGTATGGTTTGGGACACCATCTGCTCCCATAATGGGATTGGTTTTGGAGCAAATCACTTGAAGCCACTCCTTCTAATTAGATGGTTACCAGAACCAAGGTCATTTGCAGTAACTCCTGGGATGCGAAAATAAGACCGTATGATCAGTACAGAGATGGTATAACATTTCTGAGGAGGCAATGCCGGGGTTGAATGGCGGCTCTGACAGTTACTAGCTCTTTGATTAGGGCAAGTTACTTAACCTCTCTGTGCCTGTGTGTAAAACAAAGCCAGCGATGTTGCCCACCTGGAAAGGGCACAGTGAGTGTTAAGTGAATCAATACATACAAATTTCTCAGAATGCGGCCTGGCATCAGTAAGTGCTCAGTGAATGTTTGCTCTGATTGCATTTTTTTATTATCCTTATAATTTATGTAAGCATCCCTTTCGTTCTGGCTGCTTTTCTATGCATTTTTACATCGTTGACATTATGCGCTATGAACCTCATGTATTTTCCCACTAAACAAATCAATTGTTTCTCCAAGTCGTTAAACATTATAAACATACAAACACTGTCTATGTTTAGGGACAATCGTTCTGGTCCTGAAACTATCCAGACGTTAGTATCTTTAACCTTCCGTTCAATGAATCTTTTTAAAATTGCGCATTCCGGGGGTGCCTGGGTGGCTCGGTCGGTTAAGCGTCTGACTTTGGCTCAGGTCATGATCTCACAGTTCATGGGTTTGAGCCTCGCGTGGGGCTCTCTGCTGACAGCTCGGAGCCTGGAACCTGCTTCGGATTCTGTGTCTCCCTCTCTCTCTGTTCCTCCCCTGCTCTCACTATCTCTCTCTTTCTCAAAAATAAATAAAGATTAAAAAAATAAAAAGGGGCGCCTGGGTGGCACAGTCGGTTAAGCGGCCGACTTCAGCTCAGGTCACGATCTCGCGGTCCGTGAGTTCGAGCCCCGCGTCGGGCTCTGGGCTGATGGCTCGGAGCCTGGAGCCTGTTTCCGATTCTGTGTCTCCCTCTCTCTCTGCCCCTCCCCCGTTCATGCTCTGTCTCTCTCTGTCCCAAAAATAAATAAACGTTAAAAAAATAAATAAATAAAATAAAATTACACATTCCATTTAGGAGAAAAGGGTGGATTGTCTGGGGGCTAGGAGAGGTCTGCTCACATGCGCCATAGACAAGGTACAGGAAAAAAAAAAAGAGAGACAGAGTTACACTGAGGGCCTGTGAAAATTTACTGAACTATTGTAGGCAGAGTTTTTGAGTTTAAAGTTGTGATGCGTGGAAAGCAGCGTCTGCATGTTGATAGCGCGGGGATGAGGACGGGGTGACACAGAAAGGTGCAAAGTAGGCTGGTGCACTTGAGAAGAACTGGACACTCTGTCACTGTCCTCAGCTTGACTCTTCTGTGATCACGAAGAAGTGCC
This sequence comes from Herpailurus yagouaroundi, assembly GCF_014898765.1. NCBI lineage: Eukaryota > Metazoa > Chordata > Mammalia > Carnivora > Felidae > Herpailurus > Herpailurus yagouaroundi. The sequence goes on from NW_024412429.1 coordinate 16,359,806, forward strand.
AGGGCACGATTTATGGGCGTATGTTCTTTTAGTGCTGG
>NW_024412429.1:16359943-16361851 GCF_014898765.1 Herpailurus yagouaroundi
CCCCCCCTCCCCATCATGGTTTCCAGATACTATATTAACTATTTGCTGTCCAAATAAGAGAAGAATCTGTCTGAAGTTGTAATCAGTAAATGTCACGTCTTCTTCCCGAACCTTCTGTTCTTTTCCCAGTGAGGTGGCGACACCGGTCTTTTTCTTTTTCTTGTTCCCCCCTGTCTGAAGTACTTCCTACTCCAAAGAAAGATATAAGGTTCCGATTTATGCCGCGAATGAAAACCAAGGGGGCTTCAGAGAAGCGGAATAGATGTCCTGTTGGAATCCCGTTGTTAGGTGGTTTGGGGTCTCTCCTGTCTCTTCCTGCCAAAATGGTTCCATTTCCAAAATGGAGCACGTTCCATTCTTTATGACAAACTTATCAAGATTCAAATGACCTTCGGCTGTCAAAACAGCTTGAAGAAAGTCAGTTACGGTTATTATAAAGAATATAGAACTTACAGCCCTCTCTTCAATGATCTTTACCCATGTGAAAAGTATAAATAAATAGGTTTTAATCAGCATGAAGGACTACAAAGAAGGAATCTGCCAAACTCGTTAGGGAAGAAAGGCCAACGCCATAATGGATCTGGGAGCTGGACCCACCATCATCAAGTTGACGTTTCGTAGACCAGTCCTTGTAACACGTATTTACGGTAGACGACTAAAAACTGTCCCTTAGACGAGCGAGCAGCAGTCAGGATCTTTCACTGCTCGAAGAGAATCTTTCACGTATCATTGTGATTTCATAGGTTTGATGACAAGTTAACTCTTTGCCGTTTGGGAGGAGCCTCAGCCAGGCCATAAAAAAGTGAGGAAAGCTAATGGAAACTCGGTGGTGGTCCCAGTGGACTTACAATAACTGTCATAGGGCAGCAAACAAGATAAAAGTGGAGGCTTGTAACGGATCGGAAATACCTGTGCAAGTCAGGCAAATAACGCCCGGCGCCTCAGAGAACAGATTCCTTCCTTCATTTGTAGGATGATTCGCTTTATTTGTGTAACGTCGTTTGAAGCAACTCTAAAAGCTTTTGACTCGCGGCAAAGGACACCTCGCTCAGAAACCAAACTACCGAGGCTCCATGACTACATGGATATAGACCTCGCATTTCGCCGCTCTCCCCACCGGTGGTCCTGGAATGCAGAAGCAACCTATCTGTCCCCGGACCCAGCCTGGAGCTGCCCGTTTTCACCCTCCCGGCCACGCGGTTACCTAGTACAAGATCCATTCTGCGAAAGGGCTCCACCAGCCCGGGTGGTTACAACTGCTAGAGGTTTTGTTTCTCGGTTTTAAAGACCACAAAGAATGGCCTGGAGACCTTGCATCATGGGCACGCGGAGGTGGCCCTGCACACCCCCAGGGGCCACCATTCCCACAGACTGCTAGGTCTGGGGATGGTCTGCTCACATCGGGCCAGTGGCCAAGGGCTTCTGATGGCTCACTCCCACGGCATTCAACTCCCAGCTAAGGCCTTTTGTGGTCGGGGGGCTCCTGCCCCTGCTCTGTCTGGAAGGTTTCACCCTAGCCTTCGACCTCCATAAACACCACTCTTTTTCAGGACATCTCAAGGGCACTGCCGGGTTCTCTCTATTGCTGCCCCTTCTGACAGGAGATGTGAGTCCTTACTGTCCCCTTTGCACCCTGGTGCCCCCAGCACTTGGCTGACACACGACTTTGTCTGCTTTCCCCTAGCATCCAGCATCTGGGACAGGGATTGGGGGTTTCTGGTCTTTGCAGCCTCAGTGCACAGTGCAAATTAGACACACGACAATGTTTTAAATGAGAACGAAATTAACAACCGTATATTGTTCCAACGTCAAAAATTCTCCAAGTGTTAGCCCTGGCCTCTCTCCTGAACTCTGGAAGCTCTTTTCCTTCCTTCCTTCCTTCCTACCTTCCTTCCTTCCTTCCTTCCT
>NW_024412429.1:16361951-16408837 GCF_014898765.1 Herpailurus yagouaroundi
CTGCCTCACTCCTTGTTTTCTTTCCTTCCTCCCTTCCTTCCTCCCTCCTTCCCTTCCTCTTTCTCTTTCTTTCTCTTTCTTTCTTTCTTTCTTTCTTTCTTTCTCTCTCTCTTCCTTCCTTCCTTCCTCCCTCTTTCTTTCTCTCTCTTCCTTCCTTCCTCCCTCCCTCCCTCCTTTCTTCTTTCTTTCCTTCCTCCCTCCTTCCTTCTTTCTCGTTTCTTTCTCTCTCTCTCTTTCTTCCTTCCTTCCTTCCTCCCTCCCTCCCTCCTTCCTTCTTTCTTCCCTTCCTTCCTTCCTTCCTTCCTTCCTTCCTTCCTTCCTTCCTTCCTCTCTCTCCCTCCCTCCCTCTTTCTTCTCTCTCTCTTTCTTCCTTCCTTCCTCCTTCCTCCCTCCCTCCCTCCTTCCTTCCTCCCTCCCTCCCTCTTTCAGAGAGAGAGGGATAGAGAGAATCCCAAGCAGGCTCCACCCTGTCAGGGCACAGCCCGATGCGGGGCTTGAACTCGCGAACCATGAGATCACGGCCTGAGCCGAAATCAAGAGTTGAATGCTTAACTGAGTGAGTCACCCAGGCGGCCCCTCTGGGAACTAATTTCTAACTGTCTCACAGACGACTTGACAGGAAGTTCAACGGGCACCTTAGACAACATGTAATTCCACGTTCACTGCAAAACCAGCTTGCTGTCTCTTTTCTTTCCAGGTCCGTCCTTCTAGGTCCCAGGAGGCACCTTACACCCCCCTTCCTCACATTCCATCCCTTGTCGGCTCCTCCGACTTCCACCGGTCTCCCAGCACACACACTTTCCTCTCCCCTCCTGTGGTCACTCCCCTGTCACGGGCCCATGACACTCACTCGGGCCTTGGCACAGGCCCCTCAAGGTCTCCTGGCCTCAGTCTCTCTCTCTCCTTCAGGAGATCGCTGCCAGCGTGGTTCTCTATCCACAAAATGTCAAATGCCTTTGGGCACCCCAGCATGTCATTCAAAGTCTTGATCTCTAACCCATCGTCCTCCTAAGTGGCCTTCGCTTTCTTTGGAGTTCCATGGCACTTTATCATTTACACCTTTCTTTTGGCAAGTAAATGCACACACTGTGGGCTGTGTTTTTTAAAATGCTGATGCCTTGGGGCGCCTGGGTGGCACAGTCGGTTAAGCGTCCGACTTCAGCCAGGTCACGATCTCGCGGTCCGGGAGTTCGAGCCCCGTGTCGGGCTCTGGGCTGATGGCTCAGAGCCTGGAGCCTGTTTCCGATTCTGTGTCTCCCTCTCTCTCTGCCCCTCCCCCGTTCATGCTCTGTCTCTCTCTGTCCCAAAAATAAATAAACGTTGAAAAAAAAAATTTTAAAATGCTGATGCCTTATTTATCCAAATGGTCTCCTCCCCCTAGGGGTGGCATCACGTTTTATGCTTTGTTATGTGTGCCAGGGCTTAGCACACCTGGCATCATGAAAACACACGCCTTGACCTACGCAAAGAAAAATATCACGATGTGTAAAATCTAAGTTATTCCTGGGTGAAGATCTCGTAAGCTTTAATATTCAGAATACTAGAACTTTCTTTTGCCGTTTCCCACCAACCGTGCTCAGAGGGCTGATATGGAGAGTAATGAGTCATCTATATAAAACATTGGGAAGAGCGTCTGACCTACGGTTAAAGCCATCATGATGATGGTGAGGAGGAGGAGGACGGAGAGGGGAAGAAGGAGCACCCTCAAGGAGGACCGGATACGTCCACGCAAAATGCGGATAAACTGTTTCCACGCAAACGGCCATACCGCCAAGCAATACCATCTGGAGGGATCCTTGAGCTGCACGTCCGTATGTAAGCACATTAATAAAAATATATTTGGGCTGGTTTATACTACTGCTGGTCAGTAACTGGTTCAAGAAGAGAGGCTAAGGCAGCGATTGGGAAAGGTGGAGTAATGAGCAGATAGGGCTGGTGGGCTACTAGAGCCTGGGGTATGGGCTCCTTACAAGACTGCTTCTCCCAACTGGAACTTAAGTCTGGGAGTCTACCGATGGTGAGTTCACATGGGCAGAGCATTCCTTAAAAATTCCCTTGCTCTCTGTGGCGTTGGCAGGCGACCAACACACTTGGGCAGCTCCGAACGTACGTTCTCTGCTGGACTTCCAGTTGTGGAAAGGTCAAGGGAACTGGAGACATGGTTCGTAGAGGGGGGCCTGGAGGAACAGGAGATATTGGGCAAGGCGACGTGGGACGAGCCCAGACACCCGAAGGAATGAACTGCAATGCATCTCGGCTGGGTGGCACCGAGTGAGAGACAGAGGAACCGGAGGTGAGCAGGTGGCACGGGGGCACCATCTCCCCAGAGCCAGTCGTGGGGGGCGGGTCTGGAGGTTTGGAAAGTCGGTTTTCAGAGCAGAAACACAGACGGGTTTGGGAATTGGATGATGGATTTTGAAAGGTGCAAGAAAGCACGGTAGGTAACTTACATGGGTCCTACATCCTCTAGAGCTTTCTTGGGGTTGGAATGAGTCTCAAACAGAAGACAGACGTCTGTGATTGCTGCAGCAACTTACGTTTCCAGCCCCAGGTCTCCTCCTTACCAGAACGTGGTGCCTTTATTACGCATACCTAATGCAGGCATACCAGCAAATTCTTACAGCGGGTTGGCAATGAGTCTGTGAATTTTCTTTATGGGTCTTCTAGGGACTTTATAGTTACATTTGTTCCCTGATTAAATTAGATTTGTGATTCTCACTGGTATAAAATGTTTTGAGTTTTCAATGATATGAAGGAAAGGCTCAAAGATGACCATTCTTTCTTTCAAAAGCGATAAACAGAAAATATTTAATGGAGACACATAATAGGTAAATTATGTTTTTTAACACTTAATCTGATATCCATGGGTGGATAAATTAAGGTCAGGCCTGCAACTTGACTTCGAATATTATCAATTATATCTTCCTTGAAAACTATAACTATAGGTTTAATTTTTTTTCACGTTTTATTTATTTTTGAGAGAGAGAGAGAGAGACAGAGCATGAGCAGAGGAGGGGCAGAGAGAGAGGGAGACAGAATCCAAAGCAGGCTCCAGGCTCCGAGCCACCAGCACAGAGCCCGATGCGGGGCTCGAACTCACAAACTGTGAGATCATGACCCGAGTGGAAGTTGGACGCTTAGCCGACTGAGCCATCCACGTGCCCCATAACTGTAGGTTTAAAGTATGCCCAATGTCCGATAAATTTAGTCCTCTTTCCATTTATCCATTCCCTCCACACCCTAAAAAAGGACTCTGAGGAGCACTGGGCCCTTTAGTTTGGAAAGCTGGAATCTGGTTTGTATGGATTTAATTTCCCATGCAGAAATGACTGATCTGCTTCTGATTATAAGCCTCTTACTAAACACTGTGATAGTCAAGTATAACAAATGCAACAAAGAGGCACAAGAAAAGCTCCATGAGGACCCGATAATTGTACGGGTGTCTTTCGGAAGTTCTGAACTGGGGTGGGCCTCGACCGTCAGTTTCTGCCCTGAATCCAAACTAAAAACAGGGAGAAAGCAAGCAGGCTGGAGACGGAAGTGGAGGAGGAAGGGGCCAGTATTTCACCAGTCCCTCGAGAAAACACAAGATAAATACGCGGACTGTAGGGCTGGACACTAAGTGCTACAAGCACCTCTTCTAGGTTTGTAGAAAGTAAGAAAGAACCAACATGTGGGGATTAATAACAGGTTAAAAATTTAACTCGATGACAGAGATCTCTGATACCGTTATCACTTGGCTTATTATCCAGCCAAAGCTGATTCCAGTTAAAGTGACTTTATATTTATGCTAAAAATAAATTAGCGTCACACTAGGGGAGAAAAGACCCTCTAAGCAAATGGAGGAGACCTAGATAACCTCATGCGCTAGAGAAGCAAACGTCATTTTCATGAGTCACAAAGCTTGTCAATGTGATAAACGGTTTCTGGAAATCGAGAACGCTGCCGGCCACCTTCCTTTCCCCTAAAACATGTCGCACTGGAAGACAAGGACGACAGACACATGTTTGGCTGGCCTCTGGACCCTGGGGAGGAAGGTGTGGTCACAAAGCAACCAGCCAGCCCGCGGGGATGCTGCAGGGACGTCACTGTAAGAGGAAGCCAGTGGCTGCCTGTGCTGGAGGAAGGGCATGTTCGGGAGAAAGCAGGAAATTCTGATGTAGAGATAAGGCAGGGTAGTGAGAAGGGGACCCGTGCCGGGTGGGGAGAGGAAACGAATCAGATCCCCAGGGAAGGAGGCCAGATGGGGAGGGAGACCCGTGAGCAGGGCAGGAGTCTGGTTTATTTCAGGTGTTGGGGTAACCAGGGCTGAGGAGGAGGGGGAGATAGGAAGGCTGTGTGCTGAGACTTAAAAGAAATAAGCTTGGAATTCTTTGTTTATTTGTGGGGGGCAGGGTAGGAAGGTGGAAAAGCAGAGAGGGAGGGGACGGAGTGAAACGAGGGGGTGATTTGTAGCTTCTGAGGGTCTGAGCGATGCGCTGGGGCTGAGGGATGCGTGATGTCACGCGACAGTGAGCCCCTTACTACATGACTGCTTATCCACTGCATTTAAAGTGCAGCCTGGGGAGTGAATGTTTAATTTTTTCACCATGTAACTGGCCGTTAATCTCTGGAAAATGTGAGGAGCGATGCATTTGATTTGAACCTACAAAGGCTGAATTAATTCACCTTCACGCTTAACCGAGTGAAGCCAGTTTATAACCATGCATCCCTAAGTGGGGCCGGTGCACAGAGGAGAGAACGTATCCCCACCGCGCTTGAGAATAACTTCATCGCTGACCTGAATCGGATCCAGTGGAAACTAAACATTCAGTACATGCTTTTACAGTAGAGGGAGTAGAACGGAAAACAAAGTGAGCTTAGCCGAAACGTGAGAAAGAACAAAACGGGGCCGAGGCTTAGCTGGGTGGGGCCACAGTCTACTTTCCCACCCCCTGCACCCCCCAGGCCAGTAAGTCTCCACCCAGCATGAGTTGTGGATGACATCACTCACTTCCCAAATACACGGCGGCGGTTTCCTGCTTTCCACAGCCCAGCCAAGCAATGTGGTCAGCGGCGCACCTGGGCACAGACGTGGCCGGGTCGGGTCAGGTCAGAGTGGAAATGAAGGCCACACCAGTGCACGTTCATGTGCTCGCTCGGTAAACTGCGTGCTTTAGCGCTGATCTTTTGGTCCCTCTTTCTTGGTCAGACTTGCACACTGTGATGCGTCCAGGCCAGGCCAGTCGCGACAGGAGCAAAAAACGCACGAACACGTAGGCAGTGCCCGTGATCAATACTCTGCTCTGGAAAGAGCCCAGGGACCAAAGTGAAGGGAGGAGGAAGGGACAGGGGAGCCCTGACTTGCTGCCTTTCCTAGTCCCCCCTATCTCATCAGTTTGTGGGGAGAAAGCACTTAGCTTTTTTTCTGTACAGTTCCAAGTATCCACTCTGCCTCCCGAAACGCCCTCCCTGGCAGTGACCAGCATATCAACGCCCTATGACGTCTTAATCCCTTCTGCGTGAACCGTGAGTCTGCTTATCTCCAAAATTCTAGCCCACGTTCTTGCCCCGAAGAGTCATCTTGTCGTCATTTTATGTCCCATGTTGGTCGATAGAGAAGACTTCCCTGTCAGGGGGACCTCAGCACAGGAGGACTTCTATTTTCTTTGGGAGTCTCAGTGCGATATCAAAGGAGAAGAGTGGGATATACGGAACGCTGACATCAAATGGACTTGGGGTGGAATTCACAGAACCGGACATTTCTCCACGCCAACTGTTTGACAACTCGATCTCGCACTTCCTTAGCAGAATCTGGGGCTGGCAAACGTTAGACAGAACCAAACGCGCCACACTCAGGAGTGCATTTCTTACGACGACACCCTAGCCCTTCTGTCCTGCCTTCAGGGTCTCACCTTTACAGGTGTTAAAACACTGCAAGGCAGCTGGGATGGGCAGACGACGCGACCCGGCAGGTGCCACCTGCTAAGCACAGAGTACTACTGACTCCCCGGCAACTGAATGGCCCTAGTTAAACATTTTTTCCCAAGGACTTTTAGTTTATCACTTGCCTATTCATTGCATTTTCATGGTATAGAAGGGACACATGCTCAATGCAGATACTGAAATAAGCAGAAAAGTACAGAAAAAAAAAAGCTGCTTCTACTACTGCAGCCCAATGTTAACATTTTGGTGTCTTCCTAGTTTTTTTTCCAAGTGGAGTATAATTTACTTCTCAGTAATATCATGGTATATACTTTGCTTACGTGCTAATAATTTTATGTCATGCAATTTATGCCAAATGATTAAAGAGCCCCTGTCAACTGTGGAAACCTAAAGGCAATATCAAAACAATGTGACCAGAAGAGAAAGACCACCTGCTGAATTTCTTTTGGCACAAGATTGTTTTGGAGAAATTTAATAAGCTATTAGGTTGATTGAACACGATAAACCGTAAGCTTTGAAAGAATTTCGGAAATATAACGTAACAGGGTAATCCATGGAATCCAGGGTAGGAAAATCTTGAAAACAATTTGGTCTTTTCTTCCCACATCAAGAACCTGTATTTGCTAAACAATGTCTTAGAAGGAGATGCACTAAGTAGTGATAATCTGGTCAGGAATCTCATACCGTTTGTAGCTTTCAAGAATATGCCTGAAATAACATATAACTATGTCATTAAGGAGAAGCAGGAATATATATGGTGTTTAGTGGGAATGGAGACTGAGATTTTGCGAAGGAAAAAGTAGCTACAGCAAGATGAGAAACACTGAGAGTGCAGGGAAGAGTGGTAGCTGAGCCGAATGTCCCTAAACTAGTAATCCTTGCCTCGGGTGCTTCTATACAAACAGACGGGGAAGTGAAAGCCACTAGCGAAGCGGCTACCGCAGTTACTGATATTTCTAATTATTATTGTATTGTGTCATAACTAAATAGAACATGATGAAATGAAGTAATTAAGTGGAAAAAAAACCTCTGGCCTATAAGTAAAGACAGGGGGTTAAACAGTCAATATCCACAAAGCTAAATCTGGAGGGGGGAACACTGAATTCCCCAGACATGTCACCACATGATCGCTCAAGGTCATCAGGGCTGGAGATGTTTATTGTTTGAGGACAGACTTGTCTATACTCACATTCGCCACTTTGGAACCTACTACATACCTGGGGGCTGTTTCTCCTTTGTCATAAAGCCTACAGCCTCCTGTACTTGTATGATTTCTTTTACTACGGTATAGCAGAAGGCCCATTAGGGAAGGACTTGATCTTATTCGCCTCCACGTGGTTTTATGAATGAATGAATGAATGAATGAATGAATGAACACTGCAAAAAAACTGAGAAGCTTTCTGATGTTGAGGTCTCAGTTTGGCCTTTCTTTCTGGAGTGGATAGATGGATATGCATTTCAAAAGTACTCAGGGGGCACCTGGGTGGCTCAAGTCGGTTAAGCGTCTCACTTTGGCTCAGGTCATGATCCCATGGTTTGTGAGTTCAAGCCCCACATTGGGCTCTGTGCTGACAGCCCGGAGCCTGGAGCCTGCTTCAGATTCTGTATCTCTGTCTCTCTCTGTCCCTCCCCCAGTCGTGCTCTGTCCCTCTCTGTCCCTCTGTCCCTCTCTGTCCCTCTGTCCCTCTCTCAAAGATCAACATTGAAAATAATTAAAAAAAAAAAAAAAAGAACTCAAATAAACACGTTTCGTGATTAAGAGTAAGAGTGACTCAGGATGCTAGGATTTTCCCACCTGCAGGAACCAGCCCCTCTGGTGTCCCCATTCCCTTTCCCTCAGTCATCTCAGCAGGAAATTACTACACTGTGTCTCCCACACGGGTGATGAATGTTCGAAGCATTTCAAAAGACCGTAGCAGGGCCCAGAATGGGGTCAAGTAAAAGTAAATACCAGCCCTTATTAGGCGATCCTGGCCTCCAACGGTGCGCTTGCCCTGATACACGCGCAACTTCCCGCTGTCATAGAAAGCGGACGCTAAGGCCACCAACTACACATGACCGTTTCCTGACCTCCAGGAACTTCTTTAGTCAGGCACTGCTTCCTTCCTGCGTCCTCACACTTGACTGTTTCACTGACGGTTCCTGGCCTGGCCCTGCGGTTGGGGGCACCACAGGGCAGCCCAGGGCTCTCTTCAGGACACTGTGGGCCTGCGGCCGCCCCCCAAACGCCATTCCTCACATTCATTTTCCTACTAGTCATTCGTCAGTGTTCCCGCATGAGTGGCAGCTCCAGAATTCTGATTTCCCAGAACTGGTCTCACATGTGGGTCTGGTGGTATTAGCTGGGATGGGAGAAGATCCACAGCGTATATTTGTTTAGTGTCCACAAGATTTTAAATTATGACTTCTGATGACTGTTAAATGCTCAGAACTATTAAGGTTATTAACTAATTCAAAAAAAATTTTTTTTAATGTTTATTTATTTTTGACAGAGAGAGACAGAGCGGGAGTAGGAGAGGGACAGAGAGTCAGGGAGATACAGAATCTGAAACAGGCTCCAGGCTCTGAGCTGTCAGCCCAAAGCCCTACGCGGGGCTCGAACTCGGGAACAGTGAGATCATGACCTGAGCTGAAGTCGGACGCTCTTCACTGACTGAGCCACCCAGGTGCCCTTGATTGATTCCTAATTTTTATACCAAACCATTTTCTTTGTCATTCACTTCTGTCTATTCCTACCAACTGTAAGCTGTCTGAAATGGAAAGCTGCTTTATTTTGGGATTCCCGGAGCACTGAGCACCATGCCTTCTGTATACTGGTTGAATGAATGAATGAATGAATGAATGAATGAATGAATTTGCTGGGCCAGTTACGGCGGGGTTTTGAATCTGTACAGGGCAAGACAGGGCCGATTCTGAGGGAGGTTGGCTTTCTCCTTGGTGAGGCCCACCGGCACACCTCTCCTCTCTCCGGGCTGCTCTCCGGCTGTGCTCTTGTTCCTGAGCAAAGGCCTTCACTGACCCAAGCTCAGCAGACTTTGAGCACTTGAGGAGCTGCTGTCACGAGGCCACTCTAAGGGGCATAAAGCAAACTCTTCTCACTCTCCATTTTTGTTCCTTACGTACATCTCCATTGAGGCATAAGTAAGTTATACTCGATAAAATTCATCCTTTTCAGGTGGTACACGGCTATGAGTTCTGACAAACCAATATAGTCATGGAACCACCAGCACAATCAAAGTAGTCAAGATATGGAGTATTTCCATCGCCCCGGAAGGCTCCCCTGTTGTAGTCACTCCCCATCTCCGCCCCACCTCCCCTCGGGAGATGTCATCCAGTAGCCATAGGATGTGAACCCTTCTCCCTATACCAATGCCATTGCTACCCCTCCCCCAGCCCGCCACCGCCCTGACTTCTAGGGACGCCCTGGTCTCCCCCCAGACTCCTGGGGCGGCTCTGTAAATGTGGACGTTTAAAAAAAATTTTTATGTTTACTTATTTATTCTTGAGAGAGAGAGGAGCAGACAGAGGGGGAGAGAGAGAATCCCTAGCGGGGCTCCATCCCGCGACCGCGAGATCACGACCTCAACCGAAATCAAGAGTCAGATCCTCAACCGACTGAGCCACCCAGGTGTCCCTATACGTGCTTGGAGGGTCGTCCTTCACCCTCTTCTCAGGTCTCTCGTGCTTATCCGTGCCTCTCCCCTTGTTCAAGCTCTGCCTTCATCTACATTCTTACAACTCTCAAGGCCTTGCTTCCTGCTCCTCCGAGTGTTATGTCTGCATTTCTAACAGATCCACAGGCCACTTTACGTGTCCCGTTAACGCCCGCACTTCTCCACATCTACGCCACACTCATCTAGGCCCGGCCAATCTGCCTTCCCCGTGTGCCTTCTGTGACCACGGCACCGCCATCCACAGTCAGGCGGCAAGTGCCCCTCCCCCGGCCCCACAGGTAGGTGGCCGCCCTTAAAATCCGTCTTGCATTCTCCTCTTCTCTCCATATTAGTTTGAATGATTGCAGTGCCATTTACCTCTGGCTCTCAGCCCTCTAACCATGCTCCTTCTGCTGCCGGGGCTATTTTTCTAAGATAAAAATCAGATCACATTTTTCCTCTTACAAAAATAAAACGAACAAACTCAAAAACCGCCCTGTAGTGACTCCCCAGGGCGCCGAGGAGAAAAGCCCAAGTTCCCACTGACGGCAGTCGAGCTCCGTAACAGCTTGGCCTGGTCTTGCTCTCCCTGAGCCATTTCTCAGACTCCCTGGCCCATCCAACCCCAGCCACGCTGGACCACGCTGGGTCTGTCATGTATTTCTGTGCCCGTGAGTTGAAATTCACTGTTTCCCCAGTTCAGAGCTCTTACGAAGAATTCTCGACTCTCTTCTTCCACATACCGTGTTCCCTCATCCACCTCGGGCCAAAGCGGCTGTCGCCGCCCCTGTGCTGAGGGCATTCAGCATGCCAACGCCACCCTTTCTAGATGCCTCTGTGCTATGCAAACCTGTGCTCCTCAGAGTATCGCCATGCCTCACGTGCAATGAGAATGCAAGAAATGCTTATTGAAAACATCTTGCCCAATATTAGATGAAACATGTGAATGTCAAGGGAAAGATTCTGCTCTTTTTAATCAACTTTTGGCCCATTCATTGCTTGTTTACATAATAACAACAGAGCCATGTGTTGGATTGAAACACTGGATTTTTGCCAGGCTTTAGAGGTGCTGGGCGGGGCCTGTCTGGCATGAGCAGTCTCCTCCATTATCTGACTAGAATAAAATCTTATCATTTGAGTACGATAATGTGAAAAAGGTCCAGAGGCACCATACTAAGCCATTCCACCATTTAAATATCAGACTGAATTCCACCAAGTTATTCTCTTCCATGTTCTATGAGGGGAATCAGTTTTATGACTCAAGGGATCCTGAACACACGATTTAAAAAACAAAAGAAAGAAAAACCCAAACCACGACGGAAGAGGTGTTTTATATGGTGGAAGAGAATGTCTAGAAAAACAGCAAATACTATTAATTCCCAACACCCGATTTGCAAAGCGTTGGCAAAACAGAAGGATTTAAGGCATCAGGACAACACAGCCTGGGGAAGGTTTCCGGAGAATGTTACTCACCGTTCCGACCAGAGGGTAGATGAACCCAGCGCCTATGCTGGCCCGGACATCACTGATGGGCAAAATGAAATCTCTGGGTACGCCTTTCTTGTCAGGTTGGTGAGACAGAGAAAGGTGAGTCTTTGCCATGCAGATGGGCAGATTTCCAAACCCCTGGCAGAAAGGAAAGGAAAGGTGTTCATTGAGCACAGATGTTAGTTTCTTGTATGTGTCCCACTTGGTCTCCACACGATCCCCGAGGCTCAGGTCCAGGCACAGGGCAGGTGCTGGTCACTACTCGTTCACTGGGCAAGAAGATGGGAAGAAAATTCATTTCCACGTGATCATCGCGTGGCTGAAAGTACCTGCTGTTTATTTCGGAGAACTCTCCGTGAGGAAGGCAGCATTATGTGTGTGTCTGGGGGAAAGTGTGGCTATTTTCAGGCAAAGGAGAAGCAAAGGCCCTGTCAGAAACTATTTCCAAGGATATTAATATCCGGGACTCAGAAAGGTAAAAATGGAGAAAGGCTCCGTAATGAGGCTTTCAGTCGTGTTCACTCATTCTCGGAGGCTGTCGGGAAGCAAAGGGTCCCTTTGTGTTGGTTTATGAATCATGGTTATTTGATCTGCGATTACGTTATATGAACTAAGATGAGGTCACTATTTCAGACTCTTATTTTTGAGGACCAAAGGCGATACCTGACCCAGAGTTCCAAAGGTGAAAGGGCAGGAAGTCACATGTGGGGTCTCACAAAAAGGACAGTGTCCTTGCAGCCTGGTTCTGATTAAAGGGTACATAGTGTCTCTTCAGAGGCTTTGCTAATTAATGGCCACCACATACTGGACACATAACTTTTAAGGAATATTTCTTCAGTCAGTTGGTAGGGATAAAAGGAATATAATCTTCAGAGGTAACACATGCAGAATTTCTTATGATTCAACCTAAAACTATTTGGAAGATTTTTCAATATTTTCAATTGGAGGGTGGGGCTGGTCTGTTTTCAAATGCTAGAACAGTCTCATACACTGATCAGAAATCTGCTGGGGGACAATCACAATTGCTCTATAGAAATGGGGGCCAGAATTTTGGGTTTCAGAGATCATTCAACGAATGAAATAATTTGAACTGAGGTAGGCTTGCCCGTGTAATATTTTGCCACTCCAGATATTTAAAACAACAAAAAACCAACAGGGTATATACGAGTAGCATATTACTTCATATAAACAAGAAGTTTTAATGTCAAAAAAAAAACACTAGAATAAATAATGATCCTTAAGCATTATTTTAAACTCACGTAAAAAAAAAAAGATGAATGACAATGACCTTACTTTACTCATTTCATTGCACACGAGTGAAATTTCACTGCAGAACAACGCCAGTATGTACAGCAATTTGTGGGAACCATTTATTTTTTAAAAGCACAAGCTGACGGCATACGTGGAAAATTCTAAGAAAACATGAGTTGCTAATTATCTTACCAAACCTGGGAGAGTACTCTGGCCGGCATTGGTAGTTTTTATCAAAAAGTCAAAATATGGGGCGCCTGGGTGGCTTGGTCGGTTAAGCGTCCGAAGTCAAAATATGATTTACAAATAGGATTTAGGGGTCGGGAATTTTAAAAAAGAGATCAATGATACTCATAAATGAAGTCATTTCGCCAGCCAGCTCTGGAAGTGCTTTGACTTCTATCACATCACAGCAAAGTGGAGGGAGCATTCGAGGCATACGGTCGTTTTGGTCGAGGTGGCTGACCGTGCCGCAGCAGAGTCCATGAATGATGGTCATCGTAGGACTGGACTCTGGCTGCTGACTCCCAGCCACCTTCACAGCTGTTTGATGACTTGTCTTTGTCACTCTCTAGAAGATGACAGAGCCTTCGACTCTGGTGGGCAATCTCGGCCCCAAGCCAATGAACCACTTGCAGAAAAAATGAACACCAAGAACCCCCATCTTTATAAGTTGCACTACATACGCGTTGCCTCACCTGGCACCGTGCTAACATTCCTAAGGGAGTAAGAGCCCTGCAAGGAAGAGGAAGCACCAGAAATCACCCAAATCCGACTGCACAGCCGCACATCCACATCCAAGTTTCAATGTTCCTGGCTGAGCGGGAGGGATGAACCATCCCGTCACAGACACGATATCACACATACGATGCATATCGGACAATTTGTAACCACAAAAGTTAATGATGTATCTTTCAGAGGATATCCACCTTTGCTATAATGTTCTATTTGTAATCAACAAACTACCCAGGGATATCAGTTCAATCTCTGTGGACTAAGTAGATTGGGCTGAGTTCAGCTGGGGAGACAAATATCAGTCCTTAAGTCAAAGTGAGCATTTCACGAGCCACAGGGGGACTTTTTTTTTTTCCCCCTTAAAAGTGTAACTCTTACCTGTTGTGTGTAACGATCTATTTTGGATTGTGCCTCAGGAGACAGTTCGATATCTTTGGCTCCATATACAGCCTGCGCGATGGTTCTTATCTTTTCTACAATTGGAAGCTGGAGAAACACAAATGACGACAAAATTGTTAACGTTAATCTGGAGAAAGAATTGAGGGAAAGCTCGGGGAGTTTCTGTGCAATTGCTTAAAATTCCCTACCAGATTCCCTTCTCAGCATCCGTGGCATTTGAAACAAACACTCTTTTCTCCTTCTATCACCCTTAAAGTATGAAGAAGTATCAAGAAGCTTTAGAGGTTTAGCCAACTCAAAGGCTGCTTATCTAATCATTCTTACCCACTGCATTGTTTTAAAAGATGTACTTCATACTATGGTTTTAATGGTCTTATGTGTCAGAACAGGAGTCTCCTAACTAAATACGCAAGGCTGGTACTTAAGTGCATCTCAGCTCGGGGTTATATAACAGAGAACACAGCAATACTAGAAAACAAGTACTTTTTTTGTGAGTAGGAGTGGGCTGATGTTTTGATATAAATGTCGATGTGCTGACTTTATTGGGAAATCGGGGTTGAATCTACTGTCACTTCGGCGAATTATGAGAAATCATGGAGACTGGGAAAGAATCCAAGAAGGCTGGATACAGGCACAGAAGTGTGTGTGGTGGAGAATAACAATCCTCCATAATGCTGGAGGGGAAACATGGATGCAGACTGCTGGCAAAATCCTGAATGTGATCTTCAGAAAGAACCGTGGTTCACCGGAAAGGAGTATGTCGCAGATAAAGTGCTTCTTACTTAAGCAAATCATTTGACAAAAGTCGTTCATAATTTTACTATGGGTGGAAGGCACAGAGGCATAATGCAGTTAGTGGATTTACCGTTTGGTGCACAGCTGCTGGACCGAGCGCCCATTGGTGGAATGAATGTCACCAAGGGGCAGAAGTACGTCTGTACATTTGTACGAATTACTACTGATCCACACAGGAAGGAGAGTTATCCCATAGGAGAAAATGAAAGCTGGGTCTACCCCCCCACCCCCATCTGACAGAACCCCAAACTGCTTTTGAATGTGTTTTTCATTACTAGAGTTTTTATTACTGTAGAGTTGTTCTGTAGCCTGGAACTTAAATATTGGACGTTGCAACAAATAATAAATGAAGGTGTGAGTCATTGTAACGTTTCACTGAAGGACGTAAAAGATGGTTTGAGTCAATGGAGAGAAGTACTCTGTTCACAGACGAGAATACTGTACAGATGTCAGTTCTCTGAAACTTCACCTATTAGTTCAGTGCAATTCCAATAAAAATCCCAAGAGCACTTTGGGATGCTTGGCCAACCAATTCTCAAATTCTTAAGAGTAATGGCACAGATAGGTAAGATAACTTCAAAGGTAAGTAAAACCATAAGAACAAAGATAGGGACTTGCCTTTCCAGATCAATCAGACTACAAAACTATGGTAATGAATTCCATATGGTATTGGCATAAGACTACATGAATCAATCAATGGAAGATAAGAAAGAACCCAGAAGGATACCGCAGCAGGTGTGGGACAGTATATAGTAGAAGTGACACAAAACAGAGAAAGGGCTGACCATTCAACTGACGTTCAGCTAGAGAGAAATAAAATTAGATTCCTACCTCGCAAGTGGCACTTACATAAATCCAATATACAACAAAGGCATAACTTTTGAAATTAAAATTCTAAATATTGGAAGAAAACATTGGGAGCTCTCTTTATGATCTTGAGGTAGGAAAGGATTTCTTAAATATGGTAAGAACAGAATATGGCTTCAAAGAAATGACTTAGAGATCTGACATCAAAATTAGAAACTTCTTGTATACAAAAAGACATTATGGATAAGGAACAGTCTGGGAGAAGACAGATATAAGCAAATATTTAGCAGTCAAAAGATTAGTTACTGGAATGAATTAAAAAAACCTCCCACAAATCAAGAAAAAGACAAATAATTAATACTGGGCCAAAGGAGTGACTAATAACCATATAAGGAATGCCCACTCTCATTAGTAATCAAGGAAACAAACGAAAAGGATAAAAATCTAACTCACACTCATTAGCTTGGCAAGAATGAAAATATCAAGTATAGGTGAGGATGTGGGGGGAATGATCCTTCTAAGTACCCCTGCCTTGGTTGAGATGCTAATGGTCTACATCGTGAAGCTTCCTAATTGGTCTCTTCGCTTCCAACATGCCCTCTACTCTACCATGGTCTAAAAGGTCCTTTTGAAAAGGTACCCAACTACGACAAACTCAAAAATCTTCCGCTTTTCACGGCCTACTGAAGAAAAAATCTGGTTGTGATATTTAAACACCTGCACAATATGTGCTCTGAAGCATAAGGTTAAGCCCCCATATCTTAAAATTTCCCCATGTCTTCTTGCTTCTGGGCCCTGCACATAAAGCTTCTTCGTCTGTAATCCCGCAAGATCAATCTCCGAGCTCTCTAAGGTCTCTCTCAAAGGCCAGCTTCTCTACAAAGCTTTTCCTGATCCTTCTGAAGCACAGGTAGGCATTCTTTTCTCTTCTGTTCAGATGGCCCTGTAATGCGCTTACACGGATGCTTTACAGGACTGGGGCTTCACCCGGGAGTGGCAGTAAGGGGGCTGCCGGCAGGGCTCAGGCTATTTTTGGGGACACTGATGGACGTCAAATGGTAATGGTCCTAGGATCAAACTAGGACCCTGAAGTCTACCAGATGGCCAGGGGCCTGTTGTAAACCATGTCACAGGAGAAATCAGAGAATAATCTGCACCTCCAGAAGGGAGTACTCCAAAAAGAAAGGATCATTATTTTCCAGGAAGGCAGAACGTGCAGCAAAGACAGAAAGGAGAAAGAAGTTAATTCTTAGCCCGATGTTTAAGGAGAAGCTGTAATCCTCGGAACTGCCTCACTCAATGGTGACCTGCCTGCTCCAGGAGAGATCAGTATAAGCCAGGTATGGTGCCAGGAATGTTCTAGGAAGAATTACAGAGATAACCTGCAGGGCAGCTTCTACTGTAAAAGATTCCACATTCCTATTAGGTGAAAAGAAGGAACAGCCTATTGAACTTCTCTGAGGTCAGGGACCACCTCTTGTTCACCTACAGGCGGGGTATTAACACAGCCCCTGGAGTACAGAGTAGGCCCTCAATATATAGTTGAGCAAAGGAACAAATCTTTCTTTTCTTTTTTTTTAAACAGTTTTATTTATTATTGAGAGACAGAGCATGAGCCCCTAGGGGAGGGGCAGAGAGAGGGGGGAGACGCAGAATCCGCAGGCTCCAGGCTCTGAGCTGTCAGCACAGAGCCCGACACGGGGCTCGAACCCACAAACCGCGAGATCATGACCTGAGCTGAAGTCAGACGCTTAACTGACCGAGCCACCCAGGTACCCAGGGAACAGATATTTCTGAATCTCCTGTTGACCAAGCAAGGATTCCATGTGGTACAATGTCAATGTCAGATTTTAAGAAAGTGAAGGTGCTGATGTGCTGGAGACAATAACGAGAAAGGACTTTTTACTGAACCTTAGATCTTCCTCATCAGCAGGATATGTGGATGGGCAAAGTGCTTGCTTTCGACACTGCACTTAAGCTAATACGGTCTCCTCTGCTGGTCAATAACTGCTTTGCAAAGAGCAAACGTTTTTAAGAAACAGAAGTTAATCGGATGCTGGAAAATATTTCTAGCATCCACAGAGAGCAAGCAAATGCCCATGCTTTGTCAGGGGAATTCAGGTCTCAGGATACTGTGTTCCCCAAATAGTATAACAGTGGGTGGTCCTGGGCAACAGGCAGTGCCCCCAGGAGAGCTACAAAATGACAACAAAACAGTATATTGCCATTTATAACATAATTTAACGACTGCAACGCGCTATTTACTGAATTCTGGGTTACGATTTGAAATTAAAATTAAAAAGTCAGCACTATGACTTTTCTGTTACGACAATACTTAAAGAGCTCACACGTGAAGCAGGTAATAGTAAAAGGATGATTAGTGAAGGAATTAGCGAGTGGGTATTTAACTAATGTATTATGGTTTTTTTCCCCCTTTTAGAGACAGAGCAAGAATCTCAAGGAGGCTCCGCGCTCACCGCAGACCCGGATGCGACGTGGGGCTTGATCCCACGACCCTGGGATCATGACCTGAACCAAAATCAAGAGTCGGATGCTCCGAGGGGTCCCTGTACTGTATGTTTTTAAACCTGACAGTATTTCATTTCAAGAAATATATGTATTTAATTTTTAATTGTAGTAAAATATACAGTAATAGAAAATTGACCATCTTAACCATTTTGAAGTATATAGTTCCATACAAAGTACCTTCATGCGGTTGTAAAACCAATCTCCAGAACTCTTTTCATTTGGCAAAACAAAAGCCGTGTACCCATTCAACACTAACTCCCCCTTCTTCCCTCCCCTCGGCTCGTGGCAACTGCTTTTCCTCTACGAATTTGGCTACCCCAGCTACCTCACACAAGTGGAACCAGAGAACATTCGGCCTCTTGCACCTGGGGTATTTCTTTTTTTTTTTTTTTTTTTTAAATTTTTTTTCAACGTTTTCATTCATTTTTGGGACAGAGAGAGACAGAGCATGAACGGGGGAGGGGCAGAGAGAGAGGGAGACACAGAATCGGAAACAGGCTCCAGGCTCTGAGCCATCAGCCCAGAGCCCGACGCGGGGCTCGAACTCCTGGACCGCGAGATCGTGACCTGGCTGAAGTCGGACGCTTAACTGACTGCACCACCCAGGCGCCCCAACACCTGGGGTATTTCAATTAGCATGACACTCAAGGTTCGTCCATGTCGCAGCATGTGTCTGAATTTCCTTCCCTTTGAAGGCTGTGTTATGCTTCACTGTAAGTGCATTTTTTTTCTTCTCTAGGCACCCACTGATGGACACTCGGCTCTTTTCTACCTTTCCACTGCTGTGAATAATGCTGTTAGGACCGCGCGTGTACAAATACCTCCTTGGAGATTCAGCTTTCAATTCTTCGGGACATTCAGAAATACGCATTTTCGGCTGACGACTAAACCACCTTCCTTTCCAATGCTCATTTGATAGTATTTTGAGAATTTCAAGCAGGTGCCAGGCTGACTAGGTTAAGCCATGTAGTTGTTTTTTGTCTAATTCCTGTAGGAAAATTGCAACCACCCAAACGTGACATGCTGGGAAAGTGTAGGAAAGCAGGCAAGGGCCAGCAGTAGGAGTCCAGCTGGGCGCCTTGTCTCCCCTCTTTACCCTCAGATGCCAGACCCCCAGGCTTCCCAACATGCCTTGCCTGCCTCTTGCCCTTCCGCACTTTCGCCGCCCTGGCCCCAGTCTTGCTATGCCCGGGGAAGATGAGCGTGCTCCCCTGACTGCTCTGACACGTGCAGTGCTGTCCAACGTGAGCCTAAGAGAATGTCACAGCCACACCCTGGTGCGTGACCCGCAGCCCCATGCTAAATAAATCAAGCGCGTCAGCTGACCTAGCCACAAATCCCAGGACCAAAATCCTCTCTGGACTGCGACTACAATTTTTCTCTGTCACTCACGTGGACAAGCGAATAAAGAAAAAGATTATCTTAGTTAATGTATTTTTTGGGTTTTATATAAAAACTAAAAACTGCCCTGATAAGGTAGTTCCCATCGCCTACAACCTATGTTATGTCAGTAGGCAAGGGACAGCCTGCTGTTGCTCGGCTCAATTTGGGGGAGAAGTACAATCTTTTAAGGAAAGGAAAAAAAAAAAAAAAAAAGAGAGCCAAGCTGTCACGTGATCTTGATCTGAACTTGATATTCACCTATACTGCTTGGTTTTAAATGAGTTTTCAATAAAACAAATAAAATGGTAAAATAAATTATGAAAGCTTACGAATTAACCAGCCCGGCTTTCCCTGACTCTGTAAATATTTACTAATTTATCTGTTCACCACATCATTCTCCTCCTATCCCTAATGTCTAGGAGAGTGGCTTGCACGCAGTAGGGATTCCACAAACACCTGCTGAATAAATAAATAGCCACCGAGAGCGAGTACTTTCAAGATGTCATGGTATACAGAGAACTTTGGGGAACCTCCTGAATAAAGCGCATCTGATGGGGTGGGGACAATGACACAACGCACAAATATGACACACTAGTGCCCTGGAGGACAAAATTCTTAATTGTGGTTAATTTAAATTTATTTATTTAATTTATTTATTTTTATAATTTTTTTTTAACGTTTATTTATTTTTGAGACAGAGAGAGGCAGAGCATGAACAGGGGAGGGGCAGAGAGAGAGGGAGACACAGAATCGGAAACAGGCTCCAGGCTCCGAGCTGTCAGCACAGAGCCCGACGCAGAATTCGAACTCACGGACCGTGAGATCATGACCTGAGCCGAAGTCGGACGCTTAACCGACCGAGCCACCCAGGCGCCCCTACCTTTCTAGTACTTCAAATAAAAGTATATGAAACCATGGACGTTAATTTATCCTGGGCACACACAAGGTATAAGGGGTTCATTGCAATATACCTTTAGTGTCATGGGAGCAGTGCTCTTACTGAGAAAAACTGACACTTGTATCTTTGACACAAAGCTTGTCCCTGGCTGTTAACCAGCACATCTGAGCTCCTAAACGTGTACGTGCTGACTAACAGGAGCCAGCTCACTGAGCAGGTGTCCCTGCTGGCTCGCTGGCCCTGAGCGACAGGTTAACCCCGAAGACTCCAGAGGAATCTCACTGTCCTAAGGCAAACGAGATGTGCGGTGGATAGAGCTGGGGTCTGGAAATGGAAAAAAAGCTCATTGCCGAAAGATCTCTATTTGCCTACGTCAAATGATGACAATAAAAAATTCACAGGGGTGAGCTTGTGTACGCTCAAGCAGAACATAAGAGCAACGTCAAGGAAAGGAACATATAGGAAGGGGTGATTCTAATGATCTCCTCCCACCCGCATGAAGAAGCGCTAACGTGGCCTGAGCACGTGGCTTTGCCTACCAACATGTATTTTTATGTCACATGTGTTGATCCCCTTTCCACAAACTTGGCTTGTAAACCTCAATGTATTATAAGAGTAATACGAATGGTTGCAAGGTGTGGTTTAAGTGCTATTTTCACACTCAAGGAGCCCTTGTTTTATGTGTATTTTTTTTTTTTTTACAAGAGTCTCTTTTTCTTGATTGTTCAGCAGCGTTCATAATTTCCCTCATGGAGATCTATTGGATCCTTTGGAAATGTGCTTCCGAAGAAAAAGCTCTGGGTGTAAGAGTCTCACTGAAGAGCATAATAAACTACAGCTGACCCTTGAACAATGGGAGATGTGGGGCACCAACCACCCCCACATAGTCAAAAACCCAAGAATACTTGACTCTACCCCCCAAATGTAACTAATAGGTTACTGTTGACCAGAAGCCTTGCTCGTAAGGTAAATAGTTGATTAGCACATAGATTGTATGTTGTATGTACTATTCTTACAATAAAGGAAGCTGGAGAAAAGAATCGGTTATTAAGAAAACCAAAACAAAGAGAAAATACATTTACAGGACGGTAGCGTATTTACTGAAAACAATCCGCGTACGTGGGTCCGTGCAGTTCAATCTTGTGTTGGTTCAAAGGTCAACTGTACTTTTCCCAAAGGAAACAGAAATCATTTTTTCACAAAAAATCATCACTAAGACAAGTCTCCAAACTCTCAGATACTGGAGTGACTGAAAGCCTGTGCTGTTTTAAGTGTTTCTTTCCTAAAACGCTGAAGTTGTAGCTTTCTCTTTTATTTATTTAAAAAAGTTTTTTTTAATGTTTATGTTTGAGAGAGAGAGAGAGCGCACAAATGAGGGATGAGTAGAGAGACAGAGAGAGAGAGGGAGACACAGATCTGAAGCAGGCTCTAGGCTCCGAGCTGTCAGCACAGGGCCCGACACGGGGCTCGAACCCACGAACCATGAGATCATGACCTGAGCTGAAGTCAGACGCTCAACCGACTGAGCCACACAGGCGTCCTGGTAGGCTTCTTTTTTAAAGTGGTATGTTGTATTTGGTCCCTTTAATGATAAGATCTGTGATAATATTAAAGAATATTCCTTAAGTGCTTGCGTTTTAGTCTGAGAAACGGGTACTGTCCCTACACAATGGTTGCCCGTCATCTACATGACAGTCGGAATGTCCAGGCAGTGGATGAAGAAGTGGTAAAGGTGGCTGGCTAACAGGGTGGGACGCTGACGGTTCATTTTACAACCCTCAGTCTTTCTTGATGGGCTCGCAATTTTAGATCAAATAACGCATTTCTGGAAACTTCTATCATAGTGACATTCCACTTTTCACGTTAGAAGAAAGCACTTAAATGAAATTACAGGAATCCTTGCGACGTGCACACGAGAAACAGTTATAGACCACTCTTTCTTTCTCATCAGATGCTATTTCTGGTGCCAAGGAAACAGAGCTGGGACATGCTTTGCCAGAACCACACAGGACTCAGTCGGATGCGACGAGGAGGCTGGGCGGGTTCTAACAAGAGGCTCTGATCTGACGAGACCTGCCAAAGACAGCTGGGGGAGACGGCCGAGGAGGTGAGCGATATACTGCAGGCCAACGGACTTGACAGAAAACACAAAAGCCAGCGCTGAAACAGAATCTAAGTTTGACAGAGATTTGAGATGTGCCCGCAGAAGGGTGTGGTTCGGTCAAGGCGGTCGGGGGGGGGCCCCCCCCCCAAGAGGCTGATGATGGGCTTGAAGAAGTCTGGTTGAAAGACCCAGCTCGGTCATAACAGAAAGCAGAACATGAGAGCATAGGATTTCTGAATGAGATACTGCGCTGCGTGGAAAATGTAAGGGGCTGCTTTCTACAGAACACTCCAAACGTTCCATTGCTCAGCAGGGGGGAGAGAGCTGAAAGGGCCGGTGGGAGCAGGAAGGGACCAAGGGCGAGTCTGTAAAAGGGAAGAAGGAGCCAGGGCACGTGACAGGGGGAGACGATGCTACAAGGACAAGGGCAGTAACAACAAACCACATCCCTTCTCCTCGCCGTGTGTGTGTGTGTGTGTGTGTGTGTGTTTGTAATTGCTATGAAATATAAAAGATACACAGAGATGTGCATAAAGGTAATTTTACGTTTTAAAATTCTATGAATTAATTATAACTACACATAGAATGTGACATGCACTTAAGGCCCCAGAACTGTACATTTAAAAATGGTGAAAAGGGGAAATTTCATATGACGTATATTTTCTTCTACCAATTCAAAAACTCCTATATACACATGTACGTGTGTTTACGCTTATCTTTATGTATTTCAAACTTGAGGCTCACAAACCACCCTAACAACTGACACATGCTCAAATTTGAATCATTAAGGAATAGTAAAGGATTCCTCAATAACCAAATTAAC
Source organism: Herpailurus yagouaroundi (assembly GCF_014898765.1). Classification (NCBI taxonomy): domain Eukaryota; kingdom Metazoa; phylum Chordata; class Mammalia; order Carnivora; family Felidae; genus Herpailurus; species Herpailurus yagouaroundi. Next base: position 16,384,742 of record NW_024412429.1, read on the forward strand.
CCCGCCCCCCTTCCCCAACCCCGCCGCCCCGCCTTAAACGGACCAGCAGGAGAGCAAACCCTCCTGGACAAACAAAAAGTGTAGTAGTTCAGAAATCGGGGATGCTGGCTGCCTGGGCTGAGTCTTCCCGGTCTGTTTTGATCTCCCTCCATCCAGCCCCCGCTGCGATCAAGAGACTGGCTTCGCACAAAGCACAGGAAAGACCCTTTAATAAAAACAAACACTATCCTCTCTTGCCGTCAAGGCCGCACCTCGAAATGTTTGCAAGGTCAGAGGAAGGATACGAAGAGGGTTTTCAACCTTAACTCCTGAGTTAACACACAACACTGAGAGTCTGCTTTGCAAGCTGAGTTTTGGTGCCTCACAGCATTTGCAAAAGCGTCTGCCTTTTTTTTTTTTTTTTCTCCCAACACTAAAGGCTCCCAGTTCTAATGCACAAAGAATGCTAAACATCTTCCTTTAATTTGGTGATGCCTTTCATGCCGGGTGCAACTGGACACTTGGCCTCTAATTCTTGGTTTCAACCCACTTGAACAGGAAAACCAATCCTGGAGCCTGACAACGTTACCTGAGTTACAAGACAGTTCTTGAAGGTCAACTCAGGAAGCCCTCCCCACCCCCTGAAGTGAACACGAGAGAGAGAGAGAGAGAGAGAGAGAGAGAGAGAGAGAGAGAGAGAGGGACCGCTAACATTGATTGCCAGCCTCCTACCTTCCCACACACATTTTACTCTGAGACGTTTCATTTTGTCCTCACAGCAAAGTGGTGAAGTTGGTGTCAATATCAGACGCTATTTTATAGATAAAGAAGCTGAGGCTCGGAGAGAGGAGTTAACTTGCTCAAATGTTATCGATCGTAGGAGGCCCAGGCAAGATTTAAACTCAATTCTGCATGACCCCAAAGCTTTCTCCTTTGGACTATAATGCTTCTCCTTCTGTCAAGTGTCCATCCATTATGGCACAAGTCCGTCACCTTCTCTGAGCTTCTGCTTCTGCATGTAAAATGCAGTTGGGGGACGCCTGGGTGGCTCATTTGGCTAAGTTCCGACTCTTGATTTTGGCTCAGGTCATGAACTCATGGTTCATGAGTTCAAGCCCCGCATTGGGCTCTGTGCTGACAGCCCTCTGTCAGCTTGCTGTCTCTCCCCCACTTGCTCTCTTTCTCAAAAAGAAAACAAAACAAAAAAACCCCAAACATTTAAAATGCAGAGTTGGTCCCACACACCCCACGGCACTGGCTGAGATGTGCTCGAATGATGTATGGAATAGGGATCTGATAGCTAACAAAGTGTAAATACAGACTCATTTTTCTTTCTGCTATACTATTTTCCTGTGTGCTTGCAGGTATGGAGATATCGTATCGGTCAACTATAAAGACAGAACTGTCAAAAGTCATAATACAAGAGGGAAAGTTACAGAAAGATGACTTCTGTGGGACATAATGTGGACCGTGATTATCCCAAAGGGTTGTGAGATGTGATTACCCCAAGGGGTTTTGAGATGATTCCTACTCCCCACACAAAAGCGATCATGTCCTGTGCTCCTACTCTATGTCAAATGCCTCCAAACGATCTCAGGTGACTTTGTTTTTTAATGCTAGACTGGGGCGGAGGTGGAGCAGGAAACAAGACGCCATCGACCCCGTGGTGATGCATTCTTGGTGGACGGCAAAAGGCACACAGAAGCCTGGTCTGCGCTGAGAGGCAAAGGCAGTAGGAGGGTGATTTATCCAAAAGGATTTCATCACTTCTGTTTTCCTGTAGGGCAATCCCACACCTATTAAGCTGCCAAGCACTAACGGGTTAGTCGTTGGGGGGTGGAAAAGAAAGGGAATGAAGAGTTTCTTTTTTTTTTTTTTTTTTTTTAATTTTTTTTTTCTTTTTTATTTAAAAAAAAATTTTTTTTTTCAACGTTTATTTATTTTTGGGACAGAGAGAGACAGAGCATGAACGGGGGAAGGGCAGAGAGAGAGGGAGACACAGAATCGGAAACAGGCTCCAGGCTCTGAGCCATCAGCCCAGAGCCCGACGCGGGGCTCGAACTCACGGACCGCGAGATCGTGACCTGGCCGAAGTCGGACGCCCAACCGACTGCGCCACCCAGGCGTCCCGAGAATGAAGAGTTTTAAGAGAACCATTACTTAGTCTGTGTAGGTTCACCAGCACGATATATGAGAACTGAGGACGAGGTGAGAAAAGTTTGAGCTGCGTTAACGACTGAACCACGGAATTCCGATTTCTAGACAAGACTGTAAATGGTCTTCGATTATGTAGAATCATCTTGCCAGTGAGGGGAACGCAGCTAGCTATTAGGGAGGCAGGAGTGAGCCAGAAGCAGCAATCACTCTTGACGTTATACAGCAATCCGCAGAGATGCTGGCTATCTAATAAATCATTATGCAATCCAAATCTAATTTCTGGGTTCTAAGAAAAGGGAGAAGAGTGTGTCGGCAAAGGAGGCAAGACTCCTATCAAACGCAGGACTTTAGTCCATGTTATTATAAATTTTCCCCCTATTTACAGGGAGGCAGACATTTTAACAGCATTACCTCCTTGAAGAATGGGATTCAGGAAAAAAAAGAAAAAGAAAATATCGGAAAGGAAAGGGGTTCGTCTTTGGGTCAGTGCGTGAATGCGAGACTGGAACGCAGAAACATTTCTTCTCTTTGCCCACCTTCTTTTCACTTGGGATGGTTTCCTTGAACACAGTCCTACTTGGTGAAATCGCTCTTTCAAAAACTGCCTTTGGCGCTCAGAGCGGGGACGTTCCAGATCAGATGGCAATGGTCTGAGGCTCCTAGAGCAGGCCAAGGAGAGCGGGGACCCTGACAGTGGTTTGCGTAAGAGGGCCCAGGGCCGTGCAACGTGTGACAGACAACCCGGCGGGCTCACCCGGGCAGCGGGGCGCAGGAAGGAGCACAGGGCACACGGGCCGGCCCCCACTGAGTTGGCTTGAACTCCCTCAGCAGGCCCACTGCACGGCCGCGTCTAGCTTCGCTTCGCATCTCCAGGGGGAGAGAACTCACGTCTTGCAGTTCCACCCGTTTGCTTCATGGGGAACGGGGGTGTCCTCCCTCTACTGATCCCCGCCACCTCTGTAACCCAGAACAGGCTTGGCTCTCACTCACAGCATGGCCTTCGAACTGACAAACCTTCCGTGGGCTAACCTTCCCAATTCATTCCTGAAATCCTTCCGTTCGGGTACACTTACGGAGTGGCCACAACGTCCACGGATCCTGTGTCTGTCACTGTCATTCTTCTTCTGCAGGCGGGCCACTCCTTTAAGGAGTAGTTCCCCACCCTCACCTCTACTTTTTATTTTTTACATTTATTTATTTTTGGTAGAGAGGGACAGAGCACAAGCTGGGAAGGGGCAGAGAGAGAAGGAGACACAGAATCCGAAGCAGGCTCCAGGCTCCGAGCTGTCAGCACAGAGCCCGATGCGGGGCTCGAACCCACAAACCGTGAGATCATGACCTGAGCCGAAGTCGGATGCCTAACCGGCTGAGCCACCCAGGTGCCCCTCACCCCTACTTTTGAACACAGTACTGCGTTCTGAAGGACAGAGCAGGATGGTTACCTCCATCATTCTTTTTAAAAAAAAATTTTTTTTTTCAACGTTTATTTATTTTTGGGACAGAGAGAGAGACAGAGCATGAACGGGGGAGGGGCAGAGAGAGAGGGAGACACAGAATCGGAAACAGGCTCCAGGCTCTGAGCCATCAGCCCAGAGCCCGACGCGGGGCTCGAACTCACGGACCGCGAGATCGTGACCTGGCTGAAGTCGGACGCCTAACCAACTGCGCCACCCAGGCGCCCCACCTCCATCATTCTTGATACTCTCCCAGCTCTGCCTCTTTTGGGACAGGGGACACTGGGTACTTATTTAATTTCCTTGTACTTTAGATTCCGTATGTATAAAATGGGGGGCTATCACCAATTCCTATCCAACAGGGATGTCGAGACTAAAGCAGTTACATGCACAAGGGGCCCAGATGCCTGGCACAGAAAAAGCCTGCCTTCTTACTAGCAGGAGACTTGGCAGGAAGGTGAACGTCGTGCCCTTGTAGGACATAACTCTGGCCATAGAGACAGTGCTGCTATGCCCTCTCTTCACTTATGTTGTGAGTTTGTGCATCTGAACTGGACAGAGATGTTACTGCTTGTGATGCCTGAGGGATCGACAGAGCGAGCGAGGGACTGAAGGAATGGGAGAAGCATCCAGCATACAGGCTGAGCACTCTGGCAACCCTGGGCTACCAACCAGGACAGATCAATAGCCGGAGCCGAAGCCACAGCGTCCAGGATAGGGATGTGCAGGTGGGTGCTGAGATGAACTGAGAAGAGTGAGATCCCAGGAAGTTCAGATTTTCTGGCTGAAGGCTAATTATCCAGCTGCTTAAAAATATATGAGACAGGGGCGCCTGGGTGGCTCAGTCGGTTAAGCGTCCGACTTCAGCTCAGGTCACGATCTCGCGGTCCACGAGTTCGAGCCCCGCGTCGGGCTCTGGGCTGATGCCTCGGAGCCTGGAGCCTGCTTCCGATTCTGTGTCTCCCTCTCTCTCTGCCCCTCCCCCGTTCATGCTCTGTCTCTCTCTGTCTCAAAAATAAATAAATGTTAAAAAAAAAAAAAAATTAAAAAAAAAAAAAATATGAGACAATCCGGCAACTCCACCGCTGGGTGTATACCCCAAAGCATTGAAAGGAGAGTCTTAAAGAGATTATTTTTATACACATATTCATAGCAGCATGGTTTATAAGAGCTAAGAAGTGCAACTGGAGAAAATGGCCACCGACAGACGAATGAATGGACTAAATGCGACATGTACAACATGCGATGGAAGGAAGGAATTCCTGACATGTGACGGGTGTGGGAACATGGATGAATCCTGACGTTATTCTGAGCAAACGATACCAACCAAATGTCTGCACCCTCCCCACCCCCCACCATTCATATGAAGTCTAATCCCCAAAGTGATAAGTGTTAGGACACGGGGACACTGGGGTTGACTATGTTGATGGAATTAGGAAGTGGGGTTTTGGGGGCAATGAGGTCACGAGACTGGAGCCCTCATAAAACAGACTCCAGAGAGATCCCACTTCTCTTCCACTACGTGAGGATACGGGGAGAAGACGGCCGTGTATGACACAGGAAGCTGGCCCTCACCGGACACCGGCCCGAGCCTTGATCTTGGACGTCCCAGCAATAAACTTGTGTTGTTCATCAGCCACCCAGTCTGTGGCAGTCCTTCCAGAAGCTTGAAAGGACGGAGACGGTGAATAAGCCCGTCACGAAAAAGACAAGACCTGGATGGTTTCATATGAAAGATATGCAGACCGGTCAGACCCAGAGATAGAAAGTAGGAGGGTGGTTAGCAGGGGTAGAGGGGGTGCGGCAATGGGGAGCTGGGGTTTAATGGGTGCAGAGTTTACGTGCTGCAAGATGAAAAGAGCCCTGGAGACGGATGGTGTTTGCACAGCAATGTGCGTGTACTCAACACCACTGAATGGTACACGCCAACAGGCTAAGAGATAGTAAATGTTATGTGCGTTATCCAACAACTAAAAATATTTTCATCTGCCAGCACACACGTGGCTCCAGGAAACCACAATGAGGGACGAGAGCGATCACAGAAATGGATGAGGAAAATACACGATTTCACAAGCCTTCAGAAGTTGCTCAGGAGAGGGGCGCTCAGCCGGTTAAGCATCCGACTTCGGCTCAGGTCATGATCTCACGGTTCCTGAGTTCGAATTCTGCGGCGGGCTCTGTGCTGACAGCTCGGAGCCTGGAGCCTGCTTTGGATTCTGTGTCTCCCTCTCTCTCTGCCCCTCTTCCAGTCTCTCTCTCTCTCTCTCTCTCTCTCAAAAATAAAGATTAAAAAAAAAAAAAAGAAGTTGCTCAGGAGAGCCAGCCCTGAATGTGTTCGGTGTCGAACCCTGTTGCCCAAAGCACCAGCCTGACCCACAGTGGAGGTGCCAGAGGCGGCACCTTCGCCGAGCTTACCTGGAGGTCGTAGAGGAATCGGAAACGGCTTCCTTGACCTGCAGCTTCTCTCACAGCCCGAGCCAGGTCTACTGACCCTTTCCCACCGACCGACCAGTGATAGCAGGGGACCGCATCAAAGGCGCCGGCCCGCTTCGCCAGCTCACACACCAAGTCAATCTCCGCGCGGGTGTCGGTCCTGGTGATGAAAACGTTTGTGGTTTTGCATCTGTATTCATTTAGGGATGTTTTTAAAGAAAGACTAACCGTTTATACAGAACTTTGCTCTCTAACACTGAATATATTTTAAACATCAAAAGTGGTTACGTTGTGTTTAAATAAATCAGACTTAAAGCGCTGGGGGAAAAAAAAAAGAAACCTCTCTAACAGGACTCAAATATTTCAAGTTGTTAAGGGTTTTATTGAGAAAATTCCATAACGTAACCCTTTGATCATCCACGGCCTTTTGGACAGAAACGCTGGGTGGAATTTAAAAAAAAAAAAAAAGAAAGAAGAAGCCAAGGAAATGTTAACTCACTATATAGATTTCATTTCCTATAAACATTTGAGAAACTTCTGTTAAAATGAAACCAACCAGGGGCGCCTGGGTGGCGCAGTCGGTTAAGCGTCCGACTTCAGCCAGGTCACGATCTCGCGGTCCGGGAGTTCGAGCCCCGCGTCGGGCTCTGGGCTGATGGCTCAGAGCCTGGAGCCTGTTTTCTGATTCTGTGTCTCCCTCTCTCTCTGCCCCTCCCCCGTTCATGCTCTGTCTCTCTCTGTCCCCAAAATGAATAACCGTTGAAAAAAAAAATTAAAAAAAAAAAAAAAAAAGAAAAAGAAACCAACCCAAACCAAGCCCACCAAACAGAAGGAGCAGAGTATTTCTAGATAGTTCTTGACAAAGCAGAGAAAGACCACAAACACCCCTCAAGACACAAACAGAGTTCACAGGGTGGCCCGAAAGACGAGCACGTTTAAAGCAGGGGGGACTTCACTTACTTGAAGACATTCAGAGCCACGACAACGGGGACCCCAAAGAGCTGAGCAATCTGAATCTGCTTCTGAAGGTTACAGCAGCCGTCTGCCACCAGCTGGATGTTCTGGAAGAAGACCAGACCCCCATGTACGCCTCCCACCAAAGCTGCCAAACCAAACTGGCGAGAGTCCACTCAGGCAGGTGTCGCTCCCATCTTGCTCCCTTGACTGTCCTAGGAGCTATTAAATAAGACCATAAAACAGTTTCTCCCCCAAGGAAAGGTGGCTACAGAAAGAGGAGGCTCATTTCCACAATAATTTCTGAAATCATTCTGGGCCCAATGGCATATCTGGGTCTGGAGCCAGGCGGCTATTTCTTCCGCTGACTGGTGGCCAGGGCAAAAGCAATGCACTCGTGCCCTGCAGGTTGGTAGACAAGAGGGCACAAGTCCCCTTGTGAGGGGAGGGTGAGGAGTGCTGTCTGGCCGTTGCCGGCTCGAATCCCTGGTGCCACCTGTAGGAGCTAAGAGGTACTGTTGCCAGTGAATCAAAGTCTAATTGACCCAAGAGTCAAGTAACTCAAGCAAGTGATAAAACCAAATGCATACGCTCCACAAGTCAGTTTTTTCCGCACCGAAAGAATACATGGGTATAAGTTTCAGATCTGTTTCTGTGCTGGAGACTGAGCTCTGGCTATGATGGCTGCCCAGAGGGTAGGGAACAGGGCATATGTGAAGCCTGCATCCATCACATCTTAAGAATGAAGAGTTAACTCAACGGATTTTATCCCTTGCCCCCACCCATTTTCTCCCGGATTATTAGAAAAGCAGTTTTCCAAGAGGCCACTGGTGGAGGAGGGCTCATTCACTGATTGAGATTCAGCTGCTGGCCCGTGGGTTTGAATGGTTCTTCACATAAGCCTTCAAAACACCTGCTCTTACCTCCTCTGTATATTCTTTCTTAAGCGGGACACCAGCAGTTACCTAAGACAAGAAAAGGCAAAAATTAAGAAAAAATCCACTGAAATGCTTAGTGTTGATACTTGTTGCATTTAAGAGTAACCCCATAGGTTGAATTTCTAGTAGCTTTGTGGAAAATGCATCTGAATAAGCCATGCTGGATTGGAGCACTGGTTCCTGTAGGGGCTTAAGGACCTCCCTTCTCCCACCATCCCTCTGGCCTGCACACAGCACCCACCTCAATCCTGGGCACACGGTTACCACCGGGAAGACAAGAAAGCCTACTTCTTTGCCGTCTCCTGTACCCACTTCCGTTGAATCCAAATATATCCAAAAGGGTATGGTTAAAGCAGCAGGGAATTCTTAGGTTAGAGCAAATGCCTTTTACTCTACGGTGCCCAGCAGGCCGGGCACATTTGAAAAGCCCAAATATATTGAAAAACCTTGAGCGTATTTAAAAAGGGTAAGTGGCTTGGAAACGAGCAACTTGCCATTGTATTTACAAATCCGGGGGCTTGTTTTTCTTATCTTCTTTTAAATAAGAGGCCGTTAATTGGCATTGCACTAAACACTGAAGTGAGGAAAGTTTATTTATTGTCACTGGGAATCTGACCACTTTATACTGTCCCTTTTTTTGTTAAAAAAACACAAAAGCTTACTTTGGTAGAGATTCAAAAGAGAAACAAATCATGGTCCCTTTTTTGGAAAGGTGCATTTAAAAGCACACTGATGCTTGGGCTTCAACCACACTAATCAAACCAGGGTATCTGGGAGTGGGACCCAGAATCAGTAATATTTAAAAATTCCTCAGCTGGGGGTGCTTGGGTGGCTCAGTTGGTTAAGCGGCCGACTCCTGATTTTGGCTCAGGTCATGGTCTTATGAGTCAGATTGAGCCCCACCCCCCACTTGGGATTTTCTCTTCCTTGCTCTCTGCCCCTCCCCCACTCATTCTCTCTCTCAATAAAAAACATATTAAAAGTAAATAAATAAAAATAAAAAGTCCTTAGCTGATTCTTTTTTAAAGTTTATTTTCAGAGAGAGAGAGAGAGAGTGAGAGAGAGACAGAGAGAGAGCACAAGGAGGGAAGGGGCTGAGAGAGGCAGAGAGAGAGAGAGAGAATCCCAAGCAGGCTCCGCACCGTCAGCACAGAGCCCGATTCGGGGCTCAAACTCACAAACTGCGAGATCATGACCTGAGCTGAAACCAAGAGTCAGATGCTTAACCGACTGAGCCACACAGGTGCCTCTCAGCTGATTCTAATTTGAGCCAATAGTGAGAACTTTCTTACTGGTGCCCATTATCCTAGCATAAAATGGAACTCATAATTTGAGTAAAACCTGACTTATACAAAGTGTACCATCTTTCCCAATAAATTCTAAATAATGTTGAAGTGATTGCCATCACTTTTCTCTCTCTTTTTTTTTTCTTTTGGCCTAGTTTCTCACGACAACATATAGGGGGGCCAGGGCAGGTTAAAGACGAGGAAACTGAAGTTAAGAGAAGACAAGGTGTCTTGCCCAAGATTACATAGTAAGCAAGAGGTAGAATGGGGACTTGAATACAACAGGGTTCTGAAAACCCAATTTAGTACCCTTCCACATTGTTTCTGCCTAGAGCCTGCTTCTAGAACGTATTTTGATTCACTGAGGGCGGATGACTTACTCCCCTCTCATGGAAGACGCCTTGAGAATATTAAAAGTCCTTTGAAAACAAGTTACCTCTGTGACAGATTGTTTTTTGTTGGTGTGTGGGGACCTAATAAAGGATTTTCAGATGGGTTTTCCAGCAGTAGCACGGAATAAAACACGGAGGGAATCTTTCAATGGGAACAACTAAAATGCTAGATTAAAAAAAAGAATGTGAAGTATTGTTGAGCCTCCAGATATAAAAAGTTCTGTGGAATCAATTATTAAGCACAGGAAGAATGGGATGTACACACATGTCAAAAAGTAGAGAGGCTAGGAGCGCCTGGGTGGCTAAGTCAGTTAAGCTTCCAACTTTGGCTCAGGTCATGATCTCACGGACCGTGGGTTTCAGCCCTGCGTCGGGCTCTGTGCTGTCAGCTCAGAGCCTGGAGTTTGCCTCAGATTCTGTGTTTCCCTCTCTCTCTCTCTCTCCCCCACTCACACACACACACACACACACACACACACACACACACACTCTTTCTCTCTCTCAAAAATAAACATTGAAGAAAAATTAAAAAAAAAAAGTACAGAGGATTAACAAAAGACTAACAAAATTGATGGCACTCTGGTAAGACTTTAAAAAAAAAAAAAGGAATGAAAATATATTATAACTACACAGCTGGAGACAGAATTAATAATATACCATGACCAACTTTATACCAACACACTTGAAAACAGAGGGGAATTCACACACGTATAATGTTTACTAGAACTCCCTTAAGAGAAGTCTAAGATGTTGTAGTCATTTGAAAAATTAAATCTGTAGTTAAAAATCTACCCCTCACCGATAAGCCACAAGCCTATACATTGTTACCGGTGAATTCTTGCCATCTTTGCATAAACAGATTATTCTAATGTTATAGGATCCCTTATAGAGTACATAAAACAGAAGGAATCCTACTCAATTTAGTTTACATGGCTGACATCTCACTCAAAAATATGGATGCAAAGATCCTACTTAAAATATTGGGAAACCGAGGGGCGCCTGGGTGGCGCAGTCGGTTAAGCGTCCGACTTCAGCCAGGTCACGATCTCGCGGTCCGTGAGTTCGAGCCCCGCGTCGGGCTCTGGGCTGATGGCTCAGAGCCTGGAGCCTGTTTCCGATTCTGTGTCTCCCTCTCTCTCTGCCCCTCCCCCGTTCATGCTCTGTCTCTCTCTGTCCCAAAAATAAAAATAAACGTAAAAAAAAAAAAAATTAAAAAAAAATAAAAATAAAAAAAAATATTGGGAAACCGATACGCAAAATTCAGTTGTTCATGAGAAAGATAATATATTCCCAAGTTAGATTTATTCTAGGAAAGTAGGTTCACTTCATGTTTGAAAGTGAAGCAATATAATTTGTAATATTAATAGATCAAAGAGGAAAGCTGTATCACCTCAAAGGGCGGAGAGAATTATTGAACATTTCTTTAGAATAAAAACTTGGCAAACTAGGAACAGAAGTCAATTTCCTTAGTTTGATAAGAATAATATACTACCAATCTATAGAAAAATCACAGTTAATGATGATGTATTAAACGTGTTCTATTTCAGATGAGGAATAAGAAAAGGATGCCACTCCTATTTAATACTGCGTTGCAACCACAAAGACCGGCTTAGCGTGATAAGAAAAAAAGGATAAAGATTAGAAAGGAAGAAACATCTGTCATTATTTTCAGTTATGCGTGCCCACACAGAACTCTAAAGCATCTACAGGTAAACAAGGCCAACTAGTAAGACAATTTTAAAGTCACAGAGATGGCTGGACAGCATGGTGACCACGGTTAAGAATACTGTATTGCATGCTTGAAAGTGGCTGGAGCTTAAAAGCCCTCTTGTGCAAGAAACTTTTTGTACCTGTGCATGGCGACAGCTGCTAACTAGACTTGTGATCCTTTTGTGACGCATGCACATGTCCAATCGTTCTGTTTTACGCCTATAATGAATATACGGTTATATGTCCATTGTACCTTACTTTAAAAAAAAGAGGATTTAGAAAGGGCACTGGATGTAAAAGCAATATAAAAGAATCTGGGAGGGGTGTGTTAAACGAAAATATAAAGTACGCAGTAACAAATGCACAAAAAGAAAGAGAAGCCCTTTGTGGAAGAAACTGTAAATTGTTATTAAAAGACACTTAAAAAGACCTAAACCAGTAGAAGTAGCTTGGATGGGAACTTGTCAGATATCGCTAATCTCCTGATATAATTGATGCTATTCTAATGAAAACCCTAAAAAGATTCTTGATGCAACTTTATGAGCTAATTCTAAAATACACCTGGAAGTGAAAAGGACCGATCCCAGGCCAGGTATGCACGAAGAGATAGAACAACCTGGAGGAGTTTGCCACAATGGCTATCTGTGCAGCACAGGCACAATTATAGGTAAATAGACCAGCAGAACGGAGGAGACATCCCAGAAAAAGACCTACACCTGTATGGAGAACCAATTTATCACAAAGTAGGCTTGAGTGATAAGAAAGGAGGGACTGTTTAAACAAACAGTACGAGGCCAACTGGTTATTCATATAAAAAAAAAAGGGAAATTAGATCTGCTGATTGCGCCGTATATGAAAATCAGTAGCAATGGGCGTGTTGGTTCATTTCAGGCGTCAGCTTGAGGCACAGGGTGTTCAGATACTTGGTGGAACATTATCCCGAGTGTTCCTGTGGGGTGTTTTGGACTCTGAGTAAAGCAGATTCCCCCGAGCCCCCAACAAGGAGCCGTGCCATGTGGGTAGGCTGTATCTCATCAGCTAAAGGCCCTAATAGAGCAAAAAGATTCTGTGGTAGAAAAATTCTCCAGCAGACCGCCTTCAGAATACGTCTGGACCTGCGACACCGGCCCTCCTGAGTCTGCAGCCTGTTGAACCACCATGTAGATTTCGGACTTGCCAGCCTCCATAGATGTGTGAGCCAGTTCCTTATAATCAATCTCTCTTTATGTAAATACACATTGTATTACTTCTTAATACAATATGTTTAAAGAATTCATTGCAAAGGGATATCTAGGTCCGTAAGTATAAAAACATTATACTAAAAATACTATACAGTGAGTTGCATCGGAATGGTCAGCACTTTGGAAGACAGGATATGAATTTTAAATAATTGGGGCTAAAATGGGCAAGTTCGAGGGTCACAGGATTTTCCACTGCACAAATTATGGAAAAAAAACAAGCTGAATAAACATAAGAGGCCGCCATGGTTATTTGTATAATGATATCCAAAGGAAGTAGAAATTATAATGGCTCAAAAACATTACCACAGAGTTGTTTCAAATAAGAAGGAAAGACACTGACATGGATAATAGAGAGTATAGGATTAAGGAAATGAAAGCTCATTTATTATTCAGTTGTTGAAAACATTTCCTGGATGCAGATTATGCCAGGCATTAGGGACACGTAAATTAGTAAGACATAGTCCCTAATCTCAAGGGATTCACAGTTGAGAAGGGAGATGCATATATAGACGTTCATAAAACAACATGATGCAGAAGGCTCTTCTGGAGCCTCAGGAGGGGGATATGAAGCTTTGCCAGGCTTCCCGAGCCTTTTCTTTAATCATCATCCACCCGGATCTGTGCCTACTAGGCTTGAGCCCTGTTACCCTCACTGGCATAGAGCCATGATGGGAGCAGAAGAGGTACCAAAAGATTAAGGTTAGAGGACAATGCCACCACTGTAAAAGAAGCACATACATTAAGATGAACTAAAAGAGGATGATACATTGCATACACAATTTTTACAGGACAGATACGAGAGTGTGGAAAAACCCTAGACTAAAACTCAAGAGACCTTGAGTCTGATCAGTCCCCTAACTAGAAGGATGATACCAAGCAAATCACTGAATCCTTCTGGTACCTCAGTAACTTCATCTTTACAAACACTGAACCAGACTTAGACAATCCTGAAGCCCTTTCCAGTCTTAAAGCCCTTCGATTTTACGATGTCCAGGGTGCAAAACAGGGAGGGAGAATTTCAAATGTATATTATAGGAGGTAGAAGTTGTTTTTTGAAAACGGAAATTGATATACAGATTCAGAATCTAAAGTGAAGGAGTCGCTGTAGTGATAAATGGTGTTTTGAGCCAAATGAGAATTCCTTAGGATCTACTGCTCAATGACGCATGTCGTGCCCATCTCGCATTTGAATTAATGACGGAGCTTTGGGCTAAAATGGACTACGCAAGTGTTTGGTGTTACCAGTGGATGTGGGATTCCTGTTTACCCTTCATTAATGTTCAGCTCTGCCTGGTGGACAGAGAAGGCAGTTTGGATCCAAGACTCAGGCTTCAGATCTGGCTCTCTGCAGATAGATAACGTCAGCCTCTCTTAGGACAAAGACTTGCTAAAATGGTTACACAATGCACATCACAGATGCGTTTCACGATGGCAAACCTGTCATTCGTTCTTGCCACATAATAATGATTACGTGACCTCTGTATACACGGGATTACCGATGAAGAAACCAGATTTGGTACCTTGTCTGATATAACCGCAGTATAAATGATGAAGACACCCTGACTTATTTTACTTCAAAGATAATTACTCAGGATAACATTTCCTATTCTCCCTTTGGAAAAAAAAAAAAAAAACCAAAATAAAAACAAAAAAAAAAAAAAAACATCATGTCTTTACTACAGAAAAGAAAAAATTTTCTTTTGTGTGTGAATTCTGCATATAAGATAGGTTAATGTCAAAAGTCTGAGAAAATGTGGAAACAGGGTGTGTTTTCCAAACAAAGCTCTTGTAGAAATAATCCAGTGCCGTAACAGAGCGGTAAAGTAAAATCAGAATAAACAGAAACAGAAGGAAAACAGTTCCAGATGAAATCTGATGAGACCCTGCATCAGTGAACCAAAAAACTATCTGCACGAACACTGAAAAACCACCCGCAAAAGCAATTATTCCTCATCCTTATGTTCCCTGCTCAGAACAAGAGCCTGTATCGTCTCACTACACCCTGGGGTTATAAAATGTTGACCTGAGTTTCAGATATAAATCTTAGGACCAAAAAGCGCTTACATTATGCTCCTTTCCAAACTACGGCTCAGCAACGTCTTTGGGAGCATCATCCTTTACTTGAACTTACGAAACGATCAGGGCCCCATAACGGTGATTTGCCGTTTAAGGAAACGGCGGTTATGAAGCAGGTTTGAAGGTTTCAGACGCGAGAGTCAGCCTCATCTTCGTTCTGGAATGCGTTTCACTACGAAGGAAGTTGGGGACTTACGCTCGGGCCGCCTCCGTGCATCTTCAGAGCCCGCACGGTGGCCACCAACACCACCACGTTGGGCACCAAGCCGGACGCTCGACACTTGATGTTGAAAAATTTCTCCATTCCAATGTCAGCACCAAAGCCGGCTTCAGTTACTGTGGAGAATCAAGGTGGAGACTTGCTATCATTGTCTCACAACAAGAGCAGGTTTTAGTTTTCAGCAATTGTTGGCTGTGACTCAGGCTCAAAGGACAGTTTAACCCCAACACATCCAGCGGCATTGTTTCTTGTTCATACGCAGCGGTAGGCTAATTTTCCCATAGTCACAGAAGACGTTCCCCCCTTCCCTACCTTCTCCAAAGAGATGGCTCTCTACTCAGCTTTATACGGCGGTGCCTTAAGGATTCACCGCCAGGGCCAAAAGTCTTTTTCCACTATGCACACTCAGGGCAACGTGTTTCTGACCACAGATGGGATTGCCAGCTTTTTAATCGGGTTCCAAATTGTATCAAGGGACATTGCTAGCATGATTAGCATTAGACGATCCTTTCTTGCTTTTTAAAACAAAATTTTTTTTTTAATGTTTATTTTTGAGACGGGGCAGAGTATGAGTGTGGGAGGGGCAGAGAGAGAGAGAGAGGGAGGGAAACAGCAGAGTCCAAAGAAGGCTCTAGGCTCTGACCCGTCAGCACAGAGCCCGACGCAGGGCTGAAACCCACAAACCATGAGATCATGACCTGAGTCCAAATCGGACGCTTAGCCAGCTGAGTCACCCAGGCGTCCCCCTTTCTTACTTTTTATAACACGCATAGAATCCCTTATTTAGTGCCACCATTGTTTCATGTTTCTTGTGCCATTTTTGTTGCTTGATGAAATTCAAGTTAGCAGAGTGGCTTAAGAAGATGAATCATCAGGCTTGATAAAACAGCATCTTTAGTCCATAACCCCAGGGGACACCCCTCGGCCCCCAAATTGCTAGAAAAGTTACCACGGAGGTAGCTGGGAGAGTGCCTGATACTGCCTTCCCAGGTGATACTCCTGACTGCCGAGCGGTCAACGGCACACAGCATCGTTGCCACACGCAAAGGACAGCTGTACGACGGGCAAGGGCACCCGCACCACCAGGGGCTTATCAGACACACAGAATCCCACACCTAGTGAATCACGATAAGCATTTTACCAAGATCCCCAGGTGAGATGAATGCCCAGGAAGATTTGAGAAGCACACACTAGGAAAAGAATAATATCAATGTATGAATTATACACGACATATTGACAGTCATTACGTCAAGGCCGTCATTTATGGCAGAGATAGGAACCGGCAGGAAAACAAACTTACCAAGATACAATCACACCATTTGAAATGTGCATCACTGAAGATCTCTGTCTCCAGCATTCACTAAATGCACACGTTTTAACAAGAATCAAGGAAAAAAAATCGTGACGTGTCACATAGCATTTCAAATGCTAAAGACATCAACCCATCGTTCTAATTCTTTGTGGCTTCCTTTAAGTGCTTCATATTCCTGTATAGATTTTATAGAATAAGGAGACTTTTGTAGTTTGCTCCTTTAAAATGTTCAGACATTTCTCGCAGTACTACAAACGTTCAGAATTTATGATCCTACGTGGCAGCTTTTAATTTTGTTAGGTTGATGTATGAAGATTTACAAAACTGTTCCCCCTGTTATTAGACATGTGGGTTGCTTCCAATATAAATAATGATGGAAACTATCTGTGCATATGAGATTTAACCTCTTTCACATTATATTCTTGGAAGAAATTCCCAAGGGTTGAGAGCACGGTGCCAGACGATATAAAAAATTTTTATGACTGTTGATATGCTTTTGACAAATTGAAAAATATTTCTTTAAAAATATTCAATTTGGAGTGAACGTAGCTAGAAAGTCAGTTTTTCCCTTATTGTGTTTTCTTTGAATAAGCAATGTAGCAGAACAAGTTAAAGAAGTGAAAGGCATTCCTCTTTACACACTGTTCGGGGCAATTCTAGTGATCTGATTAGTGGGGGTCTAAACAGAGGAGGTCGCGGACAGTAACAGTCCCAATCTCAGTGGTATCTTGGGTGAAACCAGGGTTGATGGTACCATGGCAGTGGCACAGAGAACTCCACAAGAGGGATGTTCAGTTCATTTTGTCAGAGGTCATGACAGAGTGGGCTCCCAGGAGGGGAAAGATGACCATACTACTGTTGGACCAGACAGACCGTATCCAGAATCCCTCCCAACTGTGCATATGAGCTGTCAATTACACAGTGACCGTCAAAAAATGAACGCTGGTCAGTGAGTTAACCGATTGGAGTCTCAATGTCTTCATTTGACCTGTTGGGGGGGATCAAGTGAGATGGCAATGCAAAGTACTCAGTGACTGCTTTTCGGGGCACGGTGGGGGCTCACAAAAATGGTCTGCTTCATTATCACCAAGAGCCCAATTCTCCCACTTGCTAGAAGTCATATTCAATTCTTAAGCATTTGTCGGGTTCCTGCTATGTCCAGGCATTATGCTCCGGGTAGTGGCCCAGGAATAGGGTCCCCAACCCTGGTCCAGTCCTCCAGGGACCTGGGTGGAGAGACTCCCCACTGTTGGACAGGAGAGAAGGGGGACCTGATGCATGGGGAAGGATGGAAGTTGTGTGGCGGGTTTGGAAAATGGTGTCCATGGAATCAGGCTTTCGGGGACAAGAGGATTTCTCCAGGCAGAGAAATAAGGAGCTGGGGGTGGGGGAAGGAGAGGGAGAGGGGAGTGAAGGGGTTCACAGGTAAAGGAGAAAGCAAGAGCAGAAATCATCCTGTCAAGACGAAGGGAAATGATCCACGACGACTACAGAAGTCCGTTACCTCACCCAACGCGACCTGTTCTCCGAGGAGGAGGGATGCAAGTGACAGAGTTTCGTGCGCGTGTTTTTGTTACAATGCTGTGATATCTGAAAAAACTGCTTAATGTTGCCCTACAGTTGGAGGTAGATCATTGCGTGCAGTGTTTGATCCAGCGGTCTCTCGGTCTTTCCAACTGGACGCCCATTTCCACTCATAGCTCCCCTATGAGACTGAGCTCCACGAGGACAGGGGCCAAGTCTGTCTGAGAGACCGACACTGCTGGACATACACTGGACACCGGATGACTTGTGTACGTCTCTAAGACAAATTAAAGGGAGTGGGTTCAGATGCTGTGTCTCCCCCCTCTCTGCCCCTCCCCTGCTTGCGCTCTCTCTCGTAAGTAAATAAACATTAAAAAAAAAAAAAAAGGCGAGCAGCAGGATTGCAAAGTTTTAAGACCCTTGGTCACAAATATAACAGCACGGTTCATTTATAATAATTTAATCCCCCTAAGAAGCCGCGAGCTTAAGTTCCCTTCAAACACCATCGCCTCCTTAAACTTCACAACGTAGACGCCACGCTCGTCCCACCTTCGTCAGATCTCCGGTGCCTAAAGGAAAACATCCAAGTTCCTTGTCACAGAGCCCAGGCCACCCCGAGCCTCAAGCTCACACCTCCGTCCACCTTTCTTCTGCCTGCAGTTGTGTGCTCATATCCTAATAGCGAGCTTCCCGCACAGCCCGCACATCCGATGTTTGTCATCTCCGCCCCTCCTCCAGACGGGAACATCTGGAAGGCTCCTCTCTCCCCACTCTCTTCTTTCCTTCACTGCCCAAGCCTCAGCTCGGATGCTCCAGAAGCTTGCCGCGATCCTCCCAGGGAGAGGGGGCTGCCCCTTCCAGCTCTCTGGTTTGCTCCCTCGCGGGGCCCACGTCCATCCCTGCATGCAGTGTCTTAACGGGACTCGTGCGTCATCTCCCACTTGGAGGGCACGGACCGTGTCTTACTCATCTTTGGATGCCCACTACCTGTCACGGTACCTGCTGCACACGAATGAATGAACAAAGGTGAGAAGAAACTACGAGTAGGATTCAGAGCCAGTGGGGAGCACGTAAAGGCCATCGTTCAGTGGAGACAGGTAGACACGAAAAATAAAATTAGACAATTGAAAATGTTCTTGTGCCTCCCTGTCATGCTTCCTTTTTTGCTTTATAGTAGCAGAAGTTTTAATGCAAGGTGTAAATGTCCTATCTGACAAAGACATGACCGTTGCAAATGTCGACACAGGTTAGCTAAGCTTAATTTCGTATTTTATGAGGCAAATTGAAAAAAAAAAAAAGGTAACAAAAAAACCCGCAATTAGGGAAGGAAACAGGATGCAGTAATAAAAGTCCAGGGGCCGTGGCTTCCAAATGCAAGGGAAATATGGAGGCAAATAATGTGCAGAAAACAGAAGAACGTGCCAGATTCTCATGCTTGGGAGCCTGTTCTGAAATACTGCATGGAATCGTTTCTGTTATTTGTTTTCAAATATCAGGCTGCTAAGGAAAACAGTATGGAAAAAGTGTGCTATGCACAATTACCGATCGCCAAAATAAGGACGACTTAGTAATGTTTCATCAACAGGTATCAGCTTGGAAGTGCACAGTGTGGAGTGCTGTGTACCTGTGTCTTGTATCTCGGTGGGTCTTGCCATGAGCAGGAGACAAGCCACTCTCCCTGGCAGGTTCTATTTCCTAGACACTTCCTGAGAATTATCTACAGAGCACCTGTAAGTTAAGTTTTCCTAGTGATCTCAAATAAGCGATTTGGTCACTTATCACATTTGCTGCTTTTGATAAATTGCAAAAGAGATACACGGAAGAATGACTTATGGTTGATTTTAATATCGACCTGTTCTTGAGTCATGAAGCAAACACACTATGATTTAGCATTCCTGAAAAGCACGTAATGTAATCTTCTGAAAGCTGCATATTTAAAAAGGCTCCCAAGAAAATGTTTGCACATGCCACAACAATTATTTGTCTTGGCAATCTCTTTTTTTGGGGCGGGGGATGGTCACAGATGTTCAACTTACGACATGAAGGAAAACAGGAAACTGACTGATACTCTTACTGTGTAAGCACAGAAGCTGTTAGATAGTGATTTTATAGCATGGCTTGACTCAACTTTATAACCCATAATCTGCCCAGAAAGGAAGTGTTGGTGGGTCTGGGCTTGGAAGGGACCAGCTATTTGGACAAAAACGGTTAGTACTTTCACAGGGAACAGAGCTCAGGGTTCAATGGGAGAGTAAAAACCAATACTGGACAACCAGGCGGCTTGGCTTCCCATGCTGCCCTGCGAGGGCACCCGACTCACATTGTACAAACCAAACAGAAACGACGACAACAAACCCCTTGTGGCGGGCACGTATCGTATCTATGAGATTCGTGAATGAGGCAGAGAGAGGATTTTTGTGTGTCAATATATTCCATCGTGGGTCCGATCTGCAGTGCACAATGCATAGAAGAAAACCTTAATCACAATTAGGACTGAGATAAGCAAGCACCAATCAGCTAACTTACTTAAAAAAAAAAAAAAAAAGGTATTTATGTCATCACCTCCTCCTAGGTGGGACCCAAAACTTACGGATTCATAAAATTCTAGAGCTAGGAGGGAACTAACCTCCTCTGGGCCGTATGTGCCCGGCAAGTTACGTTCCTGACGGAAGAGCCCACTGTGGTGTCCCAGGTCCCTCTGATCCACAGCTCAGAGCTCTCCTTTCTGCACTACGCGCTCTCTGCTACTTGGCATTTTATTCAAAAACACTTTGGATTAAACACATCCATCTCAGAATTAAGGAAAAACCTCCCTTTTTCCCATTCAACAATTACTGAACCTCTATTCCTTTGTGTGGCTCTTAAGCAGTCATGTATGTACACGTCTTCATTTAGTGAGGAAACATTTTTAACATGACAAAGATTGGGAATATTAACTAATTACCTAATTAAAAAGGTGTATCGTTCCAACCTTTTCCTTTTTTACTTTTTCTTCCTTGAATTCCTTTTGGTATTTTAAAAACTTTTATTTATTTATTTATGCAATAAGCTTGAATTCAATTTTTTTTCCATTTTTTTTACCGTTTATTCATTTTTGAGATAGAGACATGGCATGAGTCAGTGAGGGGCAGAGAGAGAGAGAGGGAGACACAGAATCGGAAGCAGGCTCCAGGCTCCGAGCTGTCAGCACAGAGCCCGACGTGGGGCTCGAACTCACAAACTGCGAGATCGTGACCTGAGCTGAAGTCAGACGCTTAACTGACTGAGCCACCCAGGCGCCCCTTGAATTAGATTCTGTTTTGCATTTACTTCTGAATGATCTCATGCTTTGGTACGTTTTCTGAACCCACTTCTATGGAATCACAAACTTGACTGGTAGATCAGTGGTTCTCTAATGGGGGTGGACTCTACCCCCCCCCCCCCCCCCCCGCGGGACTTTTGGGAAAGTCTGAAGCATCTTGTAGGCAGAGGTCAGGGATGCCTCCAAACATCCTACAAAACACAGGATAGTCCCTCACCTTCTCACCCTCCAAAAAAACCCAAAGGTGGAATTATCCACCAAAATAACAACAGAGTTTGATAGTGCTACGGTTCAAGCATGACAATGGCGCCTTACACTTTCTAGATACTCTTCCTGAGCACGTTACAAATGCATTAGATGACAGAATAAAAGATTATACAAAATTATTACACCGATAACACCCTTACATGCCATAAATTCCTGAAATACGATAACCACAGTACAAACTCTATGTGTTTGCTACAACGTGGCAGTTTCTGGAGATGAAAAGTACAGCACCTCATTGGGTGACTGCTGTACGAACCTCATAAGGGAGGGATGGACAGAAAAAAATCAGTTGGTAGCAATGGTCAGCTTACTGCTGAAGACCAACATCTATGAGGGGGAAAGCTATTCTAATTAAAGACCGGGCACCAGGAGAGCCCAGGGCTAGTTCCTAAGTATCGCCTACGTGCCAGGCGACGTTCTAGACGTCCTCTGTGTCGTTTCGTTCAACACCTAGGAGGGACCTTTACCTGCCACATCCGGCCTGTGAGGCTATGGATCAACAGTTCTTCCCAAGCTCACACAGCTCTACAGGATGGAGCTTGGGTTGAAAGCGAGGCCCACGTGACTGCAGTCTAGGCCGGTGTCCCCGCCCCTGCCACCTTGTCAATGAGCCAACTCACGATGCAGCATGGAAAGTGGCGCTGCCACCAAGAATCTTGACACCTCGTACTTCAATATTTTGGTACGTGAAACGCCGTTCTCTTCATAAATTCTTTTCCTGAGCTCTGACAGGGGTGTCCCGACTTGTTTCCTAAGTGCGGTACGAATTCCTGCTGTGACAACAGAAAGTGTGTAATGGGGAGTCTTCACCATTATGATATGCGTTTCTTTCTTTTTTCAATGGAATTCATTGGTTTGTTTTCTCTCTTGGGGCAAATGGTCTAGGAATTACGAATCACAATCCTCTCTTAGTTTTTGGTCCGTGTGCCCACAGTGCGAAGTCCTGGGAAGCAGCAGGGTGGGAGCAAGGAAAGAGCTCTGAGGGAGACGAAGCTCCCTGGACCAGTTTCACTGCCTTTGGTACCCAATGCAGCACAGGCTACAGGCAGAGAACACGTGTTCGGGCATCAGACCTCCCGAGAACCAAACGCTCACTTTCCACTGAGTGAGTCAAGTCTAGACTTGACTTCCCAGCCTCCTCCAGCCAGGCATCTCATTTTTGCTTTTACCTTGGGGAAACTCGTCCTTGGACTCTGAGACAGAGTGAAACTGAGGCACCAAGATCATTTCTCCCTAAGTATCTGGCTACTGGATGCGCCTGACGTCACAAGAATTGCTAATGGAATTTCCATCTGCGTTGTAACTAAGGGGTCCTTTATTCCGTGTGTGCTCAGAAGATGAGAACTTTCAGACTTCAGAGCCAATTCACAACGGCAGTAATTTCTCTGTGATAAAGGCACCCACACAGGTATCAGATAAATATACAACATACTCAGTCCCCCATTACTTCTGGGCACGAACTTGACTTTATGGACTGTGACGTCTCACAGAACTAGTACTCACAATCCACTTGGCTCAAAATGGGTTGAGATAAGAAGTAAGTCTGCACGGTGCTGGTTTCGCTAACTTAATCCTCGAAAGAATTTCTTCTCGGGGCGCCTGGGTGGCGCAGTCGGTTGAGCGTCCGACTTCAGCTCAGGTCACCATCTCGCGGTCCGTGGGTTCAAGCCCCGCGTCGGGCTCTGGGCTGACGGCTCGGAGCTTGGAGCCTGTTTCCGATTCTGTGTCTCCCTCTCTCTCTGCCCCTCCCCCGTTCATGCTCTGTCTCTCTCTGTCCCAAAAATAAATAAAAAAACGTTGAAAAAAAAACCTTGGTACAGGAGGAACTAGACTTCACTCTGAAGCACTGTGAACTACAATCCCCCAATAGGGACAAAGGAATAGAAACTAGACTCTTCAAGCTGCCTCTTTCTGCCCTTGGTAAACACATCCATCCAGCTACAGTTATCTGCAGATAAACTTGGGGAAGACGCCATTCAAAGTCACAGAAGCACAAGAACTTGAACTTGAGCTCGAGGTAGGCTAGCCTTTGAACATTTTGATTCTTTTTCCCCAGGGACTAGAAGGAGCCTAAGGAAACCAGGATGGATCATTAATGATAATAGAAGTTCAGCATTATTACTACTGCTGGAAAAAAAAAATTAAACTTGATGGCAAATATATTAATTTTGAGGATCTAGCTCATCTTAAGTCTCTGAAATTTTACCAAAACAATCAAATCTTTTCTGTTCCTTTGGATTTGTCTATTTAATCTATGCTCCTCCTTGGTTTTATTAAATGTCTTAAAGGTCAAATTTCCCTAAGAGTATGTAGAACCAACCGGGCACATATTAGGGAATTTTCGTAGTAGTATAGGAGGCATGAGAGAGTTACTGAGGATGTATCTGGGGAAAGGGAAGAAAAATAATAAGCAAAATATAAAAAGGACACAGATCCACTTGAACCATATGTTTTCAGTAACGACAGAAAACTCTGAAAGTACCAGTAATGCTGTTTAGATGCACTTTAGTGTCAGGGACCCAGAATTTCCTTCCTCTGGAGTTAATTAGTAATAGACACTGGTTTGCATTGTTTGAAAATATCATTAATCATCCTGTTTTGTAAAATAATTCTGACCCAAGTGAAACTTCATTTTGGAAAAAAAATGTTAAAGACGCAAATTGAATTATACGTGTTATTTTTACCTCCCTTATAAAACTGGACACAAGGAAAATAACTCGAAGGAGAAACAAGCTTGCAAAGGCTTTAACTTACCCTAAAATAATCAAAAGATGAAATAGAACATTTTTTTTTTGCCGAGCATTTTATGAAAACAGACCCAAAGAGTCAAAAAGTAAAGATGTCAAAAGGTA
>NW_024412429.1:16408937-16443362 GCF_014898765.1 Herpailurus yagouaroundi
AAAACCTACAATAGCTTTTTCTGCAAGGAAAAGAAACCCAGCCAGTGAAACTCAGATTACGGAGTTTGAGAACAAATTGAATATGCCAACATTCCTAGTGTGACGCTTCTAACAGAAGAAACTAAGACAGAAGGAAAGCATTTTAAACTTGGAAGCTGGAAGATACTACAGTGCACATAACAAGCAGGCAGAGCAAGGATTATGCAAAGTGAAGGCAGAGACCCATCAGTGTCTCAGAAAAGCAGCGTCCTGGGTTGCAACCAGAATTTGAAAAAGAAAAAGAAAAAGAAACAATATAAGGACTTAGGATACATCCCACACAATGAGAGTAAGGAGTGTTGTTCCAGAAGACGTGATTCTGGTTTTGTGTACCTGCACACCTGTGTGCACGTGCATTTGTGATAAAAAAAAAAAAAAGGTACTTCAGGCCTCGGGTTTGAGTCAAAACTGCCAAGAGTCACTGGCCCAGACTCTATGCAGATTTCTCATCTAGGAAAGGAAGAGGAAGAAATGCAGGTTTTACCGGTTTCTCACAAGAGCCACAATTTGGGCCTGGCTCTCCTCTGCTCAGGGCTGTCCAAACAGAACAGCGAGCTCACAAGGAACAATGACCCCAATCTCACTTTTATCAGTCATTACATTTGTGTTTAGGATCAGAGGTGCAACGTTCCTCTCACTGATCCTGCGGCTGTATTTTTCGGTGTGGAGGCAGGAATGGTCTGCACTATCCTGCCTTCTACGTTTTCTTCAGTATGCGTGACCCGGGCAGGAGAGTAAGGTCCCCTGCCTGTCCGATGGGATTGGATCCTGAAAGGACTGGATTTTTTTTTTTTTAAGTTTATTTATTTTGGGAGAGAGAGAGAGAGAGAGCAGGGGAGGGGCAGAGAGAGAGAATCCCAAGCAGGCGCCACACTGTTAGCACAGAGCCCGATGCGGGGCTTGAACTCACAAACCGTGAGATCATGACCCGATCTGAAATCAGGAGTCAGACACTCAGCTGATTTAGCCACCCAGGTGTCCCCAAAGGATTGGATTTTAAAATAAGAGGGGCACCTGGGTGGCTCAGGCAGTTAAGCGTCCAACTCTTGATTTCAGCTCAGGTCATGATCTCGTGGTTCGTGGTTTTGAGCCCCACATCGGGCTCTGCTCTGATGGTGCTGAGCCTGCTTGGGATTCTCTTTTCCTCTCTCTGCCCCTCCCCTGTTTGTGCTCTCTCTCTCTCTCTCTCTCAAAATAAAGAGATAAACTTAAAAAAAAAAATTGAGAACACACTGAAAAGACCAATAATTCATATTTACATTTGTAAAAAACTCAAAGTAAAGAAAATAACCTTGAAAAGGAGGGACGAGCATATTTTTTCTTTGGCTTATTTTCAACATGACCTTTTTCTGCTTAAAAAACGAATATAGGGGCACCTGAGTGGCTCAGTCAGTTAAGCATCTGACTTTTGATTTGCGCTTAGGTCATGGTCTCACGGTCGTGAGTTTGAGCCCTGCATCGGGCTCTGCACTTAGAGCAAGGTGCCTGCTTGGGATCCTATCGGTCTCCCTCTCTCTGCCCCTCCCCCACTCACACTCTCAAAAAAAACATGTTAAAAAAATTTTTAAATGACTACATTATTATTAGTTTGGAAATGGAAATCTGGTGTGGAAATTTCTGGAAAACTTGATGCGAAAAACAAATCAGCAGCAACAAATCAGGCAATTTTAACCATATTCACTGTAATCTCTGTTCCTGGCTATCGCTCTGCTGTTGAGAGGAAAGACGCCCTTGAGAAGTCCAGGGAAAAAGTAACAAATAATCAGGAGTACGTCTAATGTTCCCACCACCTGCCTCTACCCTATCCCTAAGCCCAGCAGGAGCTGAAGCGACAGCCTGGTATGCGTGTCATTTCGTATAAATGAGCCACAAACCCTCAACTGGTCACCTCTCTCTCCTCTGCCTCTCTTGTATGTTCCCAGCCCGGCCTTTTATCTAAAAGTGAGTCCCATTTAGGAAAAACTGCTGATTAAGATATGATTGCTCTCGGGCACCTGGGTGGCTCAGGGCGTAATCTCATGGTTTGTGAGTTCGAGCCCCTACATCGGGCTCGCTGTTGTCAGCCTGTCAGCACAGACCCTGCTTTGGATTCTCTGTCCCCCCACCCCCCCCTCCTCTCTCTGACCCTCCTCCGCTCACAGTCTCTCTCAAAAAGAAAAAAAAACATTAAAAAAAAAACAGAATAAAATAAGATTATTTGCTTTAAATTTTTTTTTTTCCACGTTTTTATTTTATTTTTGGGACAGAGAGAGACAGAGCATGAACGGGGGAGGGGCAGAGAGAGAGGGAGACACAGAATCGGAAACAGGCTCCAGGCTCCGGGCCGTCAGCCCAGAGCCCGACGCGGGGCTCGAACTCACGGACCGCGAGATCGTGACCTGAGCTGAAGTCGGACGCTTAACCGACTGCGCCACCCAGGCGCACCAGATTATTTGCTTTATACAGGGGAATGCTAAGTGTATGTACACATTCATTATCATGTTTATCATGCTGGCGAAAGAGAAACATTAAAACGAGGCTTCGTTACTTGCACAAATTATGTTGCTTGCACATTTGTGACATGGGCCTGAAGGGTAGACAGGGGCTGCTCCCGCAAGGACAGGGATCCCCATTTATACGCCTCTATCTCTAACATAATGGGTGTCACCCTCTCTAGACACTTTGGGGTCCTGATCGTCTCGGTGAACCTCATCCGGAGCATTTCCCGAAGACTTTTCACATCTTCCAAACAATAGTTCATTTTATAGTATTCCATTAAAAGAGCGAGTCATGATTTATAAAGCCACTCTTCCTTTTGGTCCCGTTGTAAGTTCTTCTTCGAAAAGGATCTGCGATGAACTTAAGAATGAAGGTGAGCCAGTCATTTTGGCCGACTGAGAAGATGATCCCGGGCAGGTTTTTGGAGGGAAGTCAAAAGTCTGCTCTCCTCAACCTGGCCTGGCTAACCCGGCAGGTGCTGTCACGAAGGAAATGGAGATGGTGACGTGCATGACTCGGCATTAACTCAACTGTGTGCCTGACAAGCCTCTTGAGCTATGTCACGCTGCCAGGGGGTCATCAACTCGCCTTTGTATTTGAAGGAGACCATGTAGAGTCAGAAAATGTCTTAGTTTCTCTTGTAGCTAAGTACGGCTATGGGACCAAGGTGATTCACTACCGGAAGTGGTGGGTGTAACTTCCAGGAAGGCTCCTCAAAAGGGGGTGGGCCTTTCTTCCCTCTTTCTGCTGGCTGGGATACAGATGTGATGGCTGGGGCTTGGGCAACCATTGTGGACTATTAGGCAGCAGAGAGTCCCTGACGATGGAGGAACTGTCATTCCAGCCCAGGATGCCTACCCCGGATTTCTTTTATGTGACAGAGAAATAAACTTGTATTTGCTTTGGGTCCCTTCCTTTCACTGTTGCTGTTACCTGTGGGTGAACCTAATCTTAACTGATGTGTTTGTGAAAACAGAGCCTATTCAGAAATATTAAAGCATTTTTCATTTCAGTTTGCGCTCGATTTCATTCAACAGTATGCAGTGTTTTCTTTCGGTGTACAACAGTAATTCTGGGACTGAACTCAAGGTTCCATATCTAACTTAGAAAAGATGTGAGACTTGCTTAACATTTTGCTGATGAAAGAGCTGAAATTTTAGAGGTTGAGATGTGCCCATAAATGCCCCAAAGCTATGTGATGCAAAGCAATTGGAAGAGGTCTGATCACAAGTTCCAGGCACAGAATTAAGGCCGAAAAGCAGGAAGCAGCAGTACGTCAGTGTGCAACAGCACAGGATACACGTGTAGGACTCCAAGGGTTTTCTGCTCATCGGACTTCAAGAACGGTTCTCGCTCTCAATTCTACCTCCTTTGTGTGTGTTACATGCTAAACAAGGAAATGCTTTTTGGAGGCAAAAAAAAAACCCTGTTTTTATAGTTGTTTTGAAAATTTTTAGGAGTTACATCATTAAATCATTGCCTGACCCTTAAAAAGTAATAACAGTCCACAGTCAACCAAAGCATTCGTGCAATTTTATAAAACAAACCAACAAACCAACAACAACAAAAAAGACTAAACAAGATGGAGGGAGGGGGGAATCAAGAGAAGGTGCTCGGATTGCTGGTGTTTGACATTCAGAATGTTCTTGTGCCTCGACGCTTGAAAACATGGAACAATTTTTTAAGAACCTCATTCACTGGAGCCTAACTGAACAGAGAAAGGCTCAGTGGGTGCCCCTGGCCCGACACCGTCAGCTCTCGTCCCTCCATCCATCACTTCTGCTGGACAGCAAGGCAAAGCCCTGACCCTCTAAACGTGACTATTAACATCCAGATTTAGCTCTAAGCAAAGCTAAAGACTTGACCACATTCTAACGATGACTGCCAATCTGAGGCTCTGGTCGCAGCCCGTCTCCTAAATTACAGACCCGCATTTCCTCCCTGTCCCCGGCCCCCCAGCTCCCCGCTCCCCGGCATGCAACACATAAGTAACAGACATTAACATTTTACCACAATTGCCTATTTTCCTCTTACAAAAGCGGTAAACAGCACAGAGAGAGCTGAGGTCGCCCATGCCCGGTCCCCAGTTGGGCTCCCTGCTCCCCGCCGCCAGAAAGGGAAATTCTTTTTTTTTTTTTTTTTTAATTTTTTTTTCCAACGTTTATTTATTTTTGTGACAGAGAGAGACAGAGCATGAACGGGGGAGGGGCAGAGAGAGAGGGAGACACAGAATCGGAAACAGGCTCCAGGCTCTGAGCCATCAGCCCAGAGCCTGACGCGGGGCTCGAACTCCCGGACCGCGAGATCGTGACCTGGCTGAAGTCGGACGCTCAACCGACTGCGCCACTCAGGCGCCCCCAGAAAGGGAAATTCTTACCAACTTGGTGCTTCTCCAGGTCGTGTGTTCGTACTTGTACGTACATACAAAGGCATAAACAACATATAGTGCCGGTTTTGTGTTTTAAGAATGTGTTACATTGAATTTACAATCCCACAACCTGCTTTTCCACTCAACGTTGTATTTCTGAGATCTTGTGTTGTGCAAATAGCCAGAGGTAAGTCTTCTGGGTTTTGCAGCACCCACATCTTTACCCGCTGACAGAGTCCCTTCCTAGGCAGGGAGCCCCCCTGGACAGGACTGTGGCCCTTCCCCCTCCCTCACTAGTCCGCTTCAGGAAGGTGGAATGGCTTCCGAGAGGGGGGAGGGGGTAAGAGAAACACTACCTTCGTGGGGAGTCCCAGCAGCAATAACTGTGCATCATTCCGGAAGCCTTCATAGATTAGAAACTGTACTAACTCTTCTCCATCACTTAAAAGGATGTTGCAAATATACCTGCAATCTGTCTTCTCTGCCATGTCTCTGGGCTACCGGACCACTGGCGGTTCCTTAAGCACATACCAGCCTGTCTGCTCTCTCTGTCCTGCTTTATCTTACACCCTAACCATTCTTCACGGCTTGTGTCAAATGCCATCTTCTCAGGCTTCTTCCTGGAACTACTATTTAGAAATTGTCAATTTACCTCCGCTATTAATTGAAAACATAATACTTCAGATTGGCTCTTAATCCCCTCCAAAATGACTTCACCTCACCATGAGATTCACCCCTCTGCGTCTCATACTCCAGCTACACCGTCCCCAGAATCCACCAACACTTCCCCACCTGTGCCCACTTGCTGTTCTCTACGTTCTGCCTAGGACTCCTTTCTCCCTAACTCTGCAGGTCAAATTCCCTCAGACGTTTCAAGTCAACTTTTCCTGTCTTAAAAATTACACAAGTCACATACCCTAATTATAAAAGTTTCAAGAATACCAGAAAAATAAAGTATAAAGTAAAAATCGCAAAGACCCCATTTCCCATTGAGAAATAAAAGCAATCATTTGACATACATTTTTAAAAAGGAATCCTGCACCCCACCTGGGGCTTGGACTCATGAACCCAAGATCAAGAGTCATATGCTCTGCTGACTGAGCCAGCCATGTACCCCTGATTTATACCTTCTGCACCTTTTCATTTCAGTTCATATACAGTACATTTATTTCAAAATTTTCAAAAATGAGAATTAAAAATTTGTTTTGTAACTCCATTTTTTTTTACTGTATATATCGTGAACATCTTTTCATGTTTCATATAAATCGATTCTTCCTAATAGCCTTGATGTTATATCAATAATACTAAACTAGTGTTGCTTTTTTTCTTGAAGTTTTAATTTTCACATTAAAATTTTCGTGTATGTTCATTCTGAATATATTGTGTTAAGCGACTATGAGGTTTGTGCTTTAAACTTAACAGTTGGGGTGCCTGGGTGGCTCAGGCGGTTGAGTGCCTGACTCTTGATTTTGGCTCAGATCATGATCCAGGGTCGTGGGATTGAGCCCCGCATCAGGATCCATGCTGAGTGTGGCGCCTGCTTAAAGTTCTCTCTCTCTTTCTCCCTCTGCCCCCTCTCCTGCGTGTGCGCTCTCTCCCTCTCAAACAAATAAATAGAATTAATAGCCAAATGTCCAAACATCATTTAACCAATGATCCATCCACTAGTCCATCTGAAGGTCATGTTTGTCAAATTATTAATTTCTTTAAAAAAAAAATTTTTTTTTTTAACGTTTATTTATTTTTGAGACAGAGAGAGAGGCAGAGCATGAACGGGGGAGGGGCAGAGAGAGAGGGAGACACAGAATCCGAAGCAGGCTCCAGGCTCTGAGCCATCAGCCCAGAGCCTGACGCGGGGCTCGAACTCACGGACCGTGAGATCGTGACCTGAGCTGAAGTCAGACGCTTAACCGACTGCGCCACCCAGGCGCCCCATATTAATTTCTACATATAATGGAATAAGTCTATGTAGGGACACGTCAGAGGGTTTCTCGGTATCAGTTCTTTGCCAATCCCTCTTTATTACTGTGGCAGAATTACCTTGTCTTGATATCAAGAGTTAGGTTAAGTCATCCATCACTAGTCTTTTAAATTTTTTGTCTATCCGCATGCACTTATTTTTACAGAGTCTAGCCATGTTATTAATTTAGCCATGAAGTTCACTGTCCTGTACAGCTTCACCTGGTAATGATATACTACAGCACAGTATAATATTGGATGGCTCAGGGTGGCATGGCATGGTACACCACCCTAATTTTATATGTTGGTTCGACACAGGAGAATTTTTATTGTTTAACCCGGCTTCCTGCCATCCAAGAACACGGGGAGACCCCCCATCGACACAGGCCTTGCGCTGGGTCTTTCAATAAAACTTCGTAATTCTTTTTTCTCCATGCTCATTTCTTGTTACATTTATTCCCAAGTACTTTATTGTTTTGGGGACACATAGAAGTAGGATATTCCCATTACAGTATCTAACTTTTTATTGCTGATCCGAAGGGAAATTATGGACTTGTACATATTTATATTGTATCAAACTATTCCACCAAAACTCTGTCTAAAAGAAACATTTTAAATTTCCTAGTGATATAATCATACTGCATATAAATCAAATATTAGCCTCCTCTTTTTCAATTTTTTAATTTTGTTACTGTTCTTGTTTCATTACACTGGCTAGGACTTCCAGAATAAAGACAAATCACGGTGGTGATCAGCATTCTTGTCTTGTTTCTTTAGGACTTTAATGTTTTAACATGACGCTGATCGTTAGCTTCTGTTTTATAATTCTATTTAAATTCCTCTTTTGCATGAAGTCTTATTCCACTGAGATGCCTTTTTCATCCTCAAAGTTACTTCTTTACTCTGCCTTATTTTGAACATGATACTCAAGCACTTTGTAAGCAACCATAACTCTCTTAAACCTTGGGTAGTTTTTCAATTGGCATTTCTTATATTAAAGTATTAATGCATCAAACAACATTTATGGTTGAAGCTGGTAAGAGAGGAGGGTTTTAGAAAGCAGTAATAATCAATGTTTCTTTCCCTGCTCCCCAAAGGATGTGAAAATTAGGTCCACAAAAGACTCGAACGTTCCTTACCCAATTACCAGTTTCTTACTATTCCTACTAGAAAATCTATTGTTTTCTTTGAATAAGAACAGTATAATCTTGTAATTATACCAAACACTGCTCCAAGTTTAAGACAACCTCATGGAAGTACAATTTTCTAAACTATAATTTATATATTAAGGTAAGGGTAATTTTACTCTCAGCCAAAATAGGGTAAAATAATAGTCCTACAATGGAAATTTACAAGTTATTACACACTGGATCTTAATAAACTCCTTAAAATAGTCTATGCATTTTGTGAACTTCAGACCTCCAACTTTAATCTCTGGATCACATTTTAAAATCATTTTATGTTAATTTACATGCCACTAATCTCTGCAAAACATGTTTTGACAAGAGCCGATTTTAACTCCACATTTCATGATGGTAAGCCGGATTACATGACGAGCACATTATTTAGAATATACGTAAATCTTAACTAGGGATGGGCTAGATAGCTCATTGAAAATAAATTTGCATTTTGTAAATGTAAACAGTCAAGGTCAGGTTAGACATTCCGAAAGTTCAAAACTTCTTTCAAAACTTTCCCCAGGGGTGCCTGGGTGGCTCAGCTGGTTAAGCGTCCAACTCTTGATTTCGGCTCAGGTCATGATCTCACGGGTTCATGAGTTTGAGCCCCGCATCGGGCTCTGCGCGGTCAGAGCCTTGGTATTCTGTCTCCCTCTCTCTGTCCTTCCCCTGCTTGCTCTCTCTACCTCTATCAAAAAAAAAAAAAAAAAAAAAAAAAAAAAACTTAAAAAAATATTTCTTCTAATCAATACATATTGAAATTCATATTGTGTAATATAAAATACTTTTATATCAAAGTTAACATAGTATTGTTTTTTGAAATTATACGTATAAGTTTGTAGTCCATACAAGTCAGTCAAATTTGTTATAAAAAGAGGGAAGGGCGTGTTAAGTTTAAGAATGCATTAGGGCACAACACCTGCTCAGTCACAGAGCTGATAAGGACAGAGCTGGAATTTGAACCAGGGCTGTCCCTAGAATCCATGTCTGTAATTCTTATACTCTGAGATGAAAAAGTCATGGACTGTTCCCTTCCCTGCCTCTAGGGAGTTCTCTGAATTGGGAAATTTACGTGCTATTTACGGAGAAACTGAGGATACAGCCTGCTGCAAACAGAAGGGACACTCCAGCAAAGACACACACAGGAGAGGGCCACCGGGAGGAGAGTCAGGAGGGGCTGATGTTCAGAAAGAGCTTTAAGGAAGAGAGGAGTGCTGTGCGATGTGGCTAACAGCCGAGCAGGATGAAGGGTAAGAACGGACCATCAGAGCATGAGCGAGAACAGACCCCCAAATAAAACAGTGAAAGCAGCAGAGTTCTGCACAAAGACAGCCACGGTCTAGATAAGCCACGGTGAGTGGCAGTGCAGCGATGGCAGGGAGGGGTGGGGACGTGCACAGCAGAAAGAGAAGAGACAGTTTGGAGAATGGCTCTTTCCAGAAGCGTGGTGGACCTCTGGACTCTGCAAGGTCTCAAGAGCTAAAAACTAAGAGTAACTCGTCTTCGTAAGATTACAACCCATCTTAACAAAATTTTTTTAATGTTTATTTTTGAGGCGGGGGGCATGTGCGAGGCAGAGGAGGGGCAGAGAGAGGGAGACAGAAGATTCGAAGCGGGCTCTGCACTGATAGCACAGAGCCCGACGCGGGGCTCGAACCCACGGACCGTGAGATCATGACCTGAGCCCAAGTCGGATGCTTAACCGACTGAGCCACCCAGGCGCCCTGGATTACAACCATCCTTTAAAAGGAGATGCTCACGTAGAAGTAGGGAAATATTAAAGCAAAAAGTGAATTATCGAATTATCTTTGCACGGACATACTGGACATAATTTGAATTTTCTTCCTCACTCATGAAAAGTTTCTGATTCTTCTATAATGATTAGAGTATTACTTTAACAAACAAAAGTTACATATATGTGGGAGGTCCTCAACACATTTAAATTTTCCCTAGGTGAAACTCTTGCACTGGGAATTGAGTGCAAGGGTATTGGACCTATGCAGACTCTTCAAGTTGGCTAAAAGCAGCATCTACTAAATGGTTTAGCTACTCTATTTTTTCAAATCGCAAAATGATTTGCATCCTGCCTCTCTCCCCTTGGCAGTGATGGTCTTTCCCAAATAAGAAGCCGAATCCCTCATGTTTTGATTAGCATCCCTTTTGGCACCAAGAGTAGATTTGAGATGATAAATATGCCAGTTGAATTTCAGACCATATGTTTTTAATTTTAATGTTTAATGCCACTGCAAAGTCGCTCCGCATTGTTTCTCAACAATGTGAGTTTAAGTATCTTCGGCTCTTTTGCGATCCAGAGTCGCACGAGGCTGAGGCAAGACAGGGAGATGTGCTAGGATGCTATCGTGCACTGTGGATCTGCTGGGCGCCCGGCTTTCTTCCTGGTAACCACAAAAAAACTTCAAACAAGGCCTTCTAGAAGGAATTCCCTAAAAAGGAGGGTATCTGAAGCAATCCAGTACCCTTAGATCTCTCAGATGCCCTCTGGATGGTCCCAATGCCTCTGTATGAGAAGGGACAAGCAATAGTGTTTCCCATTGGCAGAACTCAAATCCCTCTGTGGGTTTCATGTGAGGTTTTTTGTTTTTTTAATGTTTATTTATTTTTGAGAGAGAACGAGAAAGAGAGAGAGCACGCAAGCGGGGGAGAGGCAGAGAGAGAGAGGGAGAGCCAGCATCCGAAGCAGGTTCCAGGCTCGGAGCCGTCCGCAGACAGCCTGATGCGTGATTTGAACTCACAGACCGTGAGATCATGACCTGAGCCAAAGTTGGCTGCTTAACCGACTGAGCCACCCCAGCGGCTATTTTTCACTTGAAAACGAATTAGCATTTGTGAAGAATTATCTTAAAAGTAAAGATCCGTAGCACCCCAAGGTGGTAATAATAGCCAGCATCCAGTGTTGAGTGTGCATCTGAGTTTACTTTTTCCAGCATTACTGCACCTCATCCACAGAGCAAGCCTCGCGGTAGGTATTGTAGAAACTGTGATTTAGGGAGGTTAGGCGAACTACCCAAAGACATGTCCAGCACATGGCGGAGGACATTCAAACGTAGGCAGCTGATGAGTGTTTTGGTTTGCTTTGGATATTCGTTGAAAAGATAATATGCGCCCCTAAGTTTACTGTAGCCTTGTTTTCAATAGCCAAGATAACGGAAGCAACTCTAGCGTCCATCGATGGATGAATGGGTACAGAGACGTGGGGTGCGCGCGCGCACACACACACACACACACACACACACACACAGGAATACTACTCAGCCATAAAAAGGAATAAATCTTGCCATTTGCCATATGCCAAGGATGGAGCTAGAGAGTACAATGCTAAGTGAAATAAGTCAGAGAAAGACAAATACCGTATGATTCCACTCATACGTGGAATTTAAGAAACAAAACGAACAACAACAACAAAACCCAGACTATTAAATACAGAGAGCTGGTGGTGGCCACTGGGGAGGTGGTGGGGGGATGGGTGAAACAGGGGAAGGGGATTAAGAGCACACTTCTCACGAGGAGCACTGAGCGACGTATCGAACCGTTGAAGCATTATATCGTACCCCCGAAACTAATATAACGCTGCATGTCAATTACACTTGAAAATAAAAACAAACATACAAACAAACCCAGGCAGCTGGAGCCTGCAACTGAGTACGTTTGGCTGCTCTGAGGAAAATCATCTCCATTATCTTGATTTTTCAGTGTATATAGCAGAAAACGACCTATAAATGGTTAGCGCCCAAAATAGGAACCCAAAAATGTTAGGGCAACTGAATAGTACTCAAACTGAATTCCACCAACGCTCTGAAAGATCAGGTTGTAAAATTTGGTGAGTGTTAATCAACAAATCCTAAGTTTATTTTTTATTTATTTATTTATTTTTTTAAAATTTTTTCAACGTTTTTTATTTATTTTTGGGACAGAGAGAGACAGAGCATGAACGGGGGAGGGGCAGAGAGAGAGGGAGGCACAGAATCGGAAACAGGCTCTAGGCTCGGAGCCATCAGCCCAGAGCCTGATGCAGGGCTTGAACTCACGGACCGCGAGATCGTGACCTGGCTGAAGTCGGACGCTTAACCGACTGCGCCACCCAGGCGCCCCTAAGTTTAAAAAAAAATTATGAAAGAGTTGACACACACAGAAGAATATACTAAGTTGGCAGCAATAATGAAAAAGTCTGAACATCCAGGACAGTGGACACTTCGTGGGAAGGCAGAGAAATGGGGCCATGACTTTTCATACTTTACTATCCCAAATGCACCACGGAGAAAAACAAATAGAAACCAGGCTTCTCATGAAAAACTCCTCAATTACTTTAGTGTAAGAAAGGGATGAATGTTTTGCAATTATTTCATACTCATTTGTTTTGGATTTTTCTTCTGCAACGCAATTCTAGAAAATTGGTGATCACCACGTACTCCTTTTTCTGCTGAGCGAGAGCATTAAAGATCTAAAATTTCTGTTATCTTCACGAGCAAAGGTTCTTTCTTCCTTATCTCAAAAATTTGGGGATTTGATTTACCTTTAAAGAACATATCAGCAATACAAATAGTAATCAAATAGAGAACCTGAAAGCATTGCACATGAAGATGGTTTTGTTCAAAGTATCTTGTGAGACAGAAAAGTAAATAGACCGGAAAATTAAACCCTTTCTTTTCAAAGGTCCATGAGACCTTTTTTTTTTTTTTTTTAAATTTTTTTAACGTTTATTTACTTTTGGGACAGAGAGAGACAGAGCATGAACGGGGGAGGGGCAGAGAGAGAGGGAGACACAGAATCGGAAACAGGCTCCAGGCTCTGAGCCATCAGCCCAGAGCCCGACGCGGGGCTCGAACTCACGGACCGCGAGATCGTGACCTGGCTGAAGTCGGACGCTTAACCGACTGAGCCACCCAGGTGCCCCAAGACCTTTTATGATAAATGTTCGGAATTGGACAACACAGGGTCAGCACAGGTCACGTCTCCAAAAACCAGGTCCCGCTGCCAAGGGAAGTTCAGCATCAGCAGGTCAACGGTCAGGGACAGACAACATGTGGATCCCCTTCTTGTAGAAAGTGCTGGTCTCCAAGGCTGATGAGCAGTGCCAGAGAAACCATCTGTTAGGCTGCTCTTCTCTGAGGAGGCAGAGGGGGAGGGAACCCTCACGCTGCGAGAATAAGTGGATTAAAAAGCAGCGCCAGGGGCGCCTGGGTGGCTCAGCCGGTTAAGCCTCTGACTTTGGCTCAGGTCATGATCTCGCGATTCATGCCTTTGAGCCCCGCGTCAGGCTCTGTGCTGACAGCTCAGAGCCTGGGGCTTGCTTCGGATTCTGTGACTCCTCTCTCTGCCCCTCCCCTGCTCACACTCTGGGTCTCTCTCTCTCTCTCTCTCAAAAATAAATGTTAAAAAAAAAAAAAAAGCAGCTTTAGATACAAGTCCCAGCACCTGCACTGGCCTTGGTCACCTCAGGGCATAGGATGAGGGGAGCTGAACTTCTAACTGATTTAAATCTATTGAGCTGACAGCCACCTCTGAAAGAACCACCAAGGAAGAAAAACTTTCACAAATGGTGAACTCAAGAAACGGGACAGCATAAACATAAACTGCGAGACAATTAGAGACCTAAATGTAAGTGGCAACATTTTATAAGCCAATACAGATTTATAGAGTATCTTTATGATTCCAAAAGCAGGAATCGTGAAGAGAAAGGACGGAAAAAGAAAAGGTACAATGAACACATTTAAAAGATAAGCCACACGTGGGAAAAGATATTTGTAACGCATAATGGCCAAGTGTTCATGTTCAGAAAATATGACCCCTAACATCTTACACCTAGGAACAGACCCACCACGACTTTTACGCTTATTTTCAGAGACCTAAATGATAATGTTCCCGGTAGCATTATTTGTAACAGGGTACCAAAAGGAATCTCAGTGCCCCTGAAGGAAGAACGCACAAATTTATGTGCTATATTCATGCCACGGAAGACTGCCCTGTGGGGCGGATGAGGCTTACTTGATCACAGTTACTTGGATAAATGCGGAAATGTAAGGTTGAACAAAAATAGCACGCCTCCTGCTTTTGAGTGGCCTATGACTTTTTCCTTCACTTTACTTTTTTAAAAAACATTTTTTGAATGTTTGGGGAAATAAAAAGGAGGAAAAATACTTCACCGCATGTGAAAATTACATGAAATTCACATGTCAGAGCCCATGAATAAATCAATCTATTGGAAACCAGCTTCCTTTATTCGTGTAGGTCTTCTCTACGGCTTCTTTTGCAGTTGAATATTTGCCGAGAGGCTATGACTCACAAAGCCTAAATTATCGGTCTTGCCCTTCACAGCAAAAGTTTGCTGAACGCTATTGCAGCACAATGCACATAGTAAGATTTATTAATGTATAAAATACTACAATCACATGCTGTATATCCGTGGTTCTCAAATTTATGTGCTGAGGTATCCTGAGGCACCGCACTGAACTCAGAGGACCCGTGGGTTATTTTCAATTTTGGAAGGAAACTCGGTAACACTCGACATCTGTTGAACCCTACAAGTTCTACTACTTTGAGGTACTTCGTGGTCTCATGGACTTTAACGCTCCATGGTCCTTTCAATGACATCATATATTTGTGGAGCCAAATTTTTGGCAGTTGCTGCAGTAAGAGCAGGAATGGTGTGAAAACCAATGCGGAACAGGAAATGAGCTCTGAAGTGTGGCCCA
The DNA here is from genome assembly GCF_014898765.1 of Herpailurus yagouaroundi. NCBI lineage: Eukaryota > Metazoa > Chordata > Mammalia > Carnivora > Felidae > Herpailurus > Herpailurus yagouaroundi. The sequence continues at coordinate 16,423,670 of NW_024412429.1, forward strand.
ATCTCAAGGAATGAGAAGTTCAGTGCTCAACAAGGACCCACATCTTATTAATAAGCTACAGTGGCTATTTTATTTGTTAAAATGTGTATTTATTGGGGCGCCTGGGTGGCTCAGTTGGTTAAGCGTCCGACTTCGGCTCAGGTCACGATCTCACGATTTGTGAGTTTGAGCTCCGCGTTGGGTTCTGTGCTGACAGCTCGGAGCCTGGAGCCTGCTTTGGATTCGGTGTGTCCTTCTCTCTCTGCCCCTCCCGAACTTGTGCTCTATGTCTCTCAAAAAATAAATAAATGTAAAAAAAAAAAAAATTAAAAAAAAAACAAAGGTATTTACTTATTTTGAGAGAGAGAGAGAATGAACAGGAGAGGAGCAGAGAAACAGGAGGAAGAGAATCCCAAGCAGGCTCCGTGCTGACAGTGTAGATCCTGATGCAGGGCTCGAACTCACAAACCGTGATATCATGACCTAAGCTGAAATTAATTAAGTCAGACGCTTAACCGACTGAGCTTCCCAGGCGCCCCTATGGTGGCTATTTTTTTTTTTTTAATGTTTATTTATTTTTGAGACAGAGAGAGACAGAGCATGAACAGGGGAGGGGCAGAGAGAGAGGGAGGCACAGAATCCAAAGCAGACTCCAGGCTCTGAGCTGTCAGCACAGAGCCCGACACGGGGCTCGAACTCATGGACCGAGATCATGACTTGAGCCGAAGTAGGACGCCCAACTGACCAAGCCACCCAAGCGCCCCATATGGTGGCTATTTTAAAATGAAATAGGGGCGCCTGGGTGGCGCAGTCGGTTAAGCGTCCGACTTCAGCCAGGTCACGATCTCGCGGTCCGCGAGTTCGAGCCCCGCGTCGGGCTCTGGGCTGATGGCTCGGAGCCTGGAGCCTGTTTCCGATTCTGTGTCTCCCTCTCTCTCTGCCCCTCCCCCGTTCATGCTCTGTCTCTCTCTGTCCCAAAAATAAATAAATGTTGAAAAAAAAATTTAAAAAAAAATGAAATAATATTTTTCTTTCAATGTATATGTATCCTTTTTTTTTTTCCAGACAGCTACTAAGTTGTCAGGACATAAACATCCAGGAAGTTGCTCGGACCTAACTACTTAATAAATGGAAGCATTAGGTATTTCTCTTGGCCCAACATGCCTTAGGAAATAGTTGCTGCGACACAACATGAACAGAGAAGGTCCGAGAATCTCTGTTGTAGATGTTTTGTGGATACATACTTATGTAATAAAAGCATAAACTCTTCCCGGAAATGATAATCCCTAAATTAGGATAGTGGCTTCTTCTAGAAAAGTGCAAAAGGGAATGAGATTAGGGAGGGACTCACAGGGACCTCAACTCTGTGTCTAATGTTTTATTAAAAAAAAAAAAAAATGGGGTGCCTGGGTGGCTCAGTCGGTTGAGTGACCGACTTCAGCTCAGGTCATGATCTCACGGTTTGTGGGTTCGAGCCCCGCGTTGGACTCTGTGCTGACAGCTTGGAGCCTGGAGCCTGCTTGGGATTCTCTGTCTCCCTCTCTCTCTGCCCCTCCCCCACTCATGCTCTGTCTCTGTCTCAGAAATAAACAAACATTCAAAAAAATTTAAAAAAAGCAAAAAAACACTAAAGCACTCACAGCAATATGTTGTGGTTCTGACACAGCTGAGTGAGTGATGGGAACACAGGCATTTATTATACTAATGAGCATATACTCCTGGATACTGTATACTCAGAATATTTCATTTTTTCCCCCCACTTATTTTTTTGAGGGCAGAGGAATGGCTGGTGAAAGAAGGGAGGGCGTCTTTACACAAAAGCATGGGAAGAGGAAGGTGGGCTGGAATAAAGTGCGGCAATGAGAGCGAGGGCGAAAGAAATTAGGTCTCAAGGTACATCAGAGAAATCCGAACTTCCGCGACCATGACGAAAACCGCCTTCTCTTACTGGGCTTCCTGAACACAGCGGTTAAAGAACAGCACTGGTGATTAGGAGTTTCCCCGAAGGTTAGCACGTGACCAATACCTCTGCACTTCCTGTCCTTGATTTAATTACGGATACAATCACTAGAGGAAGAAAAAAAAAAGGTGGGAGGTATCCTAACAAAAGTAGAGCCTAGGCTGAGATCTGTGTTTCTAAATAATGTAAACAGAGTGAGGTCTGGGACAATTCCAGCTTAGAAAGCTGGAAGGCTGGGGCGCTTGGGTGGAGCAGTCGGTTGAGCGTCCGACTTCAGCCAGGTCACGATCTCGCGGTCCGTGAGTTCGAGCCCCGCGTCGGGCTCTGGGCTGATGGCTCAGAGCGTGGAGCCTGTTTCCGATTCTGTGTCTCCCTCTCTCTCTGCCCCTCCCCCGTTCATGCTCTGTCTCTCTCTGTCCCAAAAATAAATAAACGTTGAAAAAAAAAAAAAAAAGAAAGCTGGAAGGCTACTTGACATCAGATTTTTTTAAAGGGCGGGTGAAATTCTCAGAATGTTTAGTTTGGTCTGGTTCTCTTCTCTCCAAAATGAAAGGATATTTAAAATTTGATGGCAATGAAAACGGAAACAGACAATACGCTGGTGACTGGGGGGCAACTGCCAGCGGAGGTTCCCGAAGCCCAGGGAGTAAGATCTAAACGGTTTGCAAAAGGGGCACTGGACAAGGAAGAGGACCGTTAAGAAGATGCAACTCAGTAAAGAGAGATGAGAAAACCACTGCAGACAGAGTCAAGGGATGATGTGCATAGGCTTTGGTGCAAGGGGGGCCCTGAGGTTGTATCCTCCATCGCTGACTGGGTGAATGTCAGAGGACACAGTTTGTAATCTCTCTAGGCTTCAGTTGTGTCATCTGTAAAACAACGATACCAGCACCCACCCCACCGAATGGTCTCAGGCCTCAGAGGGAATGCATATGGCGACCGGGCTGGGATACAGGTCTGGAGCTCGGGAACCCGCTCAGAGAATGGCAGTGTTTGCAACGAACGTATTAATGAGGCCTTGTTTCCCAATCTTCCTTGGTTTGGCTTGGAATGACCATGGTTATTTATTCTGAACTCTAAATCCTCATCGTGAAATGTTCAGGGCAAAGCTCAGTGGATGATTCAGTTGGGCATTGGTCTAATGTGCCCTTTTGCTGTACTATCTTCTTGAGCTTACGTACCCAGGCGGCATGTGGAGAACCCGCTGTGGGTTTGTGTTCAGGTGACAAGAAGACACACAGTAATTTAGGCAACATCTTGACCAGCACTTTGGAAGAGGGCACTGAATATCAAATGTGGGTGGAACTTCAAAAGCCACCAAATCTTCGTATAGATCATTATTAAGCAAGTATGGTGAAATGGCGCGTGGCATCCATTGGGCCACGAGAAGAAGGCCCTGAGTCTTTATCTTTTTTGGGTCGTGGACACCTTTGAAAATGTAATGAGAATCAGGGAGCCCTTCTGTTGAAAAAAAAAAAAATACAGGGGTGCCTGGATGGCTCAGTCGGTTAAGTGGCCAACTCTTGCCTTCGGCTCGGGTCATGACCTCAAGGTTCATGAGATTGAGCCCCGCGTTGGGCTCTGTGCTGACCGTGTGGAGCCTGCTTGGGATTCTCTCTCTCCCCCTCCCCCCCCCAAAATAAATAAACTTAAAAAAAACACACCTTATATTTATGTATATAATTCTGTATTTAATTATGGGAGGGATGGCTGGTAACCACCAGTTAAGAACTCCTAGCTATAAAGACGTACAAGCACATGTTGAATTCCAGAGTGAAGGAAAGGTATTCACTCGAAATGGGAATCAAGACCAAAGTAAGAAAACAGAAAGCAAATTTAAAAAACCAAGGATCCTGTGTAAGTTTGAAATCCTTACAAATAGTTTAAAAATGAGATAATTTATTAAAGCCTAGAAACTCAATGTTGTTTTCTTTTCCTTTCTTCTTTTTAAAAAGATAACCCATGATTAGGGTTTGATGCCGAAGAAATGTTTGCTTTCATAGAAATGAATGGAGGTTAAGTGGACTCCCATGAGGACTACTGGCTAAAGGAGAAATAGAGACAGCGATCACGGGGACCACAGCATGCTCCCCCAAATTCTCATGGACTATTCTGGTCAAGTCTGAGAAATTTGCGCAATTACATTTGACTGGTGAAAAGCGTGGGTTTGAACTGGGTAGGTTCACTTATATACAGATTTTCTTTTCGATACCTACAGTATTATAAAAATATTTGCTTTCCCTTATGATTTTCCTAGTATATATTTTTTTAACATTTGTTTTTGAGAGACAGAGTGAGACAGAGCATGAGTGGGGGAGGGGGAAAAAAAGGGGTTGGGGGGAACACAGAATCCGAAGCAGGCTCTAGGCTCTGAGCTGTCGGCACAAAGCCTGATGTGGGGCTTGAACTCACGGACCGCAAGATCGTGACCTGAGCCGAAGTTGGCCGCCCAACCAACTGAGCCACCCAGGCGCCCCTCCCTTATGATTTTCTTAATACTATTTTATCTAGCTGGCTCCACTGTAAGGTTATAGTGTATGATACATACAATACACAAAATATGTGTTCGCTGACTGTGTTTAGGCTCTGGTCAACTGTAGGCTATTAGTAGTTAAGTTTTGGGGAGTCCAAAGTTACATGCAGATTTTCAGCTACACAGGATGGAGGTCGGTGCCCTAACCCCCAACTTGTTCGAGAGCCAACTGTAATTAAATAAACTTCACTCGATTTTAAGTCTAAATGGAATATTGATTCCATTATCTTGGAATAATTATTGCAGAGTAGACAAAATAATTCCCTTCCTGTGTGTGTTGGGACACAGAAATATCTTAGACTAAACGTACTTCATGAAACCTGCAGTGTGGGGAAAACTGTAAGAGATGCCCGTCATCTCTGAAGGTTCTTCATTCATCAGTATGATACCTAATCTCATACGTGCATTGTACTTCCATCGAGATTCTCTTTATGGGCTTATCTCTCACACCACATTGTAAATTACTGGAGGCCAAGAAACATGTCCTACGTATCTGATTCCAAGCTTCTACCATATATTACTTGACAAATAGCAGGAGCTCAATGAACGTGTACTCAAGTAAATTATTCCAAAGGACTTAAATAAATCTTCAGTTACTTCTTCTCCAGGGTATCACATAGAACTGAAAATGCCAGATCATTTGCCCACTTTCAGTCTGACCCAGAAATTCTGTCAGATTGCTCTTTCTCTATGAATTACCCTTTCAAACCCTTTGCCCATTTCTCTACTGGATTACTTGCTTTAAAAAAAATCAATCTATAATCCTTGGTGGTTTATATATACTCCGATTGTTAGTCATTTGTCTATTACCTCTGCAAATGTTTTTTCATACGCGCTCTCTTGTTTTTTAAATCCCCTATCTTTTATCAGACACAATTTACTTTTAGTAAAAAAATTTTTTTAATGTTTATTTATGTTTGAGACAGAGAGAGAGAGAGAGAGTATGCACACATGCATGAGCGAGTGGGACAGGGGTACAGAGACAGGGAAACGCAGAATCCAAAGCAGGCTCCAGGCTCTGAGCTGTCAGCACAGCCCGGACGCGGGGCTCGAACTCACAGACCATGACGTCATGACCTGAGCTGAAGTTGGACACTTAACTGACTGAGCCACCCAGGTGCCCCCACAATTTATTTTTAAATGTAATCCAAATTATCAATCTTCTTCTTCTAGGTTTGGGCTTCTTACACAGTAAGAGAGACAGACTTCTATAAACAATGACTTTTCTAAGGGCATACATTTTCCCACAGGCTTCAGATAAACCTAGGTCTCCTGCATTTATCTTCCTTGAGACCACGTTAAAATGGGGCTCGTTTGGTTTCCCTTTTGTCTCAAGCCCCCAAACAGCGTCAGTTGTTCTTGCACTAAAGGCTGATACTAAACCTAGCAACATTTGCAAAGACATTGTTTGGAAACAGATTCTGCATCCTTTAGCCCAACAGCTCCCTTGAAGTTTCAAAGTTAGAAGCCACGAAAGGATTTCTTCAAAGAAAATGACCAGGGTGCAGAGTCCCACTGCCCACCCCCCGGTGGAAAGGGTGCAGAGCTAGAGAGTGAGGCTTTAGAAGCAGGACTGGAAAGGCTCACTGAGGCAGAGACCCACAGTGGTCGACTGGGGATGAGTAAGCCTGCAGGCTGAAAGGAAACAGCCCCTGGCAAAAGAACAGAGACTCAAGTGAGACGTGTAACTGTGCTCCCACCAACGGGAAGAACACGGGTTGAAGGTCTATGATGCCTGGAGATCAGGTATTGAATTAGCAGCAGGACTGTCTAAAAAGGATATTGCCCGGAGGGTTTCTGCCAAGAGTGCGGGTCCTCTGCTGGAAGAGACCGGATGGGTACCACTGAATGTCAAAGCTTCAACCCTGGAGGGGCCAGAGGCAGACTAAGGGACTAAGGACAAGATGATGGGGGACAGAGAAGAAGCCACCTTTCCCTTCCCGTTATCGGTCAAAGGCAGGTCCAATGTAAGAGAGAGGAGAAGCTTAAATATGAATGAAAGTTGGAGTTTTCTTATTTTTGTGCAAGACGGCACACACGCTTTTTAAAATTAAAATTAAAATGAGACTATTCTTTTAAAAAAATTTTTTTTCAACGTTTATTTATTTTTGGGACAGAGAGAGACAGAGCATGAACAGGGGAGGGGCAGAGAGAGAGGGAGACACAGAATGGGAAACAGGCTCCAGGCTCTGAGCCATCAGCCCAGAGCCCGACGCGGGGCTCGAACTCACGGACCGCGAGATCGTGACCTGGCTGAAGTCGGACACTTAACCGACTGCGCCACCCAGGCGCCCCTAAAATGAGACTATTCTTATGGCAGAAAGTGATTAGAGGAATTAAAAAATTTTTTATTTAGAATTTCAGTTTCGCAAGATGAAGAGTCCTTGAGATGGATGGTGATGATGGTTCTGTAATAACAGGGAAGCATTTGACTACTGACTGGTACACTTAGTCATGGCTAAGACGATCAATTCTATGTTAGATGGATTCTCCCACAGCTAAAAATAAACTCACTAACCAAAGGAAAAGAAGAAACAAAAGAAAAAAAGGGCAAGTTAACCTTTATTAGTCACGAATCGGCAACGGAGAGGATGATAATAATAAGTGGTTTAGAATTGCTGAGTCTCACCCCATGTCAGGCGCTGTGCGAGGGCTTAGTGTGCACAGTCTCGCTTAAACCTGATTTCAAAGCTGTGAAGCAAGTCTTATATAAAGCCCTATTCTACAGATAAGGAAACTGAGGCTAAGAAGGGTTAAGTTACCTGAAGTGACCCAACTTGGAAGGAGCCAGATACCGACTCTTGAGCCAGTCCCCTAAACCATCTGGCAGGGGACAGATGTCCGGCACTGACTTCTCCCCCGCTTACAGCCCCTTAAGACTAGAAGAGATCACAGAAATCATCAGCGAAATCACTGACACTTCCCTGGTCCTCCATGGTTTACACAGCAATTCCTCATTTGATAGTACTCATTAAATTACTGCAAGGTATTCTATTACCAAAAGAGGAAGGTGAACCCTGGAGAAGTTAGGTAACTACCAGTTACGGTCATGATCCCACAGCTTCGATCTCAGGGTCACGGCTGCCCATCCACAAGCAATTCCTCGTCCGGTCCAGTTTCTCACTTTTCACGTGAGAATGTCTCCCAGGGACACGCCCAGAGAGGCTAATGGTGTGTCCAAGGTCACACGGGAAGCTAGTATGTTTTGCACGCCCCCTCAGCATACACCTTTAAAGATGCTTTGCCACGGAAACGCATGTTCTAGAAATATATGAGGACAAAGTAAAGATCGGTACAGAGAGCTCTGTTGGCACAAAACAGAGTGCTTTCTTCTAGAAGCTCTTTTATTTGTGGAGTGGATACGTCAGGACCACCACTTCACAGAAGCACCCCGCTTTTCAGTGCCTGCCCTGTGCAGACTCCTTGTCCATTAGCTCTGCAATTATGCTGTGATCGATCGAGCAAATCCATTTCGACGGCATGTCTAGCCAGTCTTACAGTGGATCTGGTACCCCAGCAGCCAAGTACAGACCCGGAGGAATGAACCACATAAATTCTCATTCGATCCCGACTGCATGCCTACAGGGAGTTCTTAAAAACAGTCTCAACAACCCTGAATGAACTTTATAATGGCTGGGCAGAAGAGTGCAGGGCTCAGAACCTTTTCTAGTGAAAGAACTCACTTCTCTGAGGTCGATAGGAGGCTCGTGATTAGCGCGAAAGCCGCGACCGTGAGACTTGACGATTACCGGCACCAACGTGGCGAGTGGAAATCACCCGTTGGCGCGTGAAGATCTGCCGGTGCGGTCTGTCTGATGCCAGATTCTAGCGCTCAGACCAAGACTCCTTGTTACCTGTTTGTCTTTCGTTGCCGTAACCTCGCGGGGGGCATCGGGGCAGCAGTGCCAGAGCCCATTCTACGGTAGTCACCCCCCGTTTCCGTCTGGAATGGCCAATGCAAACCAAAGAGAAGCAGACACCGCCAAGGGGAGCTTGGCAGCAGCAGAGAGTGTGAAGTCCTACCAGTGAAATCTTCCAAGTCCGTGGGCAGCAGTCTCCCCTCCGTTAGACACAAACTAATCCTCCGATTTGAGGAAGAGCAAACTGATTTCTACTGCTAATGACGGCGGACATTTGGTACTTCTGTTACTCACACACAGGATGACAACTCTGTACCTATGCTCCACGAAGGCTGGGCCGGGTCTGTTTCGCTCGTCATGTGTTTCCAGGCTCCGAGTGGCACGCCTTGCACATGCTAGGTTCGCGATAAATATTTGCTGAATGGATCAATCATCTCACTTGGTTCTCATAATAACCCTATGAGGTTTGAAACCATGTTGTAATCACCGCTTTACAGATGAGACAACTGAGGCTCAGAGGGTCGCTAAAAATGTGTTCCAGATCGCTCTGCCAGCGAGTGTCAGGACGCGTATTCAAACCCATACGAACTTGACGTGAGAAGCTACGGTTCCATCGACACATCTAGTATAGACCAGACCACGGGGCTTTTCCAATATTGAGACCCTCTGTGAAAGGTGGGTCTGAGAGAATATGTTTCAGGTCAGAGTGGGTATCACTGTTTTTCTGCCACCGATTTTTAGATCTCTTCCATATTCTACAACAACTAAATTTAAAAAGAAATGACTTACCCACAAATCCTTCTTCACCAACCAGTTTCAACGCGATTTTGTCAGCCAGCACTGAAGAGTTGCCATGGGCGATGTTAGCAAAGGGGCCAGCGTGCACAAACACAGGTGTTCCCTACGGAAGTTGAAGGACAAATTAAAACCCCCAAAGACAAAGGGAGGAATGAACCCAGGCAGTGAGTCACCGAAGCCATTCTGCTTTTATCAATACTGCACAGTCAATGTACAAATTCTCAGGGCGCCTGGGTGGCTCAGCTGGTTAAGTGTCCGACTTCGGCTCAGGTCACGAGCTCGCGGTTCATGAGTTCGAGCCCCGCGCCGGGCTCTGTGCTGACCGCTCAGAGCCTGGAGCCTGTTTTGGATTCTGTGTCTCCCTCTTTCTCTCTGACCCTCCCCCGTTCATGTTCTGTCTCTCTCTGTCTCAAAAATAAATAAACTTTAAAAAAAAAATTAAAAAAAACCCCAAATTCTCTCAAAGAAAATAAAAACACCCCGACTCTCCCAAAGGGCCAAATTCCTGGTGTATTCTCCAAGAGTGTCATCCGACATTTAATGCTGAACTAGGACAAAAGCTGTAAGAATTGATTATTTCCTACTATAACTTTGAGAAAGCACTCAGCTGACTCACTGACTGTGAAGTAAACTATTTATCTCCCTTCACGGTATTTGGCATTACAGTTTTTAAAGGAACAGAATTAGACCCTGATGGTCTAGGAGGCTTAATCAGGTGTATTTTTTCCTTCCAAAAGAAGTTAATCACTTCTAGAAAAAATCTAAAGAAAGCAAAAAAAAATCAATACAATTAATGAGTTGTGTGGAATGGCAGGACAACCATGTAGCGTTGAAGTTCATTAGAGCCTATTTTTATATTTACACAATAAATTTGCTCTTCTGATTTGTAAAAATTCTACCTAAGTCTTTCTCATTATTTAACTGGCTTCCATGTTAAAAGCCTGGTAACTATTCAGATAGTAAAAGCAAAGAAAATTGTCCCTCTTGGTCAAATGTGAGAGCAATTCTTACTGAACAGGCAAAAGAAAACCCCACAACAATATAAGGGAATTATCAAAACCTTTAGATTTAAGTTGGTAAAGAAAATCTGTCAATATATTCACTTTAAATGCCATTTCTACACTTTTCCTTCATCAGGGAGAGCAGACTGTAGCCCTATCTAAAGGAATTTATCCACATGCAATCAAATGCTAAGGTTTTATTTCGAGCCCAGCCAGGGCCACTGGGGTCTGTATACACGAAGCCATGGCCCCACCTGTGAAAATACAGGCTGCCCCTTTACTGACAGGAGGGAAGACAGGGAGTGATGTGGTGGGGGGGGCGGGTGGGGGGGTGGGAGCCACGGAAAATTCCCATGAACCATGATGGGCTGCTGGCGGAACATATTTCAAAGATGAGAAAGCTGAACAAAAGCAGGAAGAAAGGCAGTGAAAGAAAAGTCATCTCTGAGAATGAAAAAGAGAAGAGTTTATCAAAGCCACTCTGTGAGTTCTCTATTTACTTTTCTTCCCAAAGTCCTCAGGAGGGACAATGACATGGTCCTCGTGAGGTCATACAAATGTCTGTAAAAATAAAGCTGGGAATCTGAAATCCAAACATAGGTGCCGACAGATATATTTGTGTGTGTGTTTAGTGTCCAGATCTCTCTGTGTACCTATCTGTAATTTCTCACTTTTGTACAGATGAACCTTTTGTTTATTTATTTTTTCAATATTTATTCATTTTTGAGAGGGAGAGACAGAGCACGAGTGGGGGAGGGGCAGAGAGATGGGGAGACACAGAATCCGAAGCAGGCTCCAGGCTCTGAGCTATTAGTACAGAGCCTGATGTATGGCTCGAACCCATGACCTTCAAGATCATGACCTGAACCGAAGTCTGATGTTTAACCTACTGAGCCACCCAGGTGCCCCACGGATAAACCTTTTAAATGCTCTGAAGAAAACACTAAGTCTCCATCACCATCTCCCCTTGCCGTCCTGGAATATGGCTGCCTGTGTGAAGGTAGCAGAGCCGGGGAAAGCGTAGTGGGCACGTCACAGGCTCCATCCCTGGGAAGGCAGATGCCTTCACTTGTCTACACACAGCAGCACTCAGTGTGTCCACTGGTCTGAGAAGCATCAAACACTGGTCTGGTGGTGGTAGCGGTGACAGGGTGTGACTGGATCAGCATAAACACTTCACTATTCCTGAGATAACCACTGTGAGGACTCGATCGGCAGTGTTTTAATTTAAAACTAAAGGCCACACAGCAGGTTAATTACTAAAGCAGCATTAGAGCCTTGGTTTTGAAATTCCTAGAGCATGGAGTCTGAATGGAAAACTTTATAGATCATTGTTAGACATTCAAATCCAGAGATGCTCACACACTCACCTAATATTTGTGGCTATGATACAGTACACTGAGTTAAATACTTAGTCTAAGGAGCTCTGTGACTGGTCCAAAGATATAGAAATACCTATCATGAGTTCAATACTTTATTTCATATGCAGAACACAGAGGAAAGTAATGCAGGAACCATCTTGGTTTCTCATGATGACAAGGCTATGGATATCCTCCTTAATGGACTTTTCAAATTTTTCCAAAGATTAATACCTCAATTAATCATTTGCTTACCAGAGCCCTAAGAGAGCTTTGTATAAAAGAGCCTCCTCAGGGTTGTGAGTTCAAGCCCCCATGTTTAGTATAGAGATTACTTAAAAACAAAACAAACAAAACCCCCCCCCCCAAATCTGAATATTTTCCAAACAAGGTGCTGCATACGGCAGTGTGCCTTGAAAAAAGAAAGGAAAAAGAGCTTTCTGCTATGCTGGAAATATTCTATATCCGCACCATCCAACATAATAGCCACTGTCCACATGTGGTTACAGGGCACCTAAAATGTAGCTAGCAAAAAATTAAAAAAAAATTTTTTTAATGTTTAGTATTTATTTTTGAGAAAGAGAGACAGGGCACAAACAGGGGAGGGGCAGAGAGAAAGGGAGATACAGAATCCAAAGCAGGCTCCAGGCTCTGAGCCATCAGCACAGAGCCCGACGCGGGGCTCGAACCCACGAACTGCAAGATCACGACCTGAGCCGAAGCCGGATGCTTAGCCAACGGAGTCACCCAGGTGCCCCCCCAATTTTTAAAAAAATAACTATATAAATAGAAAGGTAGCTCATACGACTGCAGAACCAAATTTGAAATTGTATTCAATTTAAAGTAATTGAGATAAAAACAACCACGTGTGGCCAAAGGCTACCATATTGGACAGCACATGGATACATATATGGCTCACTCAGGGTTAAAATGTTAAGACATTTCCATTTCTCTGTCTTCTTAAAATATTCCGCAGGGTGGGGCGCCTGGGTGGCTCAGTCGGTTAAGCGTCCGACTTCAGCCCGGGTCACGATCTCATGGTCCGTGAGTTCGAGCCCCGCGTCAGGCTCTGGGCTAATGGCTCAGAGCCTGGAGCCTGCTTCCGATTCTGAGTCTCCCTCTCTCTCTGCCCCTCCCCCGTTCATGCTCTGTCTCTCTCTGTCTCAAAAATAAATAAAATAAACGTTAAAAAAAAAATATTCCGCAGGGAAGTTCTTACTCTGGCCATACATGAGAATCACCTGGGATACCCAGGCGCTACCTCCCTGATATTCTGGTTCACTTGGTCTGGGTGGAGCCTAGCATTAGTATCTCTAAATCTTTCCAGGAGATTCTAACGTGCAGCCAGGACGGAGAACTATGGGTCTCCTGGCAACCAGTAGTAAGGTAACCCCTGATAACCTGCTAGGGGACCAACAGTCAAGGGTATTCAAACATGATCAAAGCACCATCTATATACTGAACAATGGTTTTTACATTACAGGCTGACTTACATTCCAAGTGCCACTCGTTAGCCAGGTTCATTGGGAATGGTTAGGACCCACGTAGCAGAGTTCATAAATGCAGGTATTTTAACTGAATGCTGTTTTGTTATTTTTTTAAATGATGCCCATTGTCTGTTAACGTAATGACAAATGGCCTGGTCTTAAGTGAAAAATGGACACAAAATGTGAGTACAAGAATCATTTGGGAGCAGCCCGGCCCACTGACTCCTTCCCTAATGGAAACTAGACTTTTAGAATGGGTCATTATCTTATAAAATGCAGGTAATTTTTAATTTGAGGAAGATAATCATTTAAAACAATAATCTGATGATCCCAAATAATGATGATAACAGTATGTACATTTTCGAGGGGGAAGTGTTATGAGGAAGCAGGGTCACGTCTCTAAGCTTTTTTCTTATTCACTCAGTTGTTTATTAAACAAGTCTGTATTTTTAGGAGCGACGTAGTAAAAGTTAGTAAGTGGTCGTTTAATTATTCAACAAATGTTTGCCGAGCGCCTAGTACATGCAAGGCACTTTCTAGGAGCCACAATCCAGTGGTGAACCACGTGGAAGAGGTCCTGCTCTCATCCTGGTGGATGAACAAAGTAGGGACTCTTACGCTGATACTCCCTGACATGCGGAGAATGACAGGACAGTGACAGGACACAGGGACTGGGGCTGGGTTGGACACAGTGTCCCGGGAAGGCCTCTCCAGGATGCTGATATGTAAAGGGCATATGATTTCACTCCTATGTGGAATTTAAGAAACATGACAGAGAACGTAGGGGAAAGGGAAAAAAAGAGATAAAAACAGAGAGGGAGCGAGGCAAACCAGAAGAGACTCTTAAATACAGAGAGCAAACTGAGGGGTGCTGGATGCGAGGTGGGAGGGGGAATGCGCTAAATGGGTGACGGGCATTAAGAAGGGCACTCTTTGGGATGAGCGCTGGGTGTTAAGAGATGAATCACTGGATTCTACTCCTGAACCAAGACTACACCGTATGCTAACTAAGTTGAATTAAAATAAAATCTTGGAAAGAAAAAAAATAAAATAAAGGACATGAGTCCTAAAGTACAGGAGGGAACCAGACTTGGGACATCGGGTAGTCTGCAAGGGATGTCCCGGGCAGGGAGAGGGAGGATGGGGGAAGAGGCAGGCAAGGGCCAGAGCCTGCGAGGTTTCCAGCCAGAGGGAGGACCAGGGTAAACCACCCAAGGCTCTAGGCAGGAGAGCAACGGAGCCTGATTCAGTTTCCGAGCTCTCGGGTGGCGGAGCAGAGAAAGCATTCTGGAAAGGAGAGTGGAGGCAGTGAGGCTAGCTGGGCAGGAGGGTACACTGGAGGCTGGGCACACACACGGAAGAAGCCTCTGCAGGGATGGAGACAGGCTCCAGGATGATTCCTAGGACTTTGGCCGGAACCATGGCCAGGCTGAAACTCAAAGACCCTATTTTATAATTAAGTTTGATATGCAACGGCTCTTAGCAGGCACACCTACGACTCTGAAATTCTGAGGTCAGGAGATTCTGAACGAGAGTCTGGGGGGGTCATCATGTGGCTGGCTGATGGTGGGGGAAGGGAGGGCTCACACTCGCCAACATTCAGAAGCTGAGCTGAGGACAGGCCAGCAAAGGGAATGGAGGGGAGGCCAGCAGGAGGTCCGGGGACACAAGGCACCACAGAAGTCAGAAGAACCAAGTGTTCCAGAAGGAAGAAACATGACCTGCGTCAGACCTCGCGAAGAGGCCACATAGACGGGGACAGAGAAACGAACGCTTGGTCGCATGGAGCTCACGCTGCGGGAGGCAGAGGCCCCACGGAAAGGTGCTTGCGCTCTCCCCTCCCCGCGCCCTCAACTGCGCACCTTCCAGCTTGGTCTGGTTCCACCATTTCTGTCCTGGTGTCCTGCGTCTGGATTCCTGCTCTCGGCGGGCGCCCCTCCGACTGCACAGCACGTTCCTGACCAAAGGCTTTGCACTAACTGTCACCCTCCGCCCGCAAAGCTGCTCCTCACACACAGCTCGGTCTCTTGCCTTGCTCCCATCTCTGGTCACCAGACACCAGCCAGACACACACACACACACACACACACACACACGCATCGCTCTCTGCTCCCTTAACCCCTCTGACTTTTCTTCTTCGGTCTTTGCCGGCAGCTGACATGCTACATATCGACACACTTCTCTGCCATCTGTCTCCCCGACTAAAGCACAAGCTCCGAGAAGGCAGGGACTTTGTTGTCCTGAGCCACTGCTCCAAGGCCTGCCTGTGTCGCGTGTTAGATGAATACCGAACCTTCATAACGACCCCATTAAGTTAGTCTTCGGTACCATCATCCCTTCACATGGGAGAGAACAGGCGTGGCCAAGGTCACGGTTAGCGAACGGCAGAGGGTACGCTCAAACCGAGCGTTCTATCAGCTGAATGAACGAATAAATGGGTGGATATTGTTTGTCTTGCCCCTTCCTTCTCTGCTGGTTGCCTCCGCCTCCCTTGAGTGACCAGAAAACCAGACTGAAATACGGGTATTTTGATGAGAAAATTTAAGTTCGCTGAAGACAAGGGCAGGGCAAATCTTATAAAAGCTTGCCTGGGGAGCATTTCTTGGCATACGCTGTGTGTTTTGCTTGGGGGGGGGAAACCCCCCCAAACCCTAAACCTAATGGATTATGAAAAGCTAAGTCCAAAAAAGGCAAAACAGAAAACATCACATAAACGTGGCTACATAACTTACTGAGGTGTTAGATATGGCGTTTTAAAGTCTCCACTCCAGTCAATTAGTACTGCATTACCTAAGGAAAGAATCTGTAAATACACTTTTAAGTTTGTTTTTTTTTTTTGGAGGACCAAGGACTTTTTCGGATGCTCCCTGCGGGCTCACGTTGGCTGGAAACGCTCATGCTGTGTGGGGGTGCACAAGCGATCCGATGAATGCAAACGCTGTCAACAATTTCTATAAAAAGAAAATCACTTACTTCTAGGGTCTGCATCAGATTTGGTTTTATTGCATCTTTCATCAAAACTGTCAATGCGCCTGTGACCCCCTAAAGGAGAGAGGAAAAAAAACCTGCTTTAAGTGACTGACAAAAGATCATCCGTGCAAAGGTGAATCTCATGGCCATTTCTCACCAGCCCGCCTCAGAGGTGGGCATTCCCACAGGCGGCTCTCAGCTCGGAGCTACGGGTACCACGGCTCCGGCGGCCGTATCCTTCTCTCCCCCACCTGAATGCATGTCAACCATTCTGAGATGTGAAGTGATGGAGAAGTAGCAGTCCCTGCTTTTTTTTTTTTTTTTTTTTTTTTTTTTAAAAACACCTTCCTTGGTGGTGTTTAAGAGGCTTGCCATACAGCAGATCTTTCAGTCTGTCTAAAAGTGTCTTCCGGCAATTACACACATTATTTTTTCATTATCAGAGATTATACTCTTGCCTGAAGAAATCAGATAAAGTATGACAATAAGGCTATTTACTGAGTGGGAATGGAGAAGGATAAAGGGGAATGTCCTAAAGCACCCATTTTTCTCAAACCAACCAACGAACACTTGGTTTCCCAGTGTTTCATCCTGCAAAGCCAGAGGCACTCAGAAAACTACATTTGGAAGGCTTCTCCTTTTCCATCTCTCATGCTGCCTGTCTGCCCGGAACAGAGTCGATGCCGCCTGTGTATAAAATGTGGCTACTGCCCCCTCCCAGTCCTACAAAGCTCTGGGTGAGGCCCCTACTGTATCCCCTTCCCCATTCCTGGAAAAGACGGGAGAAGGAAGAAACAGGGAAGAAATCTGAGAACAACCGGAAAAAGTGTGCCAAAGAAGACCACAGAGGGAGCTTTAGAGAAACAAAACAAAACAAAACAAAACAAAACAAAACAAAACAAAACAAAACCCTTCCACCTCTTCTACAGACACTGGGCAGATGTCTTCAAAACACTCGTCCGTGATTATAAGGCTATGACAGGAGTAAATGCACGGCAATGTCGCCCGTGAAAGATAAAAATGCCACGAAACATATCTCAATGCATCAGGTGGCAGAATCTAGCCGATCTTCCTCTTTTCAAAATACATGAGTCAATTACATTCTCCCTCCGCGTCAGTGATGCCTCTTATCTTGTTGCGCCCAACACACTTGACTGTCATCGAGCCCAAGCAAAGAGAACAGCTCTGGTCCGTTTGCGGAGTCCAGGGGGCAGAGTGTGGACACATTCCTCCAGAGGATGGCAGAAGCGATCGTCTTATGAGAAACTTCCAGAAGCCATTTATTCCAATTCTCATGGCAATACATAAATCCTTTTGACCACGAGCAAAGTATATAAAAAGTTATAAAACAGGGGTGCCTGGGTGGCTCACTCGGTTAGGCGTCCAACTTGGGCTCAGGTCATGATCTCTCGGTTCGTGAGTTCGAGCCCTGCGTCGGGCTCTGTGCTGACAGCTCAGCCTGGAGCCTGCTTCGGATCCTGTGTCTCCCTCTCTCTCTCTCTGTGCCCCTCCCCCTGCTTGTGCTGTCTCTGTCTCTCAAAAATGAATAAACGTTAAAAAAAATGCATTTAAAAAAAAGCTATAAAATAGTGAAATGAAAAGATAGATGCTCTAAAAATCCTTCCTTAATTTTTTATGAAAGACTAACTATTGGTAGTTCCAGGTTGATGAAACACAATTGGAAGAAATAGGTGCTTTTTATGAACAAGGAAGGCAAAAGATGACCCCAAAGAGTCAACTTTGGGTTTATTTCCAGATCTGAGACTTGTATCACACACACACATAATAAATCTAGGGAAACAATATTTCCAGATTAAGTTCCAAACTATTCTTGATACGTATTTATTAATACCCAGTATTAAGAACAAAGAAATATATTGATACAGAAACCATAATATGTTTAGCTTACACAGTTTACAAGACATTGATAATTTAAAAAAAAATAAGCTTATTTATTTATTTATTTATTTTGAGAGAAAGAGCGCAAGTGGGAGGGGAAGAGAGAGAGAGAGAGAGAGGGAGAGGGAGAGAGAGAGAATCCCAAGCAGGCTTCACACTGACAGCACAAAGCCTGATAAGGGGCTCGATCTCACACGAGATCATGACTTGAGCCCAAATCAACAGTCGGATGCTTGGCCGACTGAGCCACCCAGGCTCAGTTTCAAAAATACAACACCTTTACAGCAACCTGGATTTGGGTTTTCTCATTAAGCTTTATTCTAAGCATCCCAGGGACTGCTGATAAAAAACACATTTAATTTAATTGACTTATTTAATATTTGATTGACAAGACCTATGTGATGAGTCAGTCAGGTTCTCAGAAGCAGCCAAAAAGTAACTTTTGGCAAAGGATTCCAATTACATCCTAAGCCCCTGGAATTAATAAAATACTAATTTGCCTTTTTCCTCCCACAACTGGTTTCCAACTGCCAGGGAGCACCCAGCTGCCATCATGGTATGTGACCCGGATGTGGGAAAGTCAGCTGAAGTTTGGAGCGTGGAACGGCTTTCCAAACGCCTGTGTCATACCCTACGCACTTCGAAACAGGTCCAGGCACATGAAACAGCTATGCCACCAATGGGGTTTAAGTTCACAGAAAAGGTGGTGATTCCGAAGAGGAAGAGAGACGAGCACGCCAAATTAGAGGAAGCCCAGCAAGAGACAGTGATGGGCCAGGACACCACGAAAGCTCAAAGAGCATCACTGAACTCAAAAGGGAGCAAGATGGGGAAGACTGATTAAGGCAAGATCCGGTGTTATGATGTGATGCCCAAATGTAAGGCACAGGGTTAAGAAGCCAGGGCCAATTTTCACTTCACCTTTCTTTTTTGGTTTTTTAAATGTTTATTTATTTATTTTGAGAGAAAGAACGAGCGGGGGAGGGTCAGAGAAAGAATCCCAAGCACGCTTCACGCTCAGCACGTGGAGCCCGAGGCGGGGCTCGATCTCATGACCGTGTGATCGTGACCTGAGATGCTATCAAGAGCTGGATGCTTAACTGACTGAGCCACCCAGGCGTCCCTGGCTTCCCTTTCGTGAAGGGGGAGCCGCTTACTTCTTAGTCTTTTGAAAGGCGATTTGTCCTCGATTTAAAGCTGGCACAGATCACCCTTTGTAAAAAAGCCGAGAGCTAACAGGAGGCGGCCCCACCCCAGCCAGGGAGCAGAGATCAGGACAGGCAACTATCAGGAAAAGCTTAGGAGATAAATTTCATGTGCTTTGGCTGCAGAGAGGTACAAACACATTGCCGCATGACAAACAGGCTGGTGAGGGACAAATGTGTCTGCAGAAATCATCTGAATTTCCTTGACACACGCTGGTAAGAAGAAAACCCTCATTCTCCTGAATCTACCACAGGGACACGGAGAGCTCTCCTGAGTTCCTGAGACGGACATACTCACCAAATCTTCTGCTGTCACGGGTTGCCCATTTTTGTCACTGGCCACCACCATTCTTCCCAGCCGCTCCTTCATGTCCGTGAGGCTGTCAGTCAAGGCCAGCACTGCCATGATCTCGCTGGCCACTGCGATGTCAAATTGTGCCTGAAAAGCAGAGTACTGCTCACTGACCATGTCATCTGGATGGCCATTTGCACAAGGAGCCATATTTCAGTAAGTAGGTTCCCGCAGGCTGGGGGTCTATCCTCAATGGGCCCATCTTCTTGGGGGTCTATCCTCCATGGGCCCATCTTTCTGGGGATCTATCCTCCATGGGCCCATCTTCCTGGGGGTCTATCCTCCATGGGC
>NW_024412429.1:16443372-16466001 GCF_014898765.1 Herpailurus yagouaroundi
TTCCCGCCCATGGCACCATGTGGTCTGCTTTTGTAGCATGTCTCAGATTTGTAATCAATGATTAACGTGACTGTCTGTCTGATGGCTATCTCTCCACTTCGGGAAGTAGTGCCATGAAGGCAAGAACCCTGGGGAGGCTTTACTCCTGGGTCTGCAGCATGGAGGACTGGGTGTGAAACCCAGTGGGCAGTCAATACATATTTGTTAAATAAATACCTGCCGACTGCCTCCACTGTCATTCATTGGTGTGTCAAGGGGGTGGCATTTGTCCAGCAAAGAGCTGAGGGGCAGACAGCGCAAGATGGTTCTGAGGCCAGTTTTCCAGAGTTAGAGCTTCACACAGCAGTGTAGACACCAAGTCAAAAGGTGACACAATCAATTTTCAGCTGCTCACAAGGGCTTGGCCACATCAGACCTTGAAGCACCCAGCAACGAACACTGGACAGCAGCTAGTTTCTGTGAAATGTTCCTGGGCTTTCCTAGTCCCTCTTCTGGATCTCACTCCAGGCTGGACATAGGCCAACAGGAACTAAAAGAGAAACAAGGAACGTGCCTTCCTCCTCTTTATAGTCCAACCTACTGGACAAAAATCACTTCATTAGACTCCACCTGAATTCTCTTCTTCCTGAGGGGCCATGTGAGCCAGACAAATTCAAGCTTACACAAGGAGAAAATGGCTGTGTTCTGGCAGGGTCACCCTATGAGACATGTTATTGTCCATTTCCTTCACTGACAAGAAAGGAAATGAAGGGAAATAAGGAGCTTTCTGGATACTTCCAGGTTGAGATTTCACTAGTCACTGAGGTACTGAAAAAATAGTACTTGAAAGTCAAACACAAATATGTTCAATTATCACTTTTTTTTTTTTAATGTTTATCTATTTTTGAGACAGAGAGAGACAGAGCATGAACGGGGGAGGGTCAGAGAGAGAGGGAGACACAGAATCGGAAACAGGCTCCAGGCTCTGAGCTGTCAGCAGAGAGCCCGACGCAGGGCTCGAACTCACGGACCGTGAGATCATGACCCGAGCCGAAGTCGAACGCCCAACCGACCGAGCCACCCAGGAGCCCCAATTATCACATTTTCAATATAACCCAATCCAAACTATATATAATCCAATATAACCCAACCCAATCAGTGACTTTTCACTGTATCATACTCAGGATTCTCTATACCACCATTCCATTATAAACAGTGCATATAAAACACGCCTGAAAATTCTGAGGCTTTCTTTATAAAACATAAGACTAGAGATACTCTTATAGTATTAACTATGTAATAATAAGTAGAATTTATAACATATAAGCTCTTTGTTTGTAATCATTATAATTTCAAGGTTTTGCGCCTTGAAGAACATTAAAAATGAACTAAAAGAGAAACAAAGAACATGCCTTCCTCAAAATTCAGCCACTGGAATTGGGTCAATTTAAATATTCTCTTTTTGAGACGAGTCGGTGGCTCAGTCAGTGAAGCAACCAACTTTGGCTCAGGTCACGATCTCACGGTTCGTGGGTTCCAGCCCCGTGTCGGGCTCTGTGCTGACAGCTCAGAGCCTGGAGCCTGTTTCAGATTCTGTCTTCCTCTTTCTCTCCCCCTCCTAGCTCGCTGTCTCCCTTTCTCTCAAAAATAAAGAAACATTAAAAAAATTTTTAAATAAATATAAAAAATAAATACTTTTTTAAAAGAAAGTTTATGCTCATGCTCTGTCTCTGTCTCAAAAATAAATAAATAAATAAATGTTAAAAAAAAAAAAGGCAAAGCTTCTTTATTTTGAGAGAGAGAGTGGAAGCACAAGTAAGGGAGGGTGAGAGGGAGAGAGAGAGAGAGAAGAGAGAGAATCCCAAGCAGTCTCTGTGCTGGGCACAGCCTGGTGCAGGTCTCAAACTCACCAACTGTGAGATCATGACCTGGGCCAAAGTGCGACGCTTAACTGCCTGAGCCACCTAGACACCCCAACTTAAATACTATTCTTATTCATTGTATCGGCTGAATGTAGTACCTATGCTCATTTCCATTTTGCAAACAAAGTATTTCAAAATTATATGAAGAGATTTTTATTGTTTTTCACAAATTCAAACAAAGAACAATATGCAATATTGGAAGTATCTGAATCAACACGGCTTTTCCGGAAGGTAACGTGGATAGAAATGTGTATCATCATGGGAAATCTCCTTCTTCTTTGACTCTCCAATTACAGATCTGGGAGTCTGTCCTAAGGACGTCATCAGACAAGGCACACAAATATGTGTGTATGTTCCTACAGCTTATGACAGCCCGACACCCTACGCGGCCCTACGTAAACACCCTACGTGGCCCTATGTAAACACCCTACGTGGCCATTAACAGGGAACTGGCTGAACTGATTACACTACGTCCACAAGGTGCGATATCACACAGCCATTCCAAAATGATAATATAGATCTACCTTTATTAACATAAAAATATATCAGTAGAAACTTATGGCTTAAAAAAACCCAGTTAAAGCTCTTAAATGTAATCCCTTTTGATTTAAAAATATGTATGCATAAAGCAATGAGATATAACCTTGAGCAAGTCACTGGACATTATATGCCTGCTTTTCCCATTTGCAAACCAGATAGATGTGTAAACGTGTGTAATGAGCTCAAGATACAAGGCGTTCAAATCACAGCCATGGTTAACCTCTCATCTCTCCAGTACTGGTTACAGTACAGAAGTACACAGAGGAAATGTGAGAGGACTTCCTTACTGCGCCCCTCATTCCCAACCCTCTTTACAGAAGTAATTCATGTCAGAGGTCGGTGTAATCTTGCTAGCTTCCGTTCTTTGTGTGTATATACATACATGAACATGAATGAATGAATGTCTTCCTATCTTTCAGAAGCTTCCTGAAATTATATGGCACTGGTTCTGGTTTTCCAGCATGTTGGAAATCGGTTCATGTGTGTGAGTTCCAGGATGCAGAAGAGTCTGGGGGGTGGAGGGGGGGAAGGTGCACGGGCTTAGCCGGTTTTGATTCAATCCGCGTATTAGCTATTTAATTCAAAATATTTCAAAAGGTCCAAAAGACTATTAAGTATGACAACTGAATACTGTAGTAAAAGTGATTATTTTTCCCCTAATAAAAATCTGACAATGTAAAGGCCATAAATCTAACACCATCTTAAAATATAAAGTTTATTATATGTAAAAAAACAAAACCCCACACAAAAAACGAAAAAGGCTTGCTGGGCCTGAGAAACTGCAGAACGATTTCATGTTCCCCAAGCATCCCTCTCCACACTGGAGATCTAATAAAATGAAGATAAACATCGTAATTCACCTTCAACACCTTCTGCACTTGGGCAGTAAGACACTGCCCTCAAAAACACATCAGGCTATGAAACCAAATAACGAGGTGTTTGTCCTTTGGTTTCCAAACCTTGAGTCATGTGTTTGGGATTTTCTTTTCGTCAGTTGTTATGCGGATGTAGCATTAACTTGGCAGATTTGCCGCAAAATATGTAAAAATTTATTTTCAAGGGACACCCTGAGTGGCTCTTCCCGGGATGACAAACAACTACAACGACACAGGAAAAGGCTGGTAAGAAAATACCGGGGGGCCTTTCCATCTCCTGATTCTCTCTTGGGTCCTGCGGAGGAAGCAACGCCTTGAAAGGATGAGAACCCCCCAGGCCACAGCAGGCGGCGGACCGAGAAGAGAAAAGCAGGGAACCAGCTTCTGGGTCAGTGTAAACCAACCTAGGAAGAACAGAGCCGGTCCCACGGAGAAACGCCACGTACCTGCCGGGAATACCCCTTCTCTGTGGGCGCCTGCCCAATCGTCATTTTTCGTAGAAATCGGTCATTTGTGTCCAATACTGAAAAAGAAAAAAAAGCATATTCAATCAACAAGGAGGGACTGGCTACCCCGTGTGTGTGTCTGGAGCCATTGTGAGTGCCAAGGGAGCAGCGGGGAGCAAGAGACAGCTTGTCCTCCCGGTGGGTAGACACAGGGAAGGATGGGGTAAACCAGAAAATACCGGCCGGCGGTAAGCGCCTTCAGAAGAAAACAGAGATGACGTGATAGAGTGTGTCAGGGGGTTGGTGAGGGTGGGGTGCCAGTTTTCGACCAGCCAGTAAAGGAAAAGCATTTCTGAGGTGGTCACGTTTTACACCGGAACCAGCATCACCAGAAGCGGCCAATGAAGTCTCTGAAAGGGTTAAGCGCTGACGCACCCTGTGACCCAGCAACTGCACTCCTAGGGATACAAGCAACCGAACCCGAAGCGGGGACCTGAACACATATTTGCGCACCCACACGCACTGCAGCACGTTAAGAAACGTGAAGATTAAAAACCGACACACAAGACAGAGACCAGAAAGGAATCCTGAGGATTCCTGGCCTCTAAATAATATAGAACTAAAGGTGGAACGAGAAACCCATTTATTCACTCCAGGAATATTTACTCGGCCAATTTTGTGCCAGGTGCCGTCCCGGGATGCAAAGATGAACAAGACATCAATCTCTGATCGGGGGACCGGGGGCTTTTACGGGCACAGGGGAGAAGAGGAGGGTACGAGTGAGTGTGGGTCCGAAGGGTCCCTTTAGCACTACCGTAGTAGGTCTTGAAGAACATCCAGAGGGTGCCTAACTTACTTATAATTCTAGCACCACCAACAGTTGGCTCCCATTCTGGGCGGTACAAGGCGCAGGGCCACTATTTTGCCTTCAGCAGAACAACTGTCATGATTCCCTGCGAGGCTGTTGGGACAGCATCGGGAACCAAGAAGCTGATGTTGCTTCGCTGAGGATAACTGAGGCGTGCAGGACCTTGGTCTAATGGCCAGGAGATGGACGAACCAACAAGACAGGGAGAAGGGAAGATTGTAGGCCCCAGGTGAGGTTGGCGTGGGGGACGATGATCAGAGAGGCAAGGGCTCCCGCTGCTCTAGGAACCACAAAGTGGCTCGATGCTTATTGCTTCTTCTGTTGATGTTAATTGTTTCTGGAATAGTCTGTTGGCTCTGGTCCGGTCCTGTTGCCAGGCAATGAAGCCTATAAGCCTCTGATGTGAGGCACAGGATCAAAGACCTACCACTTACACTTCTTACACTGAGCGCAAAGGGAAGGGCTGGCCATGAAATTCGTGACGTTCATATAGTCTGCAAAGAGTGTTCAGCCCCATGTGGTCCCTGAGTGTCCCTCTCTAGTTCTCAAATCATATGAGGACCTAAGCTCATCACCAGGGTTGTGCTGTTTCTAGGCCAAATCCTATATTGCCTTATAAAAAAACAAAACAAAACGCTATATAAAATGTCCTCAAGTCATTTGATAAAGAGTTCCATTTTTTTTTATATTAATTCATGAGAATAAGAGTCAAACTACTCAGCAAATGTCGTTCTAAACTCCTTCAACCCAAGTGGCTTACCTATATCAATAATATTTTCTTCACTTTAGTGCCAGGAACAATAATATAATTCTAGTATTTATCTGGAATAATTTCTTAAAGTCGTCACTTCCATTATTAAAAAAAAAGTTGGCAGGCTTCCCAATAAAATGTTGATAATATTCATATCCATTATTAAAACTGCTGTTGGTCTGTTAAATAAATTATGGTTCATCTATAAAGGAATATCCTAGGTCCATTTAAAATTACCATTACAGGGGCGCCTGGGTGGCGCAGTCGGTTAAGCGTCCGACTTCAGCCAGGTCACGATCTCGCGGTCCGTGAGTTCGAGCCCCGCGTCGGGCTCTGTTTCCGTTTCTGTGTCTCCCTCTCTCTCTCTGCCCCTCCCCCGTTCATGCTCTGTCTCTCTCTGTCCCAAAAATAAGTAAACGTTGAAAAAAAAATTAAAAAAAAAATAAAATTACCATTACAACAAAGAGCTAACTGAATGGAACATGCTACTTATGATATAAATGAAGCTGGTGGGAGGGGGCACCTGGGTGGCTCAGGTGGTTAAGTGTCTGACTCTCGGTTTTGGCCCAGGTCATGATCTCACGATTCATGAGATCGAGCCCCAAGTGGGGCTCCATACTGACAGCATGGACACTACTTGGGATTCTCTTTCTCCCTCTCTCTCCGCCCCTCTACCCCACCCCCACCGCACGCATGCATGCACATTCTCTCTCTCAAAATAAATAAGTAAACTCAAATAAATAAGACAGTAGGATCTAAAACCTACACACCTAAGTTAGAGTTATACACAAAATCCAGATGCACAAAAAAACTGAATAGTATTGTTATTAGTACGGTAAGATGTTTCTTTCTTTCTAGACACCTCCGAAATCTTGATAATGTTATTGGTTTTATTAACAAAACATTTTTTGAATTTCCGAAACGATGTTACTCTCCTTTAGTTTGGGAGACAAAGACACAGACAGCTACATCATACAACTATTCCCTATGGATTACTTTTGGGTGGTGCTGTAGGGTTTGCAAACCACTCTCATTTTGCAGTGGAGCCGTGCAAGGCAGACGCTGGTATTGTTACTCCATTTTACAGAGAAGAAAACCGAGGAAGTCATTTGCTAATGGTTGCACGGCTCATAAATGGTGAAGCCAAGACTCAGTTTCTGGTCTTTTTCTCTCTACCTCACGGTTTGTGGGAAAACACTAAACTGTTAATGAACTGGGCGAATGGATTCCCAGAAGAGAAGCCTTGGGAAGGGGCGGACCTGGGCTGTGTCTGGAAGGGTCTAGGCAAGGAGATGGGGTGGGGCTGGCCGGCCAAGGACAGGCAGAAGGAAGAGGCTGTCTCGAAAGCAGACAGGGAGCAAAAGCGTATGGGGCCACACCGTGATAGTGCTTCAGGCCAAGCGGTGTGATGGCGGTTGTACCCCACACAGGATTTTATCACACACCACGGGGGCTTCTGAGTCAGGAAGGGACAGAACATCTCTACACTATGAGCCTACTGAACTGGGAGAAAGAAGTTGACGCAAGAACGTTTATTAAAAGGCGCTTGCAATCAATCAGGCATCTGATAAAAATGTTCTGGAAGTGGGAAGAAATGAGGAAAGCGAGTGGGCAGGTCTGAGAAGAACACACAGAAGGACCGGGAATATGGACCAGCTCACCCTTCGGAGACACCTTGGGGATCATCCCCCGGTACTACCACGGAGGAGAAAAACGAGGACATTTTCCTTGGACACGTGTTAGGGGGAGCGGATGGGGTAGAGCCAGTCATGAAGGAGCATGACGTTTCCTCCTGAACAGAAGGCGAGGGTGAGGATGGGGACACAACAGGGCTTGGGACAAACAGAGGGATCCCAGAACGTGAGCTGGGAGGACAAGGGGACGAAATGAAACCATGTGCTCGTGGAAGTGGGTTACGAGTTTCAGCTGGAGCAGACCTCATCCCCGACCCCACAACCGGCACGAACCTCGCTGCCACGTGATGGTGGAGGGCTCGATGTTGAGACGGGCGAATTTACTTATTTCCTCCTCTGTCAGCGTACTTGGATCGGTCTTATTTATTCCCAGTTTCTAATGATGAAGACGAAAAACAACGTGATCAGTTTTGGAAGGAATAGAAGGCAAAATGTAGGGGCACCTGGGTGGCTCAGTCAATTAAGTGTCCAACTCTAGATTTCAGCTCAGGTCGTGATCTCAAGGGAGCTGTCAGCACAGAGCCTGACGTGGGGCTTGAACTCACTGCGAGATCACGACCTGAGCCGAAGTCGGATGCTTAACCGACGGAGTCACCCAGGCACCCCAAGGGGGTGAATTTTTAAAATCGATTATTACCAACCAATGCCTGTAACTTACACCATTAAGTTAGCTTTTAGTCTCTGAAAAGAGCAAGGGGGAATCCGTGGGATTCCCAGGACAGCAGCAAATAGCACCAGGAAATAAATGATAAGACGGGTAAGAGTTAAGATTACTTCCACTCGCACAACCGTAGCATCTTGCTGCAACAAAAACTTATAGAGATACATTTACAGAAGCCAGAACTTATTTCCTAGAAATCCAAGAATATAAGAGAAGGACTCTTGGAAATTTGATGTGTCAGTTGACTACGGTGCTCCACACCTACAAAGCAGTCCTCCCGGTTTACGGCCGAAGGAACAGAGACCTTCAAAGGGGAACTAATCTGTCCGCTTGCCCTTTGGTGTAGCCGTGTCTCAGGCTTCTCCTTCTATTCTCTCTCTGTTATATTGCTCTGTCTCTAGAGTTGAACGCCCCAAAGAGTGTCTGAAAACCCAAATCAAGTTCAAAATTGCTGGCGTGGACAATTTTTCTGATTTGTTTCTAGGACATTTTCTTGTTGAAGAGCCACCAGCTGGAAACTTACTTTCAGCCGAGCAAGTTGAATGCTTGAAAACTCTCGAACACCATTCACTAAAGGAACGAGTCGATTATACAGCGCCTAAAAACACAAAACAAAAATAAAGCCCCACAAAAGTTTAAGGGCCAGCTAGGAACTTGGATAATTCACAGGATATGACAAAGCTCATTACATTTATAACCAAATTGTTTAGATTAGAGACCCTATTAAAATTCTTGGCCGATATAAACAACGTAGCCTTAACTTCTATCATTTCAATACATCTGACTAGATCTGAAATCATGCACATTGCAAAAATGTTGCATAAATATGTATTTCTTGATCTCTACCGCCTTACAACCAGCAAATTAATACTTATCTGTACTTGGCTTCAAAAACGCACAAGGGAGTTACTTTAATTGGGAGGAAGTCAGGATCCTTGTAAACATGCCAGAAAGTTCCACGTCTATCCACGGTCCACGCCCATGGGGAAGTAGCACCTAGTGCTCTATCACTGTCAGGTGTGTGTTTACCTCAGCTGCATGCACCTGAACTCCAACCAGGAGGTCTAATCTCATTCACAGTACATCTAGAATGGCTGCATGTAACATTACAGTCAAAAAGCTATCTTTCCAATCCCCTTAGTACAGACTGGAGACTGGACCTTTGGACAGAAGGAAGAGAACTGGTCTACCGATTACCTTCAAAACTGAAGTCCCATCCAAAGAATATTTGCCTTAAAATTACAACTAACATGGGGCGCCTGGGTGGCTCAGTCGGTTAAGCGTCCGACTTGGGCTCAGGTCATGATCTCGTGGTCCGTGAGCTCAAGCCCCGCGTCAGGCTCTGTGCTGACTGCTCAGAGCTTGGAGCCTGTTTCAGATTCTGTGTCTCCCTCTCTCTCTGACCCTCCCCCGTTCATGCTCTGTCTCTCTCTGTCTCAAAAATAAATAAACGTTAAAAAAAAAAATTAAAAAAAAAAAATTACAACTAACATAATTCACCCAACGGCTTGGCAGTGGTCATAAACTCATTTGAGAATCTGACCCAAGTAGGGATCCTCTCCCCAAGAAATAAGGATATATAGAACTCACAAAATTGTTAATACAATTTCAGTTTATTGGCCCCACAAAGTTTTCCTGTGAACTCCTCAAGAATCCAGAAATCCCAGGACAAGATGCCCAAAAAGGCCAACGAGAAAACTTCCTCACCTTGTCTGTTTGAGTGTTTTCGTGCAAAATCCTTGTGTCAATAGCAGCGGCCAGCAGGTTATTGGCGGCAGTGATGGCGTGGATGTCCCCGGTCAAGTGAAGGTTGAACTATAAAAGAAATGAAAACATCTTTCTACTTGTCTCAAACAACCGTGGCAGTATTCAAGGACTTTCCGAACAAATAAAATATTGCACGAATTACACAGCCTTAAAATGAGCGAAGTCTGTAAAACAACTTAAATAAAAAAGCTGTGAGATCATAACCTGAGCCGAAGTCGGATGCTTTTCGGACTGAGCCACCCAGGCGCCCTCTAAGGCACTTCGTCTTTTTACCTCCCCTCCAGGAAAGTGTTACCAACATCTGCCTCCCAATAATGTATAAAAGCGTGTTTCAATCTCTCACTGGTAAAATTTAGTATTGTTACTATTTAAAAAAAAAAAAAATCCAGCTGTCAATTTGACAAGTAAAATGGTAGTAGTTTTAATGTAGACTAATTTGATTATTAGTGAAAATAAACAATCAACGATTCGTTAACAGCTCTTTTCTGATGTTTGCATTGAATCCTTTCCCCATGTTACCGTTGGCTCATGTTTGTCCTTCCTGATGCCTGTTCGGTATCCACTGGGGTGTCCCCAGGCCCCGGACAGACCATCACCCCCTTCACCACCACAGTTGCAGCCTCGCGGCCATTACTGCCCGCGTGATCTCCACTCCAATCAGTGACTCAAGAGTTGCTCAGCTCACTCTCCCTGATGTCCCCCCTTTTCTCACGCCCCACATCTAATTCTGCAAACTCAGCAAACATGTCTGACATCGTTGCCATGCTTTTCCCATCCTCACTGCCACCTCCCTGGCCCACGCCACTGCCTTTCCCCCGGGCTTCCTTACTGCACTCTTAGCATCCACTCTGTACTCGTAGCAGTGTATTCTCCGCACAGAGTCCAGAGCGATTTTCATAAAACTCAATTTGCATCATGTTATTACTGTGTCAACATCCCCTCAATGGCGGACCGCGACATTCAAACAAGATCTAGGCCATGGAGTTCAAAGCCTGAAGGAGCTGGCCCCATGCCCATTTCCGTATTTCACTTCCTCTATCCCCACTGGCCCCCTGACAACACGCTGGTGGCCTCCGGTTCCCCGAAGACCCCTCCCCGCCCCCGTACTGTCCCCCAAGCAGGTCCCACTCTCCCCCCATTCTGCACAACCCTGGCTCCCTCTCGCCCTTCAAGACTCAGTATTTTCACTTTCCATTCTTCAACCCATCTGGAATTTATTCAAACATTTTCCCATGATTATTTCTTAAGTTTCTGTCGGTACGAGTTGTCTATTCATGCACTCAGTCAACAAACACGGTCTGAGGGTCGGGCATTGTGCTCAGCGCTGGGGATAGAGAGATGAAGGAGATACGGAAGGTCTTCGAATTCAAGGAACAAACTGCCTGATTGTTTTTGGCCTATTGAACGATCATAAGGCAGCTGAAACCATCATATGCCTTAAGTTTGCCCCAAGTCTGAGCCATGCAGCTGATGCCATATGACAGCAGGACACCGATGCCCTTTGAGTATCTGCACAGGAATTTCTGAGCCATTCCCCTGGGCATGTTCCTTGTACGCTGTCCCCAACCTGGCCTCTTGGCTCTGGTTCTTCCTTGTGAATGTTACTCATCCCCCTTCAGATGTGAGGCTTGGGGCTATTTTTTCCAGCAATGCCTTACACTATTCTCTCTCAGCCCACCCCCAGTACTTGAACAGTGTCCATATTTTCCCTTTAGCTTTCCTGACCCTCAGGCTTCCATAGGCAAACACCCTTCCGAATTCATTCATCGAAATCAACGAACATTTCCCAGCGAGCCCCTAGTGAGTGCCGCGCACTGTGCTGGGCGCTGGGGTCCGTGCCCTCTAAATCAGCACAAGCCAACCGAACCGGATGAGGGAAACAGCGTGAAGGGACGTGAGGGGGGAGGTGGAACCTAGAGATGGACAGGCTGGGCAGGGAGGGTAGAACAGGAAAGGAAGAACGTTCGAGGCTTGGGATCAAGAGTCTGCAGGGAGTCTGGTGGGGTGGGTGAGAGGGAGGCCAGCCTGTGGGGACGTGAGACAGCAAGGCTGGAAGGGACGGCAGGACCAGCACACGGGGACCTGCCGTGCCACACCGCACAGGCGTGATGGAGTAAGAACTGAAATACACTGAACAGGAAAGCAATTGGCTCAGACTTGGGTTTTAGAAGATTTCTCAGGACCAGAACTAAGAGGCCAATGCAGAGAGTAGAAGTGATGAGACCCAGTCACGGTCAGATTCAGGGGACGAGGGGGTGGTTATGCGGGGGTAGGGTTTCTCGGAGAAATAAGAATGGTCACCTTTGACCTTCTGTGCCCATTTTTCTTTGGAACTATTTGATTTTCGAGTCTCCCTCTGCCCAAGTGAGGAGTCCAAGTCCTCCTGAATTGGGCACGGTAACTGATGATCGATGGGGATAGGTCTCCACCCTCTTATGCAGAATGGAGCCACGTGGGTTTGGGATTCAGAATTTTTGGAAATGGAGAAAGAGTGCGATATACCTATCATGTTTTACTAAAACATCCAAAGCAGGGTCTAAGTCCGTATCCATTAATCAAAACCAGTATTTCTTGCAGCAAAACATGTGAATATTTACATCAAGTGGCATAGACATAAATAGCCCATAACACTCAACGTCAGGTTTTGCCACTGTAAGTGATGCAAACGTTTTTGGTTTTCAGAATCTTTAGGCCTTTGGACTGAGGATAAAGGACTGTGGGCCTGTGTTGATGGGGCACAGTAAAAAGGCTGCAGGAAGGAGAAACAGGGACACGTGACATGTGTTTCGCTGAGATCTTACCTCCTCCATGGGGATGACCTGGGCATATCCGCCGCCCGCGGCCCCTCCTGAACAACAGAACAGACGCCGTTTGAAATCATTCAGCAAGTATAGCTACACAGGATGAACAGAGCCCCGGGGACACAGCTCCCCAAACCCGGCAGGAAGGCACGCACCCCCAAGATGAAACAGCAGGTAGTAAAGAAAACATCAACTGTCCATCAAAGCAGAACAAAAGGGGAAAGAGTTCTCACTTCACCCAACAATACAATGTAAGGACTTGAGTTTCCTGGTTAAAAAAAAAAAAAAGGTAAAAACAATACAACAAATCTCATTACAGCCAACATGAGATTATTTTATTCATCTGTTACTAGACCTATGTGGCTCTGTGTCATTTCACCTGCACATGCTTTGAATATCAAAAAAACCGCTCAAAAAAATCCACCTGGTGAACTCAGACCAATGCATTGTAAGATGCGGCCAAGAGATTTTGGAGAACAGTGTATAAAATTTGTCAGGCTGACTATCCCTCAAGGGAGTAACGTCACTACATTAAAAAGACTTCACTTTCTTAAAACAATAGTGATACCTTCCGTGTCCAGATCATCTTATGGTGTACCCTGTTCTTTATCTGCTATGTCATTTGGTCCTCACGACAATTCCGTAAACCTGGTACTCTAGAACTTTTAGCACTTTCACAGATGTGGCCCAGAGAGGTTACGACTGGCTGAAGGTCACACAGCAGCAAGAGACACAGTCACGAAGAAAACGGCAGCCTTCTTGCTACAAGTTTAGTGCTCGTTCCACCACAGAATGTATGACATTCTCTGAGTTATCAGTACTTAATGAGTTCGGAGTTATTAACATCTGTGACAGTGAGATAAACAGAACGCCGCTAAAATCCACAAAGTGCCAAGAACGAATAGTAATTGCGGCAATAAATGCTATTGTAACGCGAGCTGAAGGGTGACCTCATGATAAATCAGTGTGAGTGTGAAGGCTCAGATGTCAGCCCAGCACAGCCAGACAGAAATTGCACCACAGCTCTGTCCACAGCTGGTCAGTTTCCAGAGCTCTGCAGGCCCCCCAGCAACTCTCGCGAGATGAGGCAACGAGGGTCCAACTGCAAGGGCGTCTAACTGGCTGGAAAGACCTTTCTCTGTGGCAGGGGTGGATGATACAACAGCAATACGAATAAGAAGGTATCGATCAGGTGCAAGGCTTCCGCCCAAGGCTGGAGTCCTGAGCAAGGGCCCAGCAGCTGCTCCACGGAGCCAGGGCGATGGGCTTCTTGCGGGGCTCTGCCGAAACCCCCGCCGCAGCCCCCTCTGCAGGAGGACCGCCTCGGGAGGACCACCGCATACTGAGCGTGCAGGTGGGGTGTGCGTCGGGATGAAACGTCGGGATGAGACGTACCGGTCCCTCTGACAAGTTTTAACGCCACGCCTGTTGCTAATGTTCTTTCAAAACTTTGCTCTGCCCCCAATTTTGCTCTGCAAAATATACCGGTTGTTAAATCAAGTACCTTTCACGCCAAAAGTTGGTCCTTGAGAAGGCTGTCTGAGACACGCAAAGGAGTTGATGTTGAGGTGTGCAGTCAAAGCCTGTACAAGCCCAACTGTAACTGTACTCTTCCCTTCCCCGAGAGGGGTGGGTGTGATCCTGGTTTGGAAAAAGAGAGAGAGAGAGAGAGAGAGAGAGAGAGAGAATTTAATAATATTTCCTAGACCTATGCAAAATCAACGTAAGGTACTAGAACCAAATCAGAGCAGACAGGTAGAGAACATGCCATTCCCAAATTCACTTAAAAATTCAATTTCCAGGGACTTTTACGGTCTACCCACATCACACAGGCCATGTTTAAGCTAAAGCCAAGAAACAGACACACCTTTACCAAGAGACCAAAAAAGAAAAGTTATTCGGCAGTGATAACATTAGCAGCTTCAAGAAATGGCATAGAATTATCCATCAAATGGTTTAAATAATTAAGTTGATGTTGTTTCTTCTTAATGGGTGATGTGGCATTCATTCGTCTAGGGCCATTTACTGGGGGCACAGTGCGGGCACAAGGCCTACTCGATGGTCCATGGCCAGACTCTGAGCATTGGAAGGCATCCCATCGTACCCTCTCATCCATCTTCTTCCAGATCTCAGGGCCCAGGCCTTGTCCCCACCATGTTGCAACACAGAGAGGGAGCCTCATTACCTCTGGGGTAGCCCATTCATTTCCGGATAGCTTTTTACGGTTAGAGAGTTTTTTGTCCTAAAGAAGAGATGTCTGCGTTCCTATAGCTCCTATCTCTTGGAGTCAGACACACTGAGCTTAATCCCTTCTCAATCAACAGCCCCTCAAGGATTGGGAAAGCATGAGTCCAACACTCCCCAGCACACAAAGACCCCAAGTGCTCTGGAGGACCTCGTTGACCACCACACTCTATAAAAGCAAACATCACACATTAGTTACGACCATCATGGCGTTAACTAAGAAGACAGGCGTGCATTACACTCCTAAATAAGGACCCATAAAACTGTTCCTTAGCACACTCTGACCATTGTTACAAGATTTAAAAACTGTCATGTTGGCTTGTGACATGGTCTCCGATGAGTTAGATGGTCAGTCAGGGTCGTCCAGGACTCTCAACCACAACAAAACCGACAATAAGAGTTTTCTGACCTATAAAACCTAGTGATGTGACCACAAAGAAATAGAAAAAAAGCCCTTAGATATATCATCGTCCCCAACTGCCTCAGACCGCCACAGTGATACAATCAATCATTCTTTCAGCAAGTGTTTATTAAGTACTACTATGTGCCAGACCACTAGATCTTGGGGACACAATGATTGACCAAGTTGGACTCCATCAATGCTCTCCCAGGGCTTACAACCGATGGAAGATATGGACAGACTGACCGGCAATTACAATGAAAGTGACAAGCACATATGAGAGAAACAGGGCAATCAGACTATGTTACGAGAGCACAAGGCAGGAGGATCTGATTACATTTGGAGCATCGGGGAAGTCTTCATATAAGAAGTGACACCTAAGCTAAGACCAGGCGAATGAATAAACGTTAGCCAGATAAAGATGGAGGGTGGGCTTGGGGTCGTTAACATATGAGGTTCTGTGAAGGGCGCCTGGCTGACGCAGTCGGTTGAGTGTCTGACTTCGGCTCAAGTCATGACCTCACAGTTCGTGAGTTCGAACCCCGCGTCGGGCTCTGTGCTGATAGCTCACAGCCTGGAGACTGCTTCAGATTCTGTGTCTCCCTCCCTCTGCCCCATCCCCGCATGTGTGCTCGTGCTCCCTCTCTCTCAAAAATAAATAAACATTAAAAAAATATTTAGGGGCACCTGGGTGGCGCAGTCGGTTAAGCGTCCAACTTCAGCCAGGTCACGATCTTGCGGTCCGGGAGTTCGAGCCCTGCGTCAGGCTCTGGGCTGATGGCTCGGAGCCTGGAGCCTGTTTCCGATTCTGTGTCTCCCTCTCTCTCTGCCCCTCCCCCGTTCATGCTCTGTCTCTCTCTGTCCCAAAAATAAATAAACGTTGAAAAAAAAATTAAAAAAAAAAATTTAAATATGTGAGGTTCTGTGCTTTTACATTTATTAGGTTAATTTTTGTCCTCGATAAGGAAACTGAGGCACGAAGAGGTTCAGTGACTTGCCCAAGGCCAAACAGCAAGCAGTAAAGCCGGAAATCAAAAACCGTCACCTGACTTCGCCAAGTCATTTCTACAGACAGAAACTGTAACTGTTGTTCACCACTAATTAGCAACTGAAAGCATGGGAGTGGGGAAGATCACAGTGAGAGGGAACACAGTATAAAGAGGGATAGGATGGAATCTTCTAGAACGTGTTCTCTGAAGGGATGGTCAGAAGAAAGCAAAAGGAAACAAAAGGAACAGTAGGGAGAAATCTTGAGGATGAGGCAGGGCTGCGACAGGGGCGTCTCCGAAGGGAACCGGGGAAGTGCCCACGGAATCACAGGCCACGGGGACGCCCGACTCTGGGTGAGGGCTGAGAAGCCATCACCGCGCGAAGCAACAGGGTCGCTGGCAGGGTGCACCGCCCCACACATGCTTGGTGACGTACGCCTCCCTCCACTCCTCAAGCCGCACGACACCTGGTCAACATGAAGGCCCAGGTACGTGAAAGTGTTTCCACTTTAAGTCAACTTCCTGTTGATGAGTACAAGAAAAAGAGTGGTTGGAAAGCCACAGGCATCACGGTCTTTGGATGGCCTGTAAAAAAAAAGTATCAAACACAGGGTGGATTAAGTATGGTCCTCGTCGTCCACTGTTTGCGAAGGAATAGGTGGTCTACCTCGGTGCGTCACGTGAAGCATCACATTTTCGTCCCCAGGGACGTGCTAATATAGCTGTCGGAGACAGCCCGACGCAGACACGCCCAGAGATGACCTCCTCCAAACTTCGGCCGACCATCCAAGTCTTAATTAGAAACACAGGACGGCTTAGCATTCTGCCAACTGATACAATTCAGGAAAATCAAAAAGCAGGAAGTATTTATTGGGAGCAATAAAAGGAGAGCCACAATAAACATTTTATTCCACCTCATTCCTACGTTGGATCTCGCACGTGGGTTTAATGGCTGTCCCAGTGTCCTTAGCTCTGACTCCAAACTATCCAGTTGACTCAGAAGACAGTGAAGGCCAACTTAACCTAATTGCTGTTCTCCGGAAGAGCTTAGAGTTTATGGAGAGGGAACAATGCCTTTCGCTCATGCTCTTCCTCAACATCTCCCTGTAGCTCTATCTGCCCCCCTCTGTTTCCCACAGCATTTATTATGTATGTATCGCATCACTTTTCTGAGGGTCTTATTACAAGCTTCCTGACACGGCTGTCCTGCCTACCAACCCACAAGCTTGCTGAGGCGAAGGACTATACCCATTCTCATTGCGTTTCTGTCACCTGTCCAGGTACAGTCGAGCAAAAAACGCTTGACAAAGCAAGGACATCTTTTCTTTAAAAAAAAAATATATTTTTTTAATGTTTATTATTTTTGAGAGAGAGACAGAGACAGAGAGCAAGTAGGGGAGGGGCAGAGAGAGAGGGAGACACAGAATCGGAAGCAGGCTCCAGGCTCTGAGCCATCAGCCCAGAGCCTGACGCGGGGCTCGAACTCACAGACCGCGAGATCATGACCTGAGCCGAAGGCAGCCGCTCAACCGACTGAGCCACCCAGGCGCCCCAGCATGCACATCTTTTCTAAGACAAATATGTTTACTGTCAACTACAGTTAACGATTTATCAAAGCACTCCGTGACTTCGGATGTGTGCACACATCCTATGAGAAGTTTACCATTTGCTCCAAGGTCAAAGAGATTGCTTATGCAGAGAGGAGTGGCAAAACAGTGTGCAGTTCTCAAACTCTGGCATCTTGAACGGAATCACGTCATGAGCCATGGGTCTAACCTTGAACTCCAAAACTACATGCTCAAGCAGCATATGAATATATATCACTCATCCCGGGCATCTTCGTGACTGGGAAGTCGTTCCAGGCTTTTTATTCCTGGCAACAAACTCTGTAGTCCACTGGGTTGTGTTTCCTATCACACCTGACTGACGGGAGTGAGCAGTTCAAAAAGGCCCAGTCGGTAGCGATCTCTTGTAAATACCTTTGTTTTATTCTGCAAGTTGTGCAAATAGCAGAAAAACTCACAGATGTTTAAATAGTGACCCAAGGTAGAAAACCAAAATCTTAGAAAAGCCAGGAAAGGTTATTTAACACTGACCAAAATAATGGCTTGGAACATTAAAAAGAAAAAAAACAAAAAAAACAAAAACAGAAACAACAGATCAGATAATCGGCACTCTACGGGAAAGAAATAAAGTGATGTGAATGACTTTAATTGTTCTTTAATGTGAAACTCGGTCTGTCCACAGACCAATTGGGGCTTCTTTTTTAACTGCTCTTTCTGCCTGAGCAATTTAGAGAAGTTCTCAAAACTTCTGCGCAGAAATCGGGACAGGGCCAATGGAGACATATCTTGCACACACATTCAATGCCCTACAGCTGCACTCCAAGGCAAGTTCTCAAACAAATTCCTTTTCATTAGTGTAACTGGGAAAATATGTAAAACTCAAGAGCCCCTAAGATTCTTTTGGCGTATTTCCCCGAACGATTCCCAATACTTTTCATTTTGTCAGGCAAAGCAAATAAAGTGATGTGTAGGTGTAAATACCACGCGATGTGTAGCTGATGAAATACAGATGATTCCGACGGAGTAAGAAATCCTCAAGTTAGAAGAACAGCTTTTAAAATGAAGTAATCTGTTCCGCATTTGGGTTATTAACAGAAGATTTTCTTTTAATCCTGTTGTTTTATACTTTAATTCTACCGCTGACACGCTTAAATCACATTTATACATAAATTCGAAAGTACAACAACAAATGTATTATCGAGGTGTCTTGAAAAACGACTTGGGTACCTGCATTCTTCTAAAGCACGGGAAAAGACTCATGTTACAGTATTCGGAAATAAAAGTGGGACACAAAATGGTATTTATAGCATGATCTCAATGTGTAAAAAGAATGGATGCAGAGAGAAAATCCTGGAAGGAAATACAAAAAATTTTAACACCTCTCAGTAATGAGAGACTTTGTTTTCTCCTTTTTGTTTTTCATGATGTTAACTTTTTATATTGTAAGCCAGTATTATTTTCAGAATAGAGAAATCCTTCAGAAACAGTAAATAACTCATTTATTGGAGAGGTCCTCTTGTAAGATTTTATTTTTAAGAAATTTCTATCCCCATGGGGGCTTAAATTCACAACCCCAAGGCCAAGAGTTGCAGGCTCTACTGACTGAGCCAGCCAGGTACCTGGGAGGGGTCCTTTATATTTCTAAAGATATAGCAATAAACAGCATGTTTGATAATCGTCACTTTCCATTAACTGACGTGACCAAAAGCAAAACTATGGAGGCGATTGTATTTCAAATGAACTTTTCATTTTACATTGTAAGTAAAATGATTGTCTGCTATTTTACAACCGATCTCAAAGATCCAGCTATTAAAAGGTGTGATAACAGAAGCAGTTTACACACTTAAAAAATATGCCATCTGTTGTGTGGGTGGGGGAACACAGTGTGGTATATAGATTTTCCAAAAACCTTCAGGCTTTCCTTACAGATGCAGGTATGTCTCAAAATCCTATCCTCACAGCATTTCCGCCCCCTCAGTGGAGTTGAAAGGAACACAATTTAGTTTTTGTTGATTCACAGATTGTTGTTTTGTAAGGAACATAGAGCCACTGTTTCAGGAAAAGAGCTGTTTATCTCT
The DNA here is from genome assembly GCF_014898765.1 of Herpailurus yagouaroundi. Classification (NCBI taxonomy): domain Eukaryota; kingdom Metazoa; phylum Chordata; class Mammalia; order Carnivora; family Felidae; genus Herpailurus; species Herpailurus yagouaroundi. The sequence goes on from NW_024412429.1 coordinate 16,462,953, forward strand.
TGGGGTTAAACAGTACTTGAGAATTCAGGTTTAATTTCACTTCTTTCTACAATATGACAACCTGGCTCAATCTGGCTCTTCAGCTCAGATGCACATACAAATGCTGGCAAAGAGACAGCGTCGGGGCAAGAACCAATGTTCTACGTGCCTGGACCAATGCACAGCTTTAACCCTAGGGAGCGGCGCTAACCGGCACTCTCCAGCATGTGGCTGGAGGCGGGCCTAGACCCTGTGACTTCAAGAAGGCAATCTGATAACAATACCATGAGGGCTTTTGTTTTAGAAGTTCAATTCTGTGCTCCCAGCAAAGGGCGGAGCCACGTGTAGACTGGTGTTTTTACTTCTAGAATTGACAAGCCCCCAAAAGAGTAAATCACAGCCACTCCATATGACAAATTACTGCTTGGTTCTTCCTTGATAAACTGAGAGCCCATCCTCCTCACTTTTCCTTAAATCCTCCCACCTTAAGCAAGGAGAGAAAAGTATCAAACCCACCTACCAAGATCACGTAGAGACTAGAAAGAGGGAAGCAAATTTATGGATAAAATACGAAATTTGCTTTTGAAGCTCTGAATGCCCAAGAGTTTATTTATTTCTGTAAATCAACTTGCATCTAGCACATTCCAGAAGAGCAACACTGACCCCATGTGTGCTCCAAATCCTGGGACCCAAGAACTCCCAAACAGCCCCCCCAAGTCAGCTGAAAGGTCCCCCTTTTACGGATCTGGCCCAGAGCGCGTAGGTGAGGCCAACCTTTCCCCTCAGCACGGAGCACCCGTGCAGCCCCGTTACAGAGACATCAGAGGTGGGGTCCTAGGTTGGGAAGGACTCTGGTAGGATTGGGAGTCCGAGGGTAGTGAGCCTGGAAGCCTGTGAGAGGTTTAAGCCACAGGCAAATGAGATGCTGCAGCCACTGAGTGACTCTGACAGCCCTAGATGGAGACAAGCGATTACAAAGGAGCTGGAGAGGAAGGAGGGGGAAGGGGGGAGGAAAAGGAATATGAAGAAATGATTTGACCACTAAAGAGGTGACATTACGGATGACTGTAGTTTAATCTTTACTTGTAGGTTTATAGTTTTTTAATTTGAGAGAGAGAGAGCGCACACGTGCGCACACGAGTGGGCAGGGAAGGGGCAGAGAGAGAGAGAGGGAGAGAGAGAATCGCAAGCAGTATCTGCACTGTTAGTGCAGAGCCTGATATGGGGCCTGAACCCACAAACCGTGAGATCACGACCTGAGCCAAAGTCAAGAGTCGGGCACTTAACCGACTGAGCCGCCCAGGTGCCCCTCTTAATTTGCAGTTTTAAAATACTCAGTTTAAAGCCTCTAGGGAGTTTTCCTAAGGAGAGCACCAGACAAATGCACAAATATGCATGCCCAAGGCTGTTCCTTTTAGCACTGTTCACAATGGCCAAAAATGGGAGGCAATGTAAGTGCCCATCAACAGAGAGCGGGTTAAATAAATTGTGGAACGTCTCCCATCCAAGTACTAACCAGGCCCGACCCTGCTTAGCTTCCGAGATCAGACAAGATCGGGCGCGTTCAGGGTAGTATGGCCGTAGACAAACTGTGGAACGTCTCTACGGTATTTTCAAATCATTTTTTGGCCTCGATTTACTTGAAGAATAAGAAACATGCTCAAGTGTCAGCCACCGAGCCACCCCGGGCTACACAGTGTTGGGAAGATGCGTGAAATGGAATCCACCCTCATCCCAGGCATTTTTACTGCCCCTCCCCCCCGTGGAATGTTCTGCACTCATGCAAAATGGTAATAGCTCTGTACCGTCTTGCATGGAGTGAGCCAGGCACGCAACACGTCGCTGACGAATCAGGCTGCTTACAGGACAGCACGTGTCAGCTGATGTCGTTTATGAGAGACTGTGGGCCAAGATGGTCTCACATGTTAACAGCCCTTTCCTCTGGCTGATGGGATTTGGGATGCGATAGTTTCTTGTTTATGCTTTTTGGTATTTTGGAAAAGTTTTAACGAGCATGCGTGACTTGTAATAACCAGAAAAAGGAATAAGCTGCTTACGTTAATAATAAAATATGTGAATATGAAGTTCACCAAGAGTGAAGTCCAGTTGTCGGAAATGTCTCTGCCTGTTAATAAACAGGTTTTTGTGCCTTAAGGCTTGGCCTATATATCATTAATAAGTCACTGCAATGAAATTTCAAGACAACAAAGGAATTTATATGGTCTCTTGATGTTCCCTCAGGTCACATTGAAAAAATATTTGAAATCCCTTGTTTTCTATCATCTTTCAGCTAGTGAGTGTATTTCTTTTTTCAAAAAGAGGGAAAATAAACACCCCTTTACATAAAACTATGCATTTGTCTTTTATAAAATGACCAACACAAATGAAAATGGCCCTATATTAATTTTGCAATGCAGGAAAAGAGAACTAATGAACTTTTACAATACAAATACATAAATAGTAAGGATATTAACAAGAAAATAATAGCTTGCACAATTATCTGTACATTTTCCATTAAGATGTTATTTCTGAGTAGAACATAAAGACCCCTACGCAGTTCAAGATACTTTACCTTTAAATCTTACTTTGACTTTTACCATGAAAAACTACATGAAAAACCCAAGGATGATCAAAACACAATATGAGGAACAAAAAACAAAAGGCTGGATTAGAAACGCATTACACTTTCTATTTTGTGGAGCAGACTGAATTGTTTTGCACTGAAAATGAAAACTTACCTCGTGTCAAATGAAGGAATGCCAAGTGAAATGGACAAAGATGTCAAGTTTGAGAAGAGGACGGATTTGAGGGGGTGTGATGACAGATACAAATAGGGAAGAGAGTTTTAGAAACATGCCGTCTTGGTAAAATAGATTTTAAAAGTAGCCTTACCCAGCTACTAAAACGTATTTTCCATCTGCTTGATCCTTTAACCTTTCCAGCAGGGACAAACGTACTTTGGCTTTGCTTCTGCCATAGACTTCAATTTCATCTGCAAGCAATCCTATCTCCTTGGCAAGGACATCCACGGCTTTTGGAGTCTGTGCTCTTGAAATCTCAAGATCACTGG
>NW_024412429.1:16466101-16492069 GCF_014898765.1 Herpailurus yagouaroundi
CCCCCCCCCCCCCCCCCCCAACACAGAAAAGGCGAGAGTCTCCTCAGGTTAGGTGGTCACCACTGGAGGGAAAACAGCCAAACGCCACGCCAAGGATTCAATCAAAGCGATTGCCTTGTGGTCCTCTCTCCCAAGCGGCATTAAACACAACTGCTAATAGCTAACGTGCGTGAGAAAATGTACATTTCCTTGGAGAAGCAACTTTTCAAAACTCACGAAGATCCTAGAATTCTGCCCAGGTACAAAGATAACCCCTGTACTATGGGAATAAAGAAGTGTGAATTACAGTAGGTCCAAAGGCTTCCTTTACGCACGAATCCTTTGTACAGTGAAGTGCTTTCTGTGGACCATCATTGCGTTCATCACCCGTGAAGAGACGGGTTATTGCATAATGCTCTTGCTGGGCTCGCCCCACGTGTCTCTTGACTATTCAAAAACGTGGAAATGCTATTTTGTTTTATCTGGGTCCATACTCTCTCTCTCTTTTTCCTACTGCAAGTCCAAAATTGTACCTCAAAGTATTTTATTAATCGCATGACCATCAGTAAAAGGACCTGGTGCTTGAAACTCAACTTCAGACACAGGACATTTTAGGACCTCCGTGTGTCACTGGGCAAATAATTTACCCTACTCTACCAGCAGGATGAGAGCACGGCTGTTCACCTTACTGGAATGCTAGAAGATGAGCACGTGCTGGACTTCTCAGAGAGTCTTTTGGGGCTCCCGAGCTCAGCGATTTGTTTTAATGGGGGTTCGGGCCATCTGTCTGCCAGACTGACCATCTGTTTGAGACTCAGACATGGCTGGCAAAAGACAGGCTTGGGAGACCATGCCTGAGACTCAGTGGGTCATAAGGGTTGACACTTAGAAGACAGCAGCGCCCTCACTCACCCTGGAGCTCTTCTTCTGGAGGCACAGCAGTGTCCCCTGGCAGGCAGCCCCCTGCTCTGACTTTTCTTTCCCTTGCTCCCGCTAACGATGGACTCTAAGCCCTCACGTTAGTCTATATTCCCCTCCACGACCCCATGGAAGACTGACGTCGGTGCGAGAGGTAAACAGTAAACCCACGTCCAATTCTAGACCTCTCTGAAGTGCACTACGGCAGCTCGGAGAGGGACAGGGGGCCTCCGCTCACATACAGGCTGAGCTCTGTGCTTCCAGACAAGTGCCCCTGCCCCTGCATTTCCCTTTCCAGCCTCCCCCCACCCCCACTTCTTTTTGCCTTCCTGTCTACCCCTTTTTTTTCTTTTTCTCTCCTCCCCAAATCTCCGAAACTAAAGAGCCCGCTCTTGGAAAACCTCCAGTTTTCTCCTCGCTAGCTGAAGAACGACAGTGACATCGTTCTGATTTGAGGGTAATATATAAATTACTCGGCCTGCCTTTCTTTCCCCTTTAGAAGGGACCTTTAGAAGCCAGATTTGGTTCAGCGATTAAAACACTTCTTCCCCTGAGTGGAATTTATTTCGATTTATGCCAAGACTCTGGCACACATTTTGGCAGTCTACCTGAATTGTGTTTAGCTCTCTGCAACTAGAATGTATTCACTTACTTTTAAAAATCAGGGTCCTTTAACAACACAAGTAACTTCAAAAAATAAAATATTTCATGAAATAGATTGCACCACTACAGGGGTGGCGTTACAGAGAGTAACGTTCCCTGGAGTTTATGGACCGACGAACATAGAAAGCGACTGGGATGTTCAGTCTATTTCAGGGGTGAAAACACAGCCCGATGCGTATAAAAGAATCATCAGCGTTCAGCTGTGGTCCAAGGACACAGATCAAATCTACAAACCAAGTGGTCATCAGATGAAAACGGAGCCGACTCCCGAAGGTTCTATCTACTGACGTGTTGTTTTCCAGTGGCCCCGTGCACACCCTGGATGAAGAGGGTGGGGCCTGTTCACCGCGGCGGGAGCAGCGGGGGCCCCGCGATGAGGCTGGAAGATGCACCTCCCTGGCTCTGCTATCTAATGAATTATTCCTGCGGTACAGTATGTATTTCTAAATTTATGCAGGGAATATATAGCTTACGCTTCATTAAATGCTACGCGGAAGGAAACATCCATCTGGAGTATCACACGATACCCTATCAGCTGGTAGATATCGCTGTGTGCTGAGGAAAGCTGAACTCACTTCCCACATAGAATAGTGTTTCGTTTGGTCGGTCATTTACCCTCAGAGCAGATACCTACGTGGCCCTGAAGACCAAGCTGACAGATGAGCTGGGCATTCCTGACACTGAAAAGCATATTCCAAATATTGTGCTACTGTATCTGGTCAAATCTAAGGCACCAGTACGTTACAGACCACTAAGAAGAAAAAAGAATGCCATTTAAGACAGGACACATTATCCACAGTAAGGGGCATCCTCACTTCAGACATGAAGAAATGTACATCCTAGAGTTGACAGAATATGGGAAACATGTTCATTATTATTATTTAATGTTTAGGACTTAAGCAACAGAAAAAACAGGGCAGCACTGTAATCAGAGAAAATTATCCACTGTCAAAGCCATAACAACACCTCGAGCCCCCAGCCCGGTGGAGAACTTTGGCTATCTGAGGCACTTTGGTGACCAGAGATCGGTACAACGAAATCCCACGAATACCTCGGGACGGGGGAGAGAGGCTGGAGTTTCAGGCAGTGAAGTCTCCACCTTGCGTGCTGTTGTTCCCGTAGCCATCTCCTTCCACTGCTGACCATGTTCTTCATGGGACAGATAAGAAAGCATGTTATAAAAGTAAAGGCTGCCAGGCTACGACTCTAAACTATGAAACTACTGTTCAGGGGTGTCATGTCGTAAGGACCACCAAGTTGCACGATAACCCACGTGAATATCAGGAACAAGTTTATCCACACGTAGTTAGGGTTGCAGGTTTTTTCAAAAAAGGAAAAGGTGAGCTACATGTACTTTTAAAATAGGTTAAGGGGTGCCTGGGCGGCTCAGTCGGTTAAGCATCCGACTTCGGCTCAGGTCATGATGTCATAGCTTGTGAGTTCGAGCCCCGCATCGGGCTCTGTGCTGACAGCTGGGAGCCTGGAGCCTGCTTCCGATTCTGTATCTCCCTCTCTCTCTGCCCCTCCCCCACTCATGCTTTCTCTTTCTCAAAAATAAATGAAACATTAAAAAATTAAAAAAAAAAAAAAAAAAGAAAATAGGTTAAGTATTCACTAAAGACATCAAGTACTTGAATGCATTAGAGAGTGGGTTCTCCACCTCAGTTAGAAAAGAAAACTGAGGGAAATAGGAGAATGCATGGCTGATCAGCTTGGATGCCCAGCTTCCAAAATCTGCAACACCATGTCAAGTATAATCCTTTCAGAGTTGACATAATCGAACAAGAATGCTGAATTGTTAAATGGTGATACACACAGAGAGACAGAGAAATAAAATCTAGCTTAGGTCGAAAACCAACACATAATCCTTATAAGACAGTATTGTATCCCATTTGAAGGTAAAGTTTTATTTTTGGAGGGACCCTGGGTGGCTCAGTCGGTTAAGCATCCAGCTTCAGCTCAGGTCATGGTCTCAGGGTTTGTGGGTTCGAGCCCCGCACTGAGAGTGCAAAGCCTGCCTGGGATTCTCTCTCTCTCTCTCTGCCCCTCCCCTACTCTCTCTCTCAAAATAAACTTTAAAAAATATTTTTCTTTTTTCTTTTTTAAAGGGAGGTTAGTTTATATTTTAGTGAGCTCGATTTTTAGTTTTTTAAATTTATTTTTCGTGAGTTCAAGCCCCGAGTTGGGCTTGAACTCAGGACCTGAAGATCACGAGTCACATGCTCTACCAACTGAGCTAGCTAGGAGCCTTCTAGAAAGAGGAAAGAAAAAGGGAAAAAGGGAAAAGTGGTGCTTGACTCTGATGGCGAGGTCATAACACCTCCTGCGGCTTCCTCCTTGCCTTCCCCTGTGGCTCACCCATCCTGGTGGATGTTAGCTGCCACCTCATGAGCTGCTCTCCTGAGAAGTCTGCCTGGTGAGGGACTGAGGCATCTTGCCAAGAGCCAGTGAGAAATTAGATACGACACGCCAACAGCCACGCGAGTGAGCCATCTTGGAAGCAGAGCCTCCGGCCCCGGTCAAGCCTTCGGATGACCTCCCGATTTCCACGGCACAGGAGACCCTGAGCGAGAACCACGAGGCCCAGCCGCTCCCAAATCTGACCCACAAACACTGGGAGTTAATAAACGTTTCTTGTTTCAAGCTGCTAAATTTGGGGGATAATGTATTCCACAGCAATAGATCACTAACAACAGACCCTGAGTTGAGTCTCCGTCCCACACGTGTCACGTAACCAGGGGCAAGTTGTTCCAAGCTTCCATTTCCTCATCCATCAAACGGGAATGACACTCTCTCACGGGATTATGGTAAGAATTAAATGTCATTATGTGTGCAAGGTGTTTAACGCTGTGTCTGCTCAACAGAAAACACTTGCAGGACGTTAACAACTGCTAATCAAAACTCCAAACCCACAGCCGTGCCAAACAAACCTGAATCCGCAGAGCCGCAGCAAGGAGACTCACATCATCCTCTGCAATGAGACCATGAAAATGAACCCCAAGAGAACCACATCCAAGCCTCCCTATAAAAAATTTTGAGGAGAAAAAAAAAGACATTCAGGATATTGTCGTTTACAACCAATTGCTTCTAGTAAAAAGCCGGCACGTTGAGCGCTATTCTCATATTCAACCAAGGAACTTATTAGGATGTCTTGGCATAGCTCCAGGTAGGTCACCAGTCCCTGGCGCAGCCTGGGGGCCCTTGACTGGGCCACACAGAGTTAGACTGGACGAAAATCTTGCTTCTACCTCCAGCCAGCAACTGTGACGCTGGGCCTGGTAATTAATGTGGGTAGCTGCAACCCCACAGAACTCAGAATCGAATGTGAAAGGGCGTGTCAAAGTGCCGGGCAGATAAGAAACGCAATTTCCTTCAGGTATACAAGGTATAAAAAGGGCGACTGAAATAAATAGCATAATCGCAACCAAAGTGCTGTGTGAAAGATCAGGCTTCCTTTGAGAACTTTAGGAATCCCTGTCATGAAAGCGAAGTATTTTCCACAGAAACTGAGAAAATGTATTTTCGGATATTAATTTTAGGGGTCACCTGGTTTCCAGAAGAGAGGGGTATTCGTACCAATTCTGCTTTCCCTTCCTTAGCTGGCGCTTATAAAGGTTATGAGAAGTTAAGCACATATGTAAAATACTTCAGTCTATATCCTCCCTTAGAGAAAAGAAACATTTCTAATAGCAACTTGGTTGAATTAAGAACCGATTTTCCTCTATTTTGGACCACTCTACTTTTCAATTATCCATTTTGCTGACAGTACTTTGCAAGAGCACAAAACACTTAAGCCTAAGCGTTTTGTGATGATCTACAGTCAAATGTATTAAGGGTGTTGGAAAATCCTATCCCTCCGGTATTGTTTAGAGTTTAGTAACACTTCACAGTTTTATAAATTGTATTTAGGCAAAAGCCAAGAGTCTAGAGAATGAGATTTGTTGTTCTGTTTGAACCACTAGAGATCTGATCTAAAGATCGTGTCCAACCATTATGGAAAAGAAAGATATTTCCCGCATTTTTATCTCTATCTTTAAATGACAAGGAAAAAAGAAAAAAAAAACAACAAAAACCAACCTACACTCCAGGAGCTGATATCAATTTATTAATGCAAATTCCCAGAACAGAATCACAAATACCCACACAAGTGAGGAATATTTCACCGACGGTGTTACACAGTGAATAATTCTGCCCATAATCTTAGGCGCTGCCTTGCATAAAATAGAAGGTGGCTAAAATCAAAAAAGATTTTAAAGCACAACACAAGACGTGCCTACACATATATTTTAAACGTTGGGAGGATTTACAGGAACCGATAGTTTTCTGTCTGAACAAAGTTACCTGAAATTCAATAATGCTTTTAGTATACTGTTTTCTTTTCCTTCTACTAAATTCCACCCTGTAAAATTATGTTTCATGTTCCCTTGGTGGGAAAATGTAAAATGGTGACCTCAAGGTGACCGGATCAGAAGTTAGTGTCACTTTCTTCTGTATTTCACAAACTGTCTATCACGAACACTGTATTGCTTCTATACTTCGAATCAATGTAATCTTAAAACTTAGTTAAACGTTCTGAATCCAGAGAATTCGAAGCAATGAATATGGTAACTCAGTGGATCAGGAACACATTATCAACACATTTTGTGGCTAAGGAGAACTGAGAAAAGAAATCATTGCCTCATCCCTCTGCCTGTGCAGACGCAGGGCTCCACCCAGAGGCTGTCTACACTCCGCCTGCCGAGGCTGTCTGCACTCAGCCCGCGAATCCAGCGCGGGTCCCAAGGGTCCCGTCCCAAACCAAATGGGTCTTTTCACTTCCCACTAAATACTCCCCATAGCTCACGGTTCTTCCAAGGACAGGTCAATGAGTCACGTTAAAAGATGGCCTTTCATTTATAATTTTTTCTTGCTAACCAAACTTTCTACAACATGAAAATTTAAGGCTCATGTGTCACAATGCTTTCCCTGGAAATCAGAACAGAACTTTCCGTGACAGGAGCTGCCCTGAGACCACCCTGGGAAATCTGCCAGAATAAATGAAGTGGGAGGGACAAGGCAAATTCTTCCTTGGTCTCCGTGCCCTCTCTGCTATATGCAAACTTTTCAGTTTTTCTGCAGTCTGGCCCACGGCACCCTTCTTATCGCAACAGCGCTATATGAACCCATAGACTGAAATCTCAAATATTTTCTCATCCTCTGGGAAAACGAGTAACTCAAAAAAACGTCCTGTGAAGTTTTGGAAATAAGAAAAGCGAAAGAAAATTACCTATTAGTGCAGATAACACTTTCAAAATCTCTGGTGATAGTTTTAAGTTCGATATATTAATCGTATTGGAGAACAGTAAAATGCGATAAATGAGCTCTTAATATAATTTTTGTATCAATGTTCTCAAGAGATGAACTCACAGTTTGCGACATCTGAATTCCAGGGGCGCCTGGGTGGCTCGGCCAGTGAAGTGTCCAAATCTCGATTTCAGCTCAGGTCACGATCTCACCGTGAGATTGTACCCTGTATCAAGCTCTGTGCTGAGCCTGGAGACTGCTTAAGATCCTCTCTTTTCCCTCTGTCCCTTCCTGCTCTTGTGTGCATACTCTCTCTCTCTCTCTCTCTCTCTCTCAAAAAAAAAAGCCCAAAACAAAAAGCATCTGAATTCACTACCAAATAACAATGTTTTACTATTTTAACAGAATATATGAATCTTCAAAAAAAATGGAGTATTATTAAGATATGCATATCAAGGGGTGCCTGGGTGGCTCAGTCGGATAAGCATCCGACTTCCACTCAGGTCATGATCTCGTGGTCCATGAGTTAGAGCCCCGCGTCAGGCTCTTTGCTGACAGCTCAGAGCCTGGAGCCTGTTTCAGATTCTGTGTCTCCCTTTCTCTCTGACCCTCCCCCGTTCATGCTGTCTCTCCCTGTCTCAAAAATAAACGTTAAAAAAAAATTTAAAAAAAAATGATATGCATAGCAACTGATAGAAACAACCCTTTTGATATCACTGAAACCAAAGCAGGAAGGAATTAACAGAGAGTTGTATATTCTAATCAGCTTGAGACTTTTTCAGAAGTAAGAACGTTAAATGTGTCATACTGAGAAGCAGTTAAACTTTGAAATGAAAACCTAGCAAAAACATATAGGTCCAAATCTTCCAGAATTTCCCGGGAAAAAATTTAAGGGAAACCGGTAATAGATTATCATGGATTTTAGAATAATTGGAGTTCAAAATTCATAAGCAAATATCTTTACTTGCAATGAGATAATGATTAAATTACAAGTATGTCTCATTTCTCTAAAGCTACTGCCTTGCATTCTCAGAATCTCACTGGGAAGAATCCTTCCTTGGGCTTGATTTTCAAATACAGGCTTACATTTTGCAAATAAGAAGTCTGAAAGCTACTTTGTGTGCTACAGGTATGAGGACAATGAAGTGGAGGGAGGTGGGAGGGGGGCCACTTATTGGCAGCTCCCAAGAAAGAGGTGCTGTGAGGTGAGAGCTCATTTATTCCTCTCAACAGCCTTGCTCCCATCTTACTCACAAGGAAACTGAAGATCAGAGAGCTTCAGTTATTTGCCCAAAGTCACACAGCTTGTAAATACGAGGCAATTAAGAGAAAATCAAAACAAAAATTTTAAAAAACGCTTCTTCTCTTTGAGTGAGATCAATCTGACCCAGATCCCATGCTTTTCTCCTTACGTTAATTACACTGTGTCCCTTTGAGGCCATAAGAGAGGTGGCTCGAGGTCCTCCAGGATCCCCCAGGTCATTAGCATGAACTCGAGATGCAGCCCGGGGTTCCACCACCACTCCACACCAAATACACTTACGTTCACTTAAAATGATGCTGGCAAGGGCGCCTGGGTGGCTCAGGTCATCGTCTCACAAGTTTGTGAGTCGGAGCCCCGCCTCGGGTGAACACGAGCCCTGCTTTGGGTAAGCCCTGCTTCTCTCCCTCCCTCTCTTGGCCCCTGGCTCAACTTGCACCCTCTCTCCCTCAAAATAAACAGATGGATGGATGGATGGATGAACGGATAGATAGACAGATGGAATGATGCTGTCAAGTACTCTGACCCACATTGCTGTTTGGATTCTGTTCTCCGGGCACGAGACAGAAGACCAGCTTCTCTTTTGTCCCATTTGGCACATCAGGAATAATCTTAATATCAGGGTACGAAACGGTCTTGCTTAGGGTGAATTCTGCTCTTTAGGAAGCAGAGCATTACAGCATCACAGCTTCTTTGATTTGAAATTTAATAATAACAAACGATTCTTACAGCTAGAAAACTGGATATAAACATGTACCTCTTGTAAATCTAAAAATCAGACTCACGCCACAAAAGAGTGAACAGATCGAACAAGTTGGGTGTAACTGTTTTCCAAGCACTGGGTCTGGGATGTCAGCCATCACGAAAATTTCTCCTGGGATTAGGTACTCAATACAATGCCTCTACAGAATTACCTCATTATAAATCACCATATCCCATCTATTTTTATGGAGGGGTGGAGGGGGGAGAACCCTGTACCATTAAGACGAGGATGAACATTTCATCATAAAACCCTGCCTTCACCCAATCGCCAGTTTATTAAGAATTCTTTTGCTCTTAAAGGTGAATAAAAGCACCTTTCCTTTTAACACTGCTTTCAAAAGTCTCTTTAAGGTGACAGGGTTATGCAAAAAAGAGAGAAGAGCCTTTCTTCAATCTATGCATAGATTAAATTTTCAGACTAATCAAAGTTGCTAGAATTAAAATGGACTACCAGGAAATAGAATGCTATTATAAATAGTACTGACTGTAAAACGTTCATCTATTTAATCAGGAGAACATTTTTCCTCTTTGTCTTTGCCCTGCCAGCCCTGTTTTTGAATGGGAGGCTAGTTCAAGGAGATGTCTCTGTGTCTGCAACTAACTGAAAACTGCAATCAGAGTACAATTCTGGGACCAGGTTTATTAATTCATTCAACGCTCATTTACTGAGCATATACTTGACTCAAAAATCAGGAAGAAAACGACTTGTACTGGACCAGATACATTTAAAATAAACTGCAGTCAGTCTGCATACAGAACCATTCAGTCAAAATATAATGCCCTGGTCTTTTTTTTTTCCCCCAAGGAGGATGGTTATGTTGAAACCTAATGTTTTTATGAATGCCTTTAAAAAAGTAAAGGTCCCCAAAAGAAACATATTAAAAAATGCGGCACAATTTCACTAAAAAAAAAAAAAAATATATATATATATGTATATGCATATATGTATATACATATACATGTATATAGTCACCTTCATATAATCATAGAGCTCAAAGGGATTCCAAGAACATTGAAGTAGACTCTACCTCCAGCCAAGATTATACCAAAATTGTCCTAAACATGTAAACTCTAACTAAAAAAACCCCAAAAAACAGCAAGGAATTGTAACAGCCAAGCATTCATTTGAAAGAACATCAAGTCGGGGGCACCTGGGAGGCTCAGTTGGTTGAGCGTCCACCTCCAGCTCAGGTCATGATCTCCCAGTCTGGGGGTTCAAGCCCCGCATTGGGCTCTGTGCTGACAGTAAGAACCTGCTTGGGATTCTCACTCTTTTCCTCCCTCTCTGCCCTTTCCCCACTCATGCTTTCTCTCTCTCTCAAAATAAATAAACTTTAAATAAATAACTAAATAACAGAACAGCAAGTCCAAACTGACTTTCCTAATCTAAATTCTGAGCAGAGGAGCAAATCTGCTGTGGCCATCATTTATAGGTCAGGCATTGTTTTTTTTTCAGGCGGGGAAAGAAATTTGTGGCCTGAAACTACATGTATTTCAAAGGAGTTACTTAGTGCAAGCCTTCTGTTTGCGAAAAAGATCGATTAATCCTACATCCACATTATATTATGCCTCTAATTACTTCATTCATCTGCATGCTCTTCATCTAAGAGCCAAGCACATGGGCATTCTGGGAAATTCCTGAGCTTCGTCCCTTGCACACTCCAACCCACCCCATCCCCCTTCAGCCCCAAAGAGCTTTTAATCTGACTGGTTAATTCTGAGGGGGGGGGAGGGGGGGACACTTCCTAGAGGGGTGGGTCCATTATTTTTCTTTTTGAAGAAACAGTTATATGAATTTCAGTAACACTTTGAGGACCACGTTGTTTTCCTTCTATTACATTGCAATCAAATTAAGGTTAGTGCATTTTTTGTGGAAAAGTGTAAAATGGTATCTCAAGGTGGCTGGACCACAAGGTGTGTGTGTGTGTGTGTGTGTGTGTGTGTGTGTGTGTGTGTGTATTACATATATCATTTGATACTATTCTCTGGGTCGTTCTCTTGTGGGGTGGTCTAGGTTTCAAGGTCTAGAACTCCTGTGTGGTCCGGGCAGAAAGAGGGTAGAGGCCTCCACCCACTTTGGCTCCAATTCTGACCATCTTTGGGGGAAAAACGCTGTGCTCCAGGCCTGCTCACCATAGACCTCACCAACGCTGAAATCTGCACACACATGTTACTCAGGGACTTGAAAAAGTGGACGAGGTATGGTGCAAAACTTTCTTAGCCTCAGAGGGTCCTTCCGTGAATGAGAAAAATGTATCCCTCTGGGCTTGCTCGTAACCAGCCCTTCGACTGGATGACCTGGTGTGGGCACAGCTTGAGATCCTCTGAAGGTGGGTCTGGTGTGGTCCGAGGCATTCCTGGATCCTGTGGTGAAATACACCCTAAGACCACCTCTGTTTCTTTTTTATTTTAATGTTTTATTTATTTTTGAAAACGAGAGAGAGAGAGAGAGAGAGGGAGAGAGGGATAGAGAGAGAGAGAGAGAGAGAGATTGGGAGAAAGAGAGAGAGAGAGAGAGAGAGAGAGGGAGAGAGAGAGAAATGAATGGAGACACGATCCAAAGCAGGCTTCGGGCCCCAAGCTGTCAGCACAGAGCCTGATGTGGGGCTTGAACCCACGGACCGCAAGATCATGACCTGAGCCGAAGTCATTTGCTGAGCCATCTGGGTGCCCCGGACCACCAGTTTCTGATGGTGACTTTCACACTGCTCTGAGGTGCCTCTGGGGCTCCCAGGAAGTGCCTGAGGGGTCACCGCAAGGGGAAATCAGGGAGACACAAGCACTCCATTCTCATCCCTCCCAGCAACTGTTTTCAGCTGCTCTTACCTGTTGAAGTTCATGTAAGATTTCTTTGGGAGAACGGATTCCACTTCGTTGTCAAAGACTAAAAACCACTATTTCTAGTTTATTTCACACGCATACACACGATCTACTTCAGGTCACTACTGCCTGGACTGCTCAGATGTAGAGGCCAGCAGGGGCTTGTCTCTCCAGGGGCACGGGGGAGAGCTACTGCCCTTGGCCTCTCGGCTTCTCTTTGCCAGACAACACAGTTTCAGTATCACGTGACCCAAAAGGCAGGCACATCAACAGTCGAAGTTTCCTCTCCTGTGTACGGATGTTGACGGTGACCAACCTTTCAGGGAACGTCTGAAGGGTTGAAGAAGCGTCTGAAGTGTGTAACGTCTGAAGAAGGTTACACACTTCTCTCACACTCTTCCCTGTCTTCATCCGCGGCCCAACACCAAGGTTAGGACATTGACCCACCTGATAGGAAGTCATGGGAACAGTTGAGAACTGTAGTTCCTGGTTGTATCCACGAAAGGGGAATGTCTTCTGGCTTGGGAGAGCCTACGACCGCGATATCAGCCTCGTGAAGCTGGAGAGAAACAGAAAAAAACACCGCACGGGTTTTAACTTGTGGCAGAGACACAGGACTGGCGATGTGTGTCAATGGACTTCAACGCGATAGGGAACTGACACGCATCCGGAGGTCAGCGCCATGCCACTTAACAGGGACAGAATCGCTTCACTAAGGTACGAACGCAGCACAGATCGGCACAGGGCGTGACCATCATAGCCTACAAAGCAAAGGGGGTAGAAGTTCTTCCGGGCAGTCAGTTCGGCGTGAACGCTGTGCGCAATGTCATCGTCCACGTTTTCAGCACTGACTGCAATACCGAGAAAAATGATGGGGCCGAGAAAACCATTCAATGGAAGCAGAGACTGAAAGGTGCACGGGGCGGGGGGGCCCCCCACGTAGGGAAGCCTCTTGGAAGATCTGGCCAGTTCGGGGGGCCTGCTGGCCTGTACAACTGCACACTCAAAATTAGACCCATATGGAACTTTTACTGGATCTACGGGAGGGTTGTCAAGAGCTCAAGAAAGAATCTCATTTTCCTTGAGGCTCTGCTTAATCTCCTGTCAAACTGCTCTTTTTTCTTTCTTTCCTCTTTTTTTTTTTGAGAGAAAGGAAAGGAATTCGACTATTACTACAAAACACATTCATCATATCCGTCCCGTCCGACTTTGATAACACGGTGCTGGGGTGACTTGTCTGGTAGGAAGGGGACACCTAGAAACAAGGGAAGCGACTGGCTCTGACCTCAACCAAAGAATGACCCCGTCCCCAACTAAACCGACGATCGCAAACTGGATTCCTAAGGAGGGCGCAAGGCCAGGGACAAATCTGAGACCCTGGTGGGGGAAAGAACTATGGCTACACGTGTCAGCGATGTGGGTTGGTGTTATACCCATTTAAGAGACAAGGAAATGGAGGTTCTGAGGGTGTGAGCACCTCTCTGGTATGTCCTGTTTCCCCCAGAGGAGCCAGTCTTGGACACTCAATGGGGGAGAAAGAGGACGCTGCAGCCCTCTGCTCTCCCACGCCGCTTTCCTTCCTTCATTGCTCTTTCCACAGGCTTCTGTGCCCTGCAAAGGACTGCAGACTCTTTAGAATCAGCCAGAGGAGGTCGAGATGAAACACAGAAACTGGCCCGTTGCCACTCCCACCACCCAAAGTCCCCGGAAATGAACGTGCTTCCATGCGCCCTCATGCATTCTCAGCAGGGACAGGCTGATTGCCGAAGGGCTCGGGGACCCACCCAGCCAGCCTAAAAGTCTGCAACACAGTTTGGGCAAGAGGCTGCCTCGGCTAACGTCTCTTAGAAATCTCGGGACAAGAGATGGCAGCGAGGGGAGGAAAATCCATGACAGTCCTCCTTGGTTTGTGAAGGAGACAGCCAGGATCTAGAACAGCGCCAAGCTCCCTTGACAGAGGAGGGACACGGTAACAACTTAAATGGCATGTCTTTTCAAAGAGCCGATAAAGCCAACCTTTAAAAGTGACATCCCGGGGCGCCTGGGTGGCGCAGTCGGTTAAGCGTCCGACTTCACCAGGTCACGATCTCGCGGTCCGTGAGTTCGAGCCCCGCGTCGGGCTCTGGGCTGATGGCTCAGAGCCTGGACCCTGTTTCTGATTCTGTGCCTCCCTCTCTCTCTGCCCCTCCCCCGTTCATGCTCTGTCTCTCTCTGTCCCCAAAAAATAAATAAACGTTTAAAAAAAAAAAAAAAAAAGATTTTAAAAGTGACATCCCGGGAACATCGGAGCAATCTGATCGTGCCAATCGGGGAAAGGGGGTTAACAGTCACACAGGGCTCCCTGCTCTTCAGTACGAACTTCAGTGAGGTCCAGGAAGAAGCCTGCACTGAAATCGTGTCCAAGTAAAATGGCCAAATTAATCACATTAAAAAGAAGAGAAGTCCCTACTAAAACAGCCATCATTTTCTTATGCTGCGGGGACACAACACTGTGCAACGGAACGAACTCTAGTGTGTTAATGTCACATGTTCTCCGTAGATAGATCTGAATGAAAAGCAGCTAGATTCTTGGCTGATGTTATATTCAGGGGCAAAAAGCGTTCTTATGGAAAGGGGATTTTACTTGAATAAGAAAAAATGCATTTCTTCATGTTCTTCTATCACTGCAGATACTCAACCACAGTAAAGCCCCCAGAGAAACTCAAATGCTTCATGCCTGTTGGAAATGACCAGCAGATAAGAAACGCCATGTTGCTACATTTTCATGCACAATAGCAGCAAAAACAGAACATGTTAAAACTTCTATAAAAAGGAAGTTAATATATACGGGCTGAAACGTTCGTTTTGGAAAAAGCCAAGGATCACGAGTCCCCTAAGAACACTTAGTTTCCTCCACGTGGTATCTTTGATACAACCTGTTCTTTTCATTACCTATAAATCTCACGAATCTCATGCCGACCCCTCCACTCCGTATTTAAATACAATGCCAAAGTGCGCTGTGCTAATAAGTAACTGGACGACAGTTACTCCCACAGAGAAAAGACAAAAATCTCCGCCATTAGTAATGATCGCATTGGAGATGTTAATTCTTTCTGGAAAGGAAAACTGCTAGATGCTTAAATCAATACATAACCCACTGAGGACCAGCGAAGATTTTAATGAGCTAAAGAATTCAAGGAGAATTATCGTCTCGCTGGCTGTCTCCACTTTCCTCCTCCCAAATGGGAAAGACCCTGGCCAAAGCCTGGCTTGCAACTCCGCCTGTTAACAAAATATTGCTTTCTCTGCTGAGGTTTGACGTAGAAGCTGCTTACAGAGTACGGCCCACTCCCCAGGCGGAAGAACAAATGTTCAGACAATAGTAAGACACAGATATGCTGACGTTGAACGTGGAGTATGTGGGAGTCACGTAGAGTCGAGATATCACGAAAATTCTTTTTCTCTACGTCATTGATTTTTAAGAGCGGGGGGCAAGCATCAGAAAATGGAGAGAGGAGGACAGAGGACAGATATGATCTGCAAGGTTATAAGGGACGTCATGATTTTGTATGTAGCAAAAAAAAAATGTATTTTAAAATTCAAACTATAGAAATTACAGCCCCACCCTGTTGGCTAGAAGACAGAATTTATCTTCCACTATTGATGTGTTCTGAGAGGGCACATGTGGGAATCTGAGGTATGAGGTATGTATATATATGGAAAGCTGGGATGCTTAAAAAAAAAAAAAGGTGGATAGGTTTTGATGAATCGTGATTACCTGAGACCCATAAAACCTGTTTCCATATTCTTCAAGTGATCAACACAGTTCAGAAAACAAGGTTCAAAAAAATAAAAATTAAAAAAAAAAATCAATAGGTCCTTTCTCCAGCAAAGATGTGTTTCTGAAGTTACAATTGCTTAAGAGAATGAAGAAGGTCCAAGATTCCTTAGCGAAAATACTCACTCACTAGCCATCTCTCAAGTGCTGCTTGGGGCAGACACTGATTGAGGTCACTGAGGACCCGAAAATAAAAATCCTGCCCACAAGATTTTACAACTAGGATCTACAGGATGGAGGGGAACAGGGCAAACCACTGGGATACGAAAAAGAAACAATTAAACATTTCATTTCTACTTATGTTGTCCACACAGGCATGGGCATCCCTGATCCGTCTTTGCACACGAGCTGGGCAGGTATCACACACAATACAGAGAGGGGTCTTGAGGGAAGGGTGGCTTGAACTTGTTCTTCCACTTTCGATGAACTGGGACACATTGTGGTTTGTGTGACCCTGGTTAAGTGGCTTTAGAGAGCAAATGTCCCACAGGACATTCTTTCCAGCGCTTTGTAATGAGAAATGTCCGTGAAATTTCATGTGGCACAGAGACTCCTTGACTATCTCATGGCAAAGTCCTAAAAAGACTTAGTGTTTTGCTTTGGGTTTTTTTTGAGAGAAAGAGAGAGGTGCAAAGGAGAGGAAGAGAGAGAGAGAGAATCCCAGGCAGCCAAGTAGGCTCAACACACTGTGGGAGCCCGACGTGGGGGCTTGGTCCCACGACCCTGGGATCATGACCTGAGGTGAAATCAAAAGTCAGATGCTCAACTGACTGAGCCACCCAGGCACCTGAGGTCTCTTAAAAAATTTTCTTTAATGTTTGTTTATTTTGAGAGAGAGAGAGAGAGAGAGAGAAACACATACAGGAGGAGAGGGACAGAGAGAGAGGGAAACACAGAATCCGAAGCAGGCTCCAGGCTCCAAGCTGTCAGCACAGAGCCCGACGCAGGGCTCGAACCCATGAACCATGAGATCATGCCCTGAGCTGAAGTTGGATTCCCAACCAACTGAACCACCCAGGCGCCCCCCGAGATTTTTTTTTTTTTTTTTTAAATGAGATGTCACTTTCTTCCTATAAATGTCAAATTCCCAACGTTGCTGACCTTCTCTTGCTACTGACAAGGAGTGGTCAGACTGGGCTACTTTGGTTGTGCTCACACCATCGGATGTGTTTTAGGGACATTATGCTGGATGCTGGGTTGAGAATGGGCCGGAGGGAGTGGGAGGGAGACATGCGAGAGGAGACATTTGGTAGGAAGCTGGACGCACGGACGCGGAACTCAGGATGGTCAGGGAGGAGGGGAGGTAGGCCGGGATTCATCAGCATCAGATACGGGTAAACCCAGAAACGTGGGGATCTGGGAGAAACAGGAGGGTGGGAAGGAAAGGGGCCTTGAGTACGTTCCTGGGAGTGTTCATCTTCAGTGGTGAGAGAAACGATGGTGACTGGTGTGGCCCAGAAGGTAGGAAGAATGGGGGAGTCACGTAGGCGCAGGGGAAAGGGCATGGTCGACAGGTCTGAATGATGCCCAGTGGCCAAACAAACTAAAAGCAAAAAAATCCATTTTTGGCAATTAGGAATCCATCAGTGACATTCCTATAGAAATGGGCAGGAGCCTGGTAAACTCCTGCCTTTTGGGTCAAGTGTATTCCCTGCATACGGAGACTTCGTTAAGGCCGAGTGTTTCACGAGCACAGTCCCCGTTTCTTCATAAGCTACTTTGACTTGGAACGTCTAACTCTTTATTTCAATGAACTGAGCATCTACCGTAGGATTCCGGCTTTGTACCTATGGGTCAATGTCCACATTTTCCCGAAATATTAAGCACACTGTCAGATAGAAACGTTACAGTAACTGTAAGGACTCTAAAATAAGAATGTCAAAGCATTTTCACTCAGATATTGTAATACTTTGGTAAGATAAGAGAATTTCCAGCAAGAGGTATTCTCCCCGCCTCCTTTCACAGACACCCAAGTGATCTCGTCCTGGAAGAATTCTCCTTTTGGAAACTGGGTATGTGTCTGTTTTCCACTCTCCTCTGATCAGAACAGATCATTGGCTTTTAAAATCAAGCCCTCTCGGGGCGCCTGGGTGGCGCAGTCGGTTAAGCGTCCGACTTCAACCAGGTCACGATCTCACGGTCCGTGAGTTCGAGCCCCGCGTCGGGCTCTGGGCTGATGGCTCAGAGCCTGGAGCCTGTTTCCGATTCTGTGTCTCCCTCTCTCTCTGCCCCTCGCCCGTTCATGCTCTGTCTCTCTCTGTCCCAAAAATAAATAAACGCTGGAAAAAAAAAAAAATCAAGCCCTCTCGTATGCTTATTTCATAAATCTGAATGACTACAAGCTAAATGCACGGCCCGGGATTATGATTATAACACGTATCTACCAACCTTTCCCCCCACAGGATGATGAATGATCTTCCTTTTTCTATAGGCTTCTAGGTTCCCCTCTTACTTCACCACTCCACATACTTCATGCTCAATGTATGAGAAGAGAACCTAGGAGATTCAGTTGTGTCCAGAATGACAGAGAAGACAGTAACTCCCTCTTCAAGTGCACGGGACGCGCACGTGGGTTGCAACACACGGTAAGAGGAAAGCACAACCTCGTAGCTAGCGATGGGTGAGCTTTGAATGACTTATCGAAAATAGTTTTCTTCCTCGTATTCTGGCAATAAAGTTAAAAAGGATGGCTAAAAAGGAGACACAGAGAGAGAGAGCTGCGTGTTTGTAGGTGGGGTGAGAGAAAACTTAAGATGACAAAGGCTCAGAACTGTGCGGCACGAAGATGAGCGAATGCCCAAGTTACGGTTCGGTTCCCGGAGTGACACTAAACCGGCCAGGCTTCCCAGAGGCAGGACGGCCCTGACGTACGCTTACGTCGTCAACCCCATACCTAAATAGCTACGGCCTGTCCAGGCTGATGCCAGTGGCTGTAGCCGTGGGAGATTTGCCTTTTCATCTCCTGACACGTTTGTACTTTCCGCTTCGGAACCCCGGATGACACATCAGCACAGTTTTGCTTTCCACCTCCTCCAAGTAACTCTTCAGGCCTCGGTCACCACCTCTGAAAAGTGAAGGAGTCGCCCTCGACGGGAGGGGACCGAGGTGCAGCGGGAACACGGCTCGGCCGAGCTACGAGGCCTCGACTCGAGGGCAGACCCCGCTCCCCCTCGGTGCACAGGCTCCCACGCTGCGTTTTCAGGTATAACGTGAACGAGATCATGCGGGAAAAGGCTTTGAGAACTAGATCTTTACCCAAACGTAAGGCGCTTTATTTATTAGAGGGGGGTTAGGTTTAAAAGCTACCGACGGAAGTATCCTAATTCCTTAAGTTACATTCTGGTTCCTCACGTAGCATTTACGCTGGGGGAGAGGGGGACGAGGCGGAGCTTGGGTCTGGCAAAGTGCAGAAGGGCCAACAGGGATGACACTGGGTAGGCTGGAGGTGCGGTCACCGGCCTGTTGTCCACGGGACACAGCGTGGAGCCCTTCCTCTGTGCCGTATCCAGTGCATGCTATGTATGACTAAGGCTCCCTGTACGTGACTCCTGGGACTGCGTGGCCCTCAGTTCCTCCGGATTCTCTCACAAATCCTTTCCTCAATCCTGCCGAATATAATCGGCCTGATTTGGGGACTCTCAAACAAAGGTCCCCCTCACGTCTTGTTTGGGTGGCAACGGTCAGGGAGTGGCAAGGGTGACAATGGGAGCTGACATCGAAAGGCATTTTCAGTCCACGAACATGGAGAAATCTGCCAAAGAGCGCTCAGGGGCCTACATGACTCGGGTCGCTTAGTCACACGTTCCTGAATAGCCTTGGTATTTGCTCGGCCGCAAGATGTGTGGTGCCCTGAGACTGGGGACAAAAGCCCATACCGGGTGGGGGAGAAGAGGGACGCATGTGGATGTGCAGTCCTGCGTGCCCACCCATGTGACCAGGGTGCCCACGGCGTCCCTGGAGGGCAGGTGACAAGCCCAGTGCCTCAGGGCCACAATGGCACCCGGTCTCCCTCTGCTTACTCTCCTAGATGATGTCTGTGGAGGGGCGCCTGGGTGGCTCGGTCGGTTAAGTCTCCGACTCTGGCTCAGGTCACGGTCTCGCGGTTCGTGAGTTCGAGCCCCGCGTCGGGCTCTGTGCTGACAGCTCAGAGCCTGGAGCCTGCTTCCGAGTCTGTGTCTCCCTCTCTCTCTGCTCCTTCCCCACTCACGCTCTGTCTCTCTCTCTCTCTCTCAAAAATGAATAAACATGAAAAAAAATTTTTTTTTAAAGGATATCTATGGGATTCTAAACTGTTGGAATAAAACAATAGTGAACTCGGTCTTGGGCCTTGGTCTCCCTGAAGTTCCCCATCTGAGCTGTCAGATACTTTTAGGTGTCAAAGATTAAACGTTCAAGGGACTTTTAAAGACTGGGTTTTGTGATTATCTGGAATAAGAGACCACTCGGGACAGTGGCTCAAAATTCAGGCTGGGGGCGCCTGGGTGGCTCGGTCGGTTAAGCGTCTGACTTCGGCCCAGGCCGCGATCTCACAGCTTGTGGGTTCGAGCCCACGCCGACAGTGCGGAGCCTGCTTGGGATTCTCTCCCTCTCCCTCCGCCCCGCCACGCACACTTTCTCTCTCTCCAAATAAATAAACTTAAAAAAAAAAAAAAAAAATTAAGCTGTAGTGCCACCTCCCCCATTACAAAAAGTCTCAGCTTCCTCAGCCGTGATGTGGGGGGCATGGGGGTGCCACAGGCAGGGCACCTGCAGGATCACGGCGACAGCAAAGCCCTGCCCCTGGCTCACGGCACTCACGAACTCAACCGGCGTGAGCTGTCGTTACCGCCGTTTACCCCAGGTCCAGCTCAAGTGTAGCCTCTCCTGTGAATGTTACAAGCAGCTATTATCCTCACCAGACACCCTGAAGGCCAGGAGACAGTGGGGTGACATGCATAAAGCACGGGAAATAAAAAATCTGGGAGCTGAGAGTTCTGCACCCGGCGACAAGGTAGTGGAACAACAAGGGAGAACTGGCAGGTGCATGTTAACAAAAGCTGGAGTACTTGATCCCTAGACATGCCCTGCAAGACATGCAAGACTGAGTCCTCCAGGTAGAAATGATGGGACCCTTGACATTAACTCCAAGCCCTAGGAAGAAACAAGGATCTCCGGAAAAACCGGTATTGCTGTATTTTTGGTTCGTAACGATTCTGTTTTATTTCCTGCAGGGCTTAAAAGCCGAATGCGTTAAAAATTAAGATACATTTTAAACACCCAACCACGTAACTCGCTAATCTCATCCAGTTTAAAAGCTAGGGTTTTCTTCCAATCTTTGGAAAAAAGGGTTTTTTGTTTTGTTTTGTTTTGTTTTAAGATTTCATATGTACCGTACAGAGTTATTCAGAATTTTCCAATCCACTTTTAAAAGCCTTCTATGAGCCATGCCACACAGGGAATGTAAACTGGAAATGACTTTGTGATCATTTAGCTTTGCTCAAAGAAATGACACACTTTGATCCTTCAAATGGGAAAACCTCGTATTTTTCCCTTCTTGTGTCAGTCCTCGTTTTGAGGGTCTCCGTGCGCAGGAGGAGGAGAAACGAGATCCTCTGAGAAAAACAAAATAAAAACGGTTCTCTTATTTCTGGGTTCTTTCTTATACACACAGCTGGGATCCACCCGATTTGTCACAGCTGGAGGCCATTTCACCCCCGTCCTCCAGCTGTGTCTGACCACAAATTCAGGAGGCTCTCCCACTAGCAGTGTGAGTTGAGGGGGTGTGCACACACAGCCCCAGAGGGCCTGTCAACTTCGCTTCCCTGGAGAGGGGTACCACTCCAACTCATAAATACTAAATGCCGAACATCGTCTCACTTCAAATTGCTTTTGGCATCAGGGTGAACTCATCAGGGTGAGGGAGAGATAAGCCCGTTCTCGCTGGGTGGGGGGCTCCGTCCAGTCCCCACATCGGGGAGTCATTCCACTCCAGGGGCTTGGGAAGCTGAGTGTGGCGTCTAAGTCTGGGCGGAGGAAGGAGGGCGATTCCTGAGCCCTACCCAAAGACATCACGCCCAGTGCTTTGGCTTACTGACATCTGATGCTCCATAGCACGCGGCTCATTTGGACAAATGCCCAGACATTCTTCCCCTCTCCCACATGCAAATGGATAACGTTGCAAAGCCCAGAAGGGACGCTTGAAACAAAGTGGGAAACTCATTCTTATTTTTCAGCGATGCGCTCTGGTGGGCACCAGCGATAAAGCTACAAAACACAGAGGTCGACTCCATTTTCCACAAAACTCTAAAAAGGCAAATCTCAACGCTTCACGCTCAGGCTCCACAGAGATCTTACGCGTCGGCAGAATCCATTTCTATTTCAGTAACTCTGCGTAACCATGCCTCGACATCGTAGGAAGGAATAGTATTCCTGTAAGAAGTAATTAATAAACGAGGAACCCCCACCAAAGATAACTTGAAGCAGAGTGGCTTCCAAGTAACGCAGAATTCACGGGAAGGAAGAGGTCCACAGCCATGGAGCAAAGGCTGTTACATAACTCAAAGTTGAGACTATTCCCAGTGAAGACTGGGGGTGAGCCCGAATAGGTCAAGACACTGTCTCTTAGTCTGGCTGTGGTTTCATCCCCTCCACCTTCATTTTTTTCTTTTCCTAATGTTTACTTTTTGAGAGAGAGAGACAGAGAGTGAGCAGGGGAAGGCAAAGAGAGAGGGAGACACAGAATCCAGCTCTGAGTCATCAGCACAGAGCCCGACGCAGGGCTCGAACTCACGAGCCTTCGAGCTGTGAGATCACGACCTGAGGCGAAGTCGGCCGCCCAACCGACTGAGCCCCCCCAGGCGCCCCTCATCCCCTCCACCTTCTCCACAGAGCGACTCCCTCCTGCCAGCCATACGCTGGAAGCACATCTACTGGGCTTCCAATGAGGGACCCAGATGCCACTATTTTATTAGCCTATCTCCTTATGAGTTAACTGACCCAGCGGCCTTTCCACATTGTGAAACTTGCCAGTGTGTTTCCTGACTCACCTTTAACAGTAGCCAAACCATGAATGTGGATGTTATAGGTGCCAAGTTCTGTCCTAAGCCAACGTATATGACCGAATTTCCCCAGCGGGTAAGGGAAATTATAGTTCCCATTCTACACATGAGGACACAAGGCTCAGAAAAGTTAGGCAACAACTAAGGCGTGAACCCACAGCTGTTTGTCACCAAAGCCTATGTCCTACTGCTTACCCAGAACACAAATGTTGTGTCTGATTTTAAACCCTCAAAGGTAGTCCCTGCTGGTCACGGTAGGATTGGTTGTAGGTAATCCCCACCTTGAAAGGCTACGGAGTGTAGGAGGGGGGAGACAGGATTCTTACATACCACGGTTACCTCCTGATCCCCAAACCTCTCAGGATGGAAAGCCCCAACCAGACAGCCAACAGGGGTGGGGGGGAGTGTCTCGTTCCGTGTCAGGTACAAACAAGCCTAGAAGAAATGCTTTGCAAAGATGACTTCCTTCCACCGAATGGCCATAATCCTTTGCTTCCCCGTTTCTTTCCGCAACACTTGTCATTGCTGATAAGGAGAATCTGAAAGCACTGTAATCTTACATTGGACCAGTTATTCGCTCCTAATAAAATTAGAAAACAGAGATCCCAATCTGTTGTTATATCTTCAACGTTTTTCACAGTGAAGGTTTTCTAAGGCACAGCAAGGGTAGACACACCCTGTCCCGGGCAGGTGCCCCCAGGATGCCAACCCGTGCCAGGATGCCCTCGGGACCTCATGAGCTGCTACCACTGTGGTCTACAGACGTCGGCTGACCCTCAGCAACAAGGCCCAGCAATGGCCTGTGTTTTAGAAATAAAATATAGGAAGAGGGAAAAGTCAAATGTCGGGCAGAAGCATGGAGGCATATCAGTGGGGAGGTAGCTGGTATTGAAGTGCTGGCTGCTGGCATGAAAAATGGAAAGGTAAAGGCTCTACCTCCTGGTGGGACAGGAAGTAAGTACGTCAGGTAGAGGGGGGCCAAATTCCAGAGACCAAATGCATTTCGCAAAGAGTATGAGGAGCCCTGAAAATTCCTTTCCATATTTTTGGCTACAAAGATGAAGCAATCGGGCGCCTGGGTGGCTCAGTCAGTTAAGCGCCCGACTTCGGCTCAGGTCATGATCTCGCAGTGAGTTCGAGCCCCGCGTCGGGCTCTGGGTAGAGCCTGGAGCCTGCATTGGATTCTGTATCTCCCTCTCTCTCTGCCCGTCTCTCGCTTGCAGTCTGCCTCTCTCTCTCTCTCTCTCTCTCTCTCTCAAAAATAAACCTTAAAAAAACAAAAACAAAAACAGATGAAGCAATAAAGAGAAAGTCTACAGTCTCTATGATCCACGGTGGTGCAGTTACAAATACCGAGGCCTCAGGAAACAGAATGTGTGTGCAACGTGAACTTTTAAGAGAACCTTCTTGGGTATCTGAAAACAGGAAAGTTACCCAATTTCTAGAATCTCTAGAGAGTAAAGCCACTTAATCGTTCTCAAAGTTAAAATGAGATTTGTCCCAAAGAAGAGTCAAGGTGATTTATTTCCATAATACAAAAAAGTCCTTTGAAAGATGTCTTTGTTTTACAAAAACACAGATACAACTAGCAAAGTCTCTGTGACAGCTGTGAAAACATTCAGTTGCCAGTGAAGGTATTTTTCTCTTTTTCACCACAGCTGTTCAGTTCAGAGCTGGGTTTGTTTTCCTCTTTCACTAAGCTTCCAGATCAAAAACTCTACGCTCTGCGTTGCACAACCTTGCCCTTGAATTTTCTTGAATAGGCTGCCACCGTGTGGTGACCACTAAAAAGGCACGTGGGTTTGAGCTCAACGGCAGGGCGTTTCCGAGCTGTCTTAAAATGTATTAGATCCACCTGCCACTCAAATATACCCTTCTAGGTGGAGACACCTGCCTTCCCTGGGCAGCACCACAACCTGCTCCTTTCTGTTCTCCTGCGGCAACATGACGAACGTGTGTTTTTTGATGTTGTTCTGCGGTACTTTATCGTACCTAATATACTAAAAAAAAAAAAAAAGTTTTTTTTTGTGCGGGGGGGTAGGGGTGGAGAGAGAGGGAGAGAGAGAATCCCAAGCAGGCTCTGAGCTGTCAGCACAAGAGCCTAACGTGGGGCTCGATCTAACGAACTGTGAGATCGTGACGAACTGTGAGGTCATGACTTGAACTGAAACCGAGAGTTGGACGCTTGACCAGCTTAGCCATCCAGGCGCCCCTGTACTTAATACGCTTTTTTTTTTTTTAATTTTTTTTTTTTAATGTTTTATTATTTTTGAGACAGAGAGACACAGCATGAACAGGGGAGGGTTAGAGAGAGGGAGACACAGAATCTGAAACAGGCTCCAGGCTCTGAGCTGTCAGCACAGAGCCCGACGCGGGGCTCGAACTCGCGGACCGCGAGATCGTGACCTGAGCCGAAGTCGGCCGCTTAACCGACTGAGCCACCCAGGCGCCCCAATACGCTTTTAATGTAACTTCATTTTGCTTGAAATTTGTTAAATTCAGGGTCATATTTTGAAATTATGAACTTTATTAACCGTTTCAGCCATGAAAATATAAAAGAATGGTATAAGGCGGGCACCTGGGTGTCTCAGTCGGTTTAGCATCCCACTCTTGATTCCAAGCGCAGGTCACGATCTCATAGTTTGGGAGACGGAGCCCCACATGGGGCTCTGCGCTGACAGCATGGAGCCTGCTTGGGATTCTCTCTCCCTGTCTTTGTTCCTCCCGTGCTTGAGCACAGGTGCGCTCTCTCAAAATAGATATTTTTTAAAGAAATTCATTTTGTAACTATGGGTGTGCTGGGTAGAAATGCAATTGGTTTTTTGCATGTTGATCTCATACCCAGAAACCCAAGCGGACTCTTTTTCATTCTCATGTTTTCTTATAGATTCTTTTGGGCTTTTTATGTAGGTAATCCTACCATCTAGGATCTAGGACAGTCTCGTGTCTTCCTTTCCAATCATTATAAATTCTTCCTTTCTTCATATCAAGGCACTGCCTAGTAATTCCCATATAGTGCTGAGGAGGAGTGCTGAGAACAGGCACCCTTATATCTTTCCTATTTCTAAAGGAACGTTTCTAATATCACCATTAAACCTATTTGCTCTAACTTTTCAGGTGTTTTATGGGGTTAAAGAATTCCTTTAACTTCCTAGACTAAAAGGTTTTTTTAGGAAAAAAATCATAATGGAGACTAGATTTTACCAAATGACTTTTCTGTATCTACTATGGCGACAGCATAGTTTTTAATCTGATAATATGGTAAATTATGTTCATAGATTTTACTGGACTTTTCTGATATTAAACTACGCTTGCAATCCTATGAGAACCCTAACCTGGTGTTGGATTCAGTTGCTAACATTTTGATGATGATTCTTTTTTTTATTTTATTTTATTTTATTTTATTTTATTTTATTTTATTTTATTTT
>NW_024412429.1:16492079-16508715 GCF_014898765.1 Herpailurus yagouaroundi
TTATTTTATTTTATTTTATTTTATTTTATTTTATTTTATTTTATTTTTTTAACGTTTATTTTTGAGACAGAGAGAGACAGAGCATGAACGGGGGAGGGTCAGAGAGAGGGAGACACAGAATCGGAAACAGGCTCCAGGCTCTGAGCTATCAGCACAGAGCCCGACGCGGGGCTCGAACTCACGGAGCGCGAGATCGTGACCTGAGCCGAAGTTGGCCGCCTAACCGACTGAGCCACCCAGGCGCCCCTGATGATGATTCTTTTAACTATGTTCACAGATGATATTGGCCCATACTTGTCCTTTAGCATCCTGTCCTTGTTTGGGCACTCATAAAATGGGTTAGGAAGTGTTCTTTTTTTACTCTATGTAAAAAAGATTATGAGCTGTTCTTTGATGGCAGTAGAACTCATTTGTAACACGACTGATCGCCTGTTTTGTTTGCATGTTTGGTGGGTAGACTGATTCAATGTCTTTAATATATGTAAGTCTAACTGATTTAACTTAAATTCATTTTGTAAGGTACATTTTCAAAAAAAAATTTTTTTAATGTTTATTTAGAGAGAGAGAGAGAGACAGAGCGTGAGCGGCGGAGGGGCAGAGAGAGAGGGAGACACAGAATCCAAAGCAAGGCTCCAGGCCCTGAGCTGTCAGCACAGAGCCTGACGCGGGGCCCGAACTCATGAATCACGAGATCATGACCCAAGCTGAAGTCGGACGCTTAACCGACGGAGCCACCCAGGTGCCCCTGTAAGCTACATTTTTTAGAAGTTCTCATTTCATGCAAATTTTCAAATTTACCAGTATAAAGTTGTTCATAGCTTCCTTCTTAGAAAATCATTTTTCTTCTGCGGTTATGTCCCTTTGTTTTCTAACATTGCTGGTGTTCTCTTTTTGTTTCCGTTCTTTTGGTTAGTGGTGTTTCCATTTTACTAGACTCTTCCGAGGACTGACTTTTGGCTCAGCTGGTAACCTCTCACATACATTGCTTTTCTATTTCATTAACTTCTGCTCTTCACTGTTTTCATCCTTGGAGATTTTCTGTTCTTTCTCTAGCTTCTTATGCTAAATGTTTATGCCATACATTTCTAGTTCTTCCCCTTTCCTGGTAGAAGCATTTCAAATTCTGTTTCCCACACGAAAGATGCTTACCTTGCTTTGAAGCTGAGGGGTTTTCCACTGGGAGCTCATTGTCATGGACCCTCTTCTCTGGAACAGGCATTGCAGGGCGGCTTCCAAAGACCCATGGGCTCCTATTACCAAGACCTTTTTTCCATCCAAGTTGACACCTGCCCACCAAATGGAAATCCAGTATTATGATCAAAACTTCAGAGTCCTCCTCCCACGCAGCTTTAGTGGAAGGAAAAAGAACCTTTTAAAACTTGGCCATCCCTGTCAAGCTGCAGCCTACAATGCCTATCAGTCATAACTTACTCTTTGTGAATTTTATGGTAGAGTGACAGAGAATCATCATCCTGATGAGTCACAGGATGGAAAAACAGGGTCTACATGGGTTACCTCAGCTTAATGGCTACTTGTCTTAAAGATATATATCAAAAGTTAATCTTCTAATAGAACTTTGGTGTATACTTTGGAGGGTTTTTTTTTTTTCAACGTTTAGAATCGGAAACAGGCTCCAGGCTCTGAGCCATCAGCCCAGAGCCTGACGCGGGGCTCGAACTCACAGACCGCGAGATAGTGACCTGGCTGAAGTCGGACGCTTAACCGACTGTGCCACCCAGGTGCCCCAGAGGGTTTTTTTTTTTTTTTAATTGAAGTATAGTTGACACACAGTGTTATATTAGTTTTAGGTATACAACACAGTGACGTGACTATATGTCATTCTACGCTCACCATTAAGTGTAGCAGCCATCTGTCACAATACACCGGTATTTCAATACCACTGACTATATTCCTATGCTGTTCCTTTTATTCCTGTGACTTATTCATTCCATAACTAGAAGCCTGTTCCTCCCACTCCCTTTCACCCATTTTGCCCCCTCCTACCCATGGCAGCTACCAGTTTGTTCTGGGTCTATGGGTCTGCTGCTGCTTTTTTTGTTTTTTTAGATACCACAAATAAGTGAAATCATATGATATTTGTCTTCCTCTGACTTACTTCATTTAGCATAATACCCTCTAGGTCCATCCATGTTATCACAAATGGCAAAATCTCATTCTTGTTTACAGCTGAGTAATATTCCGTTGCATATGTATACCGTATCTTCTCTACCCACTCATCTATCAGTGAATACTTAAGATTGCCTCCATATCTTGGCTACTGTCAATAATGTTGCAATAAATATAGGGGTGCATGTATCTTTGTGCATTAGCGTTTTCACTTTCTTTGGGTAAATACCCATATAGAATTACTAGATCATGTGGTATTTCTCTTAATTTTTTGAGGAACCGCCATATTGTTTTCCACAGTGGCGATACCAATTTGTATTCCCACCAACAGTGCATGAGGGTTCCTTTTTCTCCACATCCTCACCAATACTTGTTATTTCTTTTGTTTTTGAGTCTAGCCATTTTGATTGGTGTGAGGTGATATCTCATTGTGGTTTTTATTAGCGTTTCCCTGATGATCCATGATATTGAGCACTTTTTCATGTGTCTGTTGGCCATCTGTATGTCTTCTTTGGAAAAAATGTCTACTCCGACATGTTTAATGTTTTAATCAATTATTATTATTATTATTGGGTACTGAGTTGTATAAGTTCTTTATACATTTGGGATATTAAATATTTTGGAATTTTTGTTTGATTGTTGCATGTTTGGATGTGGAGAAGGGACATCTTCCTCTTTTTCACTCAAGCTGGAATCAAGAAAAATTTAGTTAAATTTTTATATAATCAGCTAGAGTATCCTTAAGTATATGAAATCTGATAACCAAGAGAAAGAAATTATTCGTCTCTACATTACTGACATAGAAAAGCAAGGTCAAGGGGAGAATGATGGAAATTGAATACTGATTACTGAAAAGAGATATTGCTCACTGATGAATCCCAATCACGGTTTCCATACCCTGAACTATACCTGACAGCTTCCTCGTTTAAATATTAAACAAAAGTCTTATTTAAGTCTATACACTGACAGATTTGAGAAGCTGACACTTGGAACAGTTTTCCTTGTGGTTACTCTGTTCCATGAGAGAAGCTGAACACCTGTTTACAAGTAGGCCGCCCATCTTGACCTGTTTCTCTTTAAAGCTGTAACACAGTTAATCTTGTTAGAAAAATTTGTCACGCTCATTTATAGCTCCCAAAAGATGAGAAAAAGGGCTGACATTGAACATCACTTCCGTGTTTCAATTAAAATCTTCCGGAAACAAATGCTTATTAAAAAATCAAGTCAGTACCAATACGTAGGAAATAGTGGCATTTCTGAAGGAGCAACCATACCTGACTTTTCAAGAAGTTCAACTACAGCTCTGGCCACAGGTGAGACGTAACACTCGTGGGCGTCCCCGCGGACCAGCCTCCCCAGGTTTACATCTGTTACTCTGAATTTGAAAATAAGGGAAGTTGGAAGTCAAAACTGGGTCAAAACTTACTGATGTGTAACTCACATGTACTAATCCCAAATAACATCCGAGTCAACGTTTCATAGACAGGCTATATTAAATCATTAAGTCGAGGGGCGCCTGGGTGACGCAGTCGGTTAAGCGTCCGACTTCAGCCAGGTCACGATCTCGCGGTCCGTGGGTTCGAGCCCCGCGTCGGGCTCTGGGCTGATGGTTCAGAGCCTGGAGCCTGTTTCAGATTCTGTGTCTCCCTCTCTCTCTGCCCCTCCCCCGTTCATGCTCTGTCTCTCTCTGTCCCAAAAATAAATAAACGTTGAAAAAAAAATTAAAAAAAAAAAAATCATTAAGTCGAAATAAAGAGTGGGCAGGAATAAAGACCACTGGCTTCTTAGCGCAGTCCCTCAGGAAACTCTGAAGTGGTCCCTGTGGGTTGGGGACGCCCTTGGGAATTCTGTTCTGCCTGGATCGCAGGACCACAGCATAAGGCCATGCGGGGCCCCGCTGTGCACAACTCCAGGGAGCTCTGTCCAACGCACTATGTGGAATCTGCTCTGAAGTGTGCATACCAGGGTCATATAGTAGAGCCCGCTTTCCCCCTGAAGAAATGTATACCTCAATCAGTATTAAAATCCAGGACCAACCCCAGAACTCTGGGGTAACGTAGCAAGACTTGGATTCACAATCCCCATTTAGCATCAGTATTTATCTCCTTGAGAAGCCAAGGGAAAAAATGAGTGACCAGGTACCTTCAATGGCTTTTGTGCTCTTCCTCATTCAAATCCAGGACTAGCTAGTCCGTAACTATCTAGCCGAAACCAACGGTCTCAATAAAGGCTAGTAACGAAAGAGACATTTAGAAAAGTTCCCATAATTCTCTTCTTTTTAAGGAAAGATTTGAAATGACACTTTGATATCTTTAGGTCCTGGATGCATTCGAATTGATTAGGGCTTCTTCTCCCTTCTAGTTAGTCTAGTACAGGGTCAGAGATTTTCAGGACAGCTTTGCAACCTGTGTTTGGGTCTATCCTCAGACTGAGTGCCCACAGAGGCCGGAGTAACGGAAAAAGCCTGGGTGTGTCGGCGAGGCGGGAGCCTCTCAATCCAGCTCCCTTGAGACAGCTGGATTGGGAATCTAACTTTTCATTTGCTTACAACTTTGTAACACTGAATGTATTACATTCTTTCTGGCCAGGGTACAAAACACTTCCTATTTCCACATAGGTAAATGAGCTTTTCATTCCCCAAGACTCAGAGTCCTGATGACCCACATGAATGGGCGGTATTCCTTGTCTCCTGAAGCTGATGTCACGCCAGGACATGAGTCAAAGACAAATATTAGTGCACCACCTACTTGTAGTTTTCCTCTCTAATTTAAGTAAAACCTTGCGTTCTGAATAAAAGTGCTTGTGTTGCTTTTCTCAAATGACCTGCTTGTGTTGCTTTTCTCAAATGACCTGGGGCTGAGAATATGGTCCTGCTGGGGACTCAGGACGCTGGGTTGTTTCTTTGGTCTGGCAGAATTATCAAGGAAAAGCTCATTAGAAGACAAGGCTGGCCAAGGACTCTGTAAGTCAGGCAGGAAATTACCAAATGAACATGATGGTGTTAAGGACATTATTTCCAGAATGGCACCCAAGCACTACAAAAGGACGTGTGCATTTTCTAAAATCTGTAACTTTTTTTTTTTTTAATGTTTATTTATTTTTGAGAGAGAGAGAGAGAGACAGAGTGTGAGCAGGGGAGGGACAGAGAGAGAGGGAGACACAGAATCAGAAGCAGGCTCCAGGCTCTGAGCTGTTAGCACAGAGCCCGATGCGAGGCTCAAACCCACGAACCGCGAGATCATGACCTGAGCTGAAGTCAGACACTTAACTGACTGAGCCACCCAGGTGTCCCGAAAATGTGTAACTTTCTTATACGGAATTTAGAAAGCCCTCAAATCCCTGAAATAGTTAAAGGATTTCTTGCACCTCTTAATTACTGACACAGTTGAAACCGTGGAACTAAAAGAAAAAGAAAAATCTCAGTAGAAAAACTCGCTTAGCAGTAAGAGTTGATTGCTTTCTTTTCTATTTTCTCACCCATCCACATCCTTTTCTGGTTTCAAGGCATTGAGGACTTTGTTGCTAAATGAGTTCTCTGAGATCTGAAGGGCAAGGCCATGTACTCGGGTGTCTTCGTTAATCTTCAAGATTTCATCTATAATCTACAGAGGAAAAAAAAAAACCCTAAAATCAATTTTACGAAAATAAGAGCCAACAAAAGAACCGATTCATAAAAATGCATCTGTTGTAGTTCCTTTTTCAGTCCTTGTTGAAGACTTGATGTAAAGCAGAATGAATCACATCTAGTTTCTCTTTCTCCCATGTTTATAAAAGCTCAAAGGAAGCATGCCTGCATTTTAGTGACTTCTCAGTCTCCCTTATTGTGCTACTTCCTGGCAGAACAGAACAAAATAAAACCAAACCAAAGCTCGACAGTTCACAACATTTAGATAGGCAAAAGATACTTCCCTGTCCACAACTATACTTAAGCCAAACACACTGCCAACCTTCGGGGAGAACAGGAAGCAAGAGTTTCAGGCATTCCAAACTGGCCCGGACAAGCCTGTACTTCAAACACAATGTGTTCAACAAAAGCTTCCCTACTGTCACACCCAAGAAGCCATCACTGAGGCCCTCAGGTTCTCTGGACCTGAATGGCACACAGAAAGCATTTCCAAAGCCTTATGGTCAATGCATTCTAAGCAGAGAAATCTCCCTTTTATAGGAAACTCACCATTTACGAAAAAGACCAAAGTACAGTTTGGGAAGGTGATGTAAAAGCTAACGAGTGGCTAGGTAGGTCTTTTAATAAGCAACGCTCTGTCCTCTCTGTTTATTTTATGCCAGGAGAGAACATACTGATGCATTTCATTTCACAATATTATTTGTTCCTAAGAAAAAGAGATACCAGCCCATTGATAGGGGTCTCACTGCGAGGAGTATTGGTTTACCACTTCCGTTTCA
Source organism: Herpailurus yagouaroundi (assembly GCF_014898765.1). Classification (NCBI taxonomy): domain Eukaryota; kingdom Metazoa; phylum Chordata; class Mammalia; order Carnivora; family Felidae; genus Herpailurus; species Herpailurus yagouaroundi. Next base: position 16,498,611 of record NW_024412429.1, read on the forward strand.
CTGTCTAGCAAAAAGTCACCGTGGAATGTCCACCTGGTAAGAGAGGACAAAGCTATTTGATCTACAACAACGAGAAGGAAAATTTTGTTTCAGTTATTCACTTATCTTTCATTCATTCAACAGATGTTGAATGTTTTGAGCACCTACGACTGTACCAGTTCTAAGACCAGAAACACAGTTGGGAACAAAACACCTGTCCTCACGGAGCTTATAGTCTAACGGGGAAGACAGGGGCAAAACCAAAAACTAGTATCATCTCTGGAAGTGGTAAATGACGTGAAGAAAAGTAAAGCAGATAAGGTAAGGGGCCAACGGAGAGATGGCAGGCTGGGGGTGTGGCCAGAGGGAGTGACGTCGATGGGCAGCCCAGAATGAAGTGGGCAGTCTATTGTTACCTGTAACTAGAAGGTGGCAGAAGCAACAACGAGATCTTAACTCACAAATTAAGACCCTTACTCTTTTCCTGCATAACGCCACCACCACGCAAATTCACATTCACATTTTTGACAAGGAAAAATCTTTGTCAAAAAATAAGTCAAGGAATTACACACCACACACACACACACACACACACACACACACACACACACACACAAAATCAAGGGCTATCAACACCAGTGGCAAGGAACCTGAAAAAACACAGACAGTGGGTGTCTCTCAAAGGGACAACAAATTTCTCTGCATTTGTTACTGGTATGACACGTGTCAATATTTCTAATATCTTATAATGGTAAGTGTGGCAGAAACCATCTGTCCCGGATATGGTTTCCTTTCTCCCTTAGTAATAAACTCGTGACGTTTAGCTGTTCTAATAAATGGTCTAAGGCCATCTGGTGTAAAGACTACCTTTCCCAGCCTTCCTTGCTTCGTGGCCAAGCAATCAGGTTCACGTCAATGGCACAGAAGCAGAACTGTGACTTTTAGGAACCGTCCCTGAAGGGAAGAGACTGAGGGCCTGCCTGTCTTTGCTCCTTATCCTTCCTCTTCCTTGCTGGTGACGATAAGTTGTTGAGTTGAGCCTTGTGATCAGAGAACACAGGGAAAGTTAAGAAATACCCCCAACCTCTGTGTACTGCAAAGAACCAGATACAGAGCCTACAAATTCCCATTCATGTCTCATAAATGATTAGGTGAACTACTTGCCCCCCACAGCTCAATCTGAACAAAATGCTTGTTAATCAAACTTGGGGAAATTTCCCTCCTTCCCCCAGGCTGCTAACCGTTGGCCCACCCTCAGCTGGATTAGCAGACAACCCCTTTTGAGAAAAGGCTGGCTACAGGGTAAAACACTCTCTGACTCATTATCCCTATTGCAATAATCCTTTTGAATTAGGTGTCTCCTTACTAAGTCTGGATTCATTGGACCCTGGCTAGAACGTGGATGTGAATATGGAGAGCTGAATCCGCCATCTTGGATCCACAAACAATACAGCAGCAAGAGAGAAGGAGCCTAAGTTTCTGGTGCCCTCGTGATGTCACCATAGCATCCTGCTTCTCAACCTGACTTACGTATGAGAAAAATAAACTTCTGTGTTACTTCATATTCTGTTATTTGAAGTTTTCCAGCGCTGGCGGTCAAACCCAAGCTTCCCTGCCATAGCTGGGCTGAAGAAAAGCTAGCCACAGAAGGACCAAACGCGAGCATGGTCTAGTTTCCTCACCACTACTTATGGGGGTGGCTGCTTCTCCCGGGCTTGAGATGACACTTGCAAAGGCTGTTACTCCCAGAACATTCGCCTGGAAAGGACGCTGAAGAGGATGTCATCCTATTCCTTTAGTTTATCGATAAGCCAGCTGTGACCCAGAGAAGCCAAAGGAATGGCCAAGGGCAAACAACCAGTCAGGACAGGGAAAAACCTGAACTAGTCCTCCAGCCGCCGACACCCAGACCATTTCCACTGGCCGCTACTGCGGCAGCCAGAGAAACCCAACCAAAGTCACCGAGTCATAGACCAACTCTTCCACAGAAACATCTACTGAAGGACAACAGGCGAACGAGCGTTTACGCTAGAGGGAAAAGCGATCTTCCCTCTCAAGGTTCAGCCGCCAGACTAGGCTGATCTGTTCAAGCACCACTGAGAGACGTCAACCGGTTTAGTAGATCCAAAGAGGAAAGCAACCGGAGCGTTCGGGTGCCCGTGGTACTTACCTCATCTTCGCTGCTATCTGGAGGAAGGCAGATGTGAGTGATGTTCAGACCAGCCTGCAAAGGGAACACAAGGTTATTCTGCCACGGTAAGAGAATGTGCTATCAAAAAACTATGACGAATTTGTGGAATTCAACAATCCTCACCTCCTCCGCCAGATTCTGGTTGATCTCCTGCATCAAGTTATCGTCACCTGCCTTAGGAAAGGGAGCAAGAATGACAACGTAATGACAACACAAATGTCTTGAAAAGGCACAAGCCGTAACGCAGAGACGAGTTTTGTGACTATATCGCCCAATTAATTAGAAAGAGAAGGAAATACAGAATCCTATAGCTCACAAAAGAAGAGTGAAGCTGGTATTTATTCACACATGTATTTCACAACTTTCAAATTATGTTACTTTTAAAAAATAATAGCCCTCTTAGGGCGCCTGGGTGGCGCAGTCGGTTAAACGTCCGACTTCAGCTCGGGTCACGATCTCGCGGTCCGTGAGTTCGAGCCCCGCGTCGGGCTCTGGGCTGATGGCTCAGAGCCTGGAGCCTGCTTCGGATTCTGTGTCTCCCTCTCTCTCTGCCTCTCCCCCGCTGCTCTGTCTCTCAAAAATAAATAAACATTAAAAAGATAAAAATAATAGCCCCGCTAAGGCACACAGAGCCACACAGCCAGCACCTCTTTCTAAATGGGGACACCAAAGACAGGGGTTGAGAGGACTGCCCGTAGCCGGAAAGCGATCAGCAAGCACAATCCCAGGAGGGCCAGGCCTCAGTCACTCTTCTCTCTACCCTTCTCGCCTGCCTCTCTTTGTAGGGCACGTGGAGGCTGACCACACAGAATGCGAGCGACTCGAGCACAGCTCCAGAGCGTTGAAAATCACAGCGCTCGTGGCCCTAGACGCTGACGTTCTGACACATTAAGTGCGTGCCACAAAACGACGGTGGAGGCCCAACTGCTGTGCTGTGTTAGCTTACGGGCTTGGCTCGCCTCATCACTTCCCTGCACCTGTCACCCCACGGGGGTGCCAAGAAGGATGGCAAACAGTGCCAACCGTAGTCGGGAATGAAGGGGCCGCAGCCAGGAGATGTACATGAATGCAAAGTCCCTCTGGCACGCGCTGACGTCTGGCCCTTCAAGCGTACGGCAGGCTTCGCCGGATTTAGGAAGATTACTACACGCCATGCCCCGTCACGCATCTGTCTGCCACAGAAACAAAGGGGAATGTTTCCCCTTCATCTTCAAATCATATCTGATAAGCGTTTATGAGCACACACGGACGACAATGTATCTATGGAATACAACTTATGTGTGTGCCTAGCTCCTAACCTCTGAAAGCTCCCCACACCCAGAGGAGAAAGACTCACAAAAGACACACTCAAGCAGAGCGGTAAGCAGCCAGTAACCAGGTAGAAACAAGATGACCAAAGGAAGAGGGAAATGACAGTGTTTCCAGCCGTGCCCTCTCTTCCCGCCCAAATGGGACTCAGGTGACCGGAAAATGGCCCCGGTCTTCTCTACACAATTATCTTCTACATTGAAAGGCATCCGAAACCAGTAGGACGGAGCCACACTCCCAGCTTACCTGTATAATAGCCAGCACCGGCTTAAAGGCAGGGTTTTTTTCTTGCAATAAACTCAGAACCTCTTTCGAATTCTGAATGACTTCTCTACATTGGGAAAGAGAGACAGCACGCAGTCACGTCTTTGTTAATGGCTAGAAAGGACGGATACAACACACTTTCCTCGAAAAGTTCGGTACTGTAAGTGCAAACAGACACCATAAGGGTGCGCTCCACCCGCGGGAAGTGTGGCCAGGCGGCGCAGGGTAACAATGTTGAAGCGCACACGAAACAAACCGGGACCATCTGAGTTTAAAGACGCGTGCCACGTAAAATGTTAGCAATTATTTTCTAGGGGTGACTTTTTCTCTGGTGTTTTCCAAGTTTACTGTAATACAAATTTCGCGTTTTTGTTTTTTTTTTAAATAATCCCCTTCGGGACCTCAAACATCGGTGAGGGAGGGTAGCAGAGACTGGGGAAGAGGCTTGCGGTCAGAAAAGTGGTGCGTCAGGATAAATCCCGGGTCCCAGAATTTCAAGAAATGTGAAGGGAGTGGATGGGGAAGAGAACAGAGGGGAAGGAGGAAGGGAGGGGTAAGAAAAGGGAAGTGGGGGGGGAGGAGGGAGGGGAGCATCAACAGTAGGGACCCATCAGAATTTGATATTCTCCCAAGGCCTCTTAGGGAGAGAGTGTCTGCAGTCCTCTGGGCTCCCGCCATCCAAGTCTGCATTTGGACTTCCTAAAAGTCCCAGTAGGTGACTCCTGGGCCCAGGGAAAGGGGTGCGTGCGGGGCAGACCTAGATAATGTGGTGCAAGTCACATACTCTCTCTGCGGTCTCCGGGATGAGCGATTTCACCACCACTGCTGTGAAATGGTCCTCACTTGCGTGTGAAGTTGGCTTTTTCCCTCTCACAGTAACAGACAAAAGGCTCAGCCAAAGCAGTACCCAAGCCCCTTGTTAAGACCATCTTGGGGCACCTGGGTGGCTCAGTCGGTTGAACGTCCGACTCTTGATTTCAGCTCAGGTGAGGATCTCACGGTTCGTGGGTTTGAGCCCCGCATCCGGGCTCCGTGCTGGTGGTGCAGAGCCTGCCTGGGTTTCTCTCTCTCTCTCTCTCTGCTTCTCCCCTGCCTGTGCTCTCTCTCAAAATAAATATTAGCCAAAAGAAAGACCATTTTTAAGTTTTGTTTTCTGTCTCTGACAGGGTCTTACACGCACCTAACAGCTTCCAAAAAATGCAGGGGGAAGTTCCAGCCAGACTCCAGCTGCCCCGAATGGCCGAGGCACTGCAAAAAGGCATCCGTCCGCTTCCTCCAGTTTTCAGAAGAAATGAATGTGCCTACTGGCGGGAACTCCTCTCAGGACTGCTAATTGGGGCCACGTTGGGTCCTTACTCCTGCCTGGTTCCTAAAGGAACTGGAAGGGGGTCCCCAGTGGTTTTGGCAGTGTGCGCGAGGATCATCTGGGAAGCTTGGTAAAAAGAAAGGTTTCTGTGTCTCATTCCGGAAAGTCGGATTCAAAAAGGGCTGGGGTGAGGCCCAGGAATGTGCATCTTCAACAAGGGCCCTGGGGGAGGGGAGGGCTCTGAGGTACTGTTAAAGGGGAAACAGCCACGCTTCGGGATGCAGGCCTCCCATGACCCATCGCGATGTTTACTGTGTCTCTGACAAACTCCAGGAACCTCATGTGTGGAGACCTTTGTTCGCCTAATCGTACGCTCTCTTTCTGTGACTCAAAGCTACCCTCGAGCACTAAAAAAACACACATTCCGACGGCAACAGTTTTCCCAGTTCATAGCCTTGACCATCCCTCGGTAAGTGAAGGCATCAAACACCTGGAGAAGCACACACCTGTCACCACCTAAGCTCATACGGCTAATTCTCCCCGTCTTGTTGTAGGTAACATGTCATTCTTTTTTTTTTTTTAATTTTTTTTTTAACGTTTATTTATTTTTGAGACAGAGAGAGACACAGCATGAATGGGGGAGGGGCAGAGAGAGAGGGAGACACAGAATCGGAGGCAGGATCCAGGCTCTGAGCCATCAGCCCAGAGCCCAACGCGGGGCTCGAACTCGCGGACCGTGAGATTGTGACCCGAGCTGAAGTCGGACGCTTAACCGACTGAGCCACCCAGGCGCCCCAACGTTTCATTCTTTGAGGTTACTCCTTATTTGTACGTGACAAAGTGAGCACGAAAGGAGTCACCAGGCTCAAAAAACCTAAAAAGCAGCATACATGTTTCTGATCAGAGATTCTCTCACTCCTGTGAGGAAAGCTGCCTTGTCAACTTCCAGCTGGAAGGAATGCGTGACTGTCCAGCCCGGCTGGCTGCCCTGCGTAACTGCAATTCAGAACTTTATGGCTGAAGAAGGTGGTAATCATCTGTAATAATGTAAATGCGGAAATTAAAGTATCCACTTGTCAAAGGACTTCAATTTCCTCCATTTTGACCTTCAACTTTCTAATTGACTAAATTCTTCATTCCAGCTTATCTCTTAACTCAGACAAAAGCATCCCTTGAAGGGATTCAAAACTACCCCCTCAAGCAATAAGGACTGCCCTGAGCCAGCAAGACCCCACCCAGCCCGACACCCAGGCAATGACCTGATCTTTACCGCCCACCTGCCTGTATCGACCCACATCTCCCTTATATAAAACTAGAAGCATTTTCAGTATCTTCAGACTTTGGAGACCGTCTTTGGGACACCAGTCCGCTGTCTTCTGGGTGCTGGCCTCGCTGAGATAAATTCCTTTCTTGTTCCACCACCACTTGTCTCTCAGCCTTTGGATTTTGTCGGCAGCGAGGGGCCGAACCTATTGTTTGGGTCCCTCGGAGCCACGTGCTCTTGCCCCCGGGTGCTCCGGTTCCACCACCAGTGACTCCAATGACACGCTGGTCTCCCTTTGGCCGTGAAATAATGTGTGCACCAGGGTGCAGAATAATGACCTCTTTTCTCAGCCTCCCCTGCAGCTAGCTGTGTCCACACCCGAGTCTCCCAGGCAGCAGGTGCTAACGTGACTAGAAATGATCAATTTCAGTACATCCCTAAATGCAGAGCCAATTGATTGATTTCAAAGGCGAAAGAGGTGACCAGCGCACAAAGAGTTAAACCTTTCCAAAACAGCCGTCAGTATTCTGAGAAGTAGCCCAGGTTGAAAGCACCACTGAGCAGTTTAATCGATCCACGCACTGGTAATTTAGCGGGTACATTCACTATAATAGTGGTATTGCTACAACTGACGATGGCTCGGATTACTGGGTACTTCCTATGAATATTTTCTCCCATTTTCCCTTTTTACAGAACTCTTGAGTGAGAGCTGCTTGTGGCCAGCCAGCCACACTAGAGGGCACACTTCCCAGTTTCGCCTGCAGCTCGATGGGGTCCTGTCCCTAACAACTGGCCAACAGGCTGGGAGCACTGGCCAGAGGGAGGCGAGGAATGTGCAGCTAAGAGGTACACCAGCAGCGTGGCCCCCTTTCCCTCTTGCTGGCTGGGAGACGGGAGCAGCCGCCTTCCACCCAGAGCTGGAGCAGTGAGCAGACGCCCTCGGGTCATCATCCTACCTTCCCTGGTCGGCCTCCCTCTGCACACTGAGGCCCACAACATTTGGGGGTATCTTCAGTAAAGCAGACTGACTAGCCTGTTGCCTCTGGGTGCACAGGCCTGATCTGGGAGCTTTCATCGTATTTGCTGTGTAAGATAGAGAATGAAAGACATCCCATTGTTTGAGAAACCACTAGAAGAAAAAAAAGCTGCCAGTTAAACTACAGTACAATCTTTTCTTAACACAGTGTTTACTTTGTAAATATTAAAAGAGCTTTTAAGACTTCTTTAGACATAGATATGTTTTATTTACCATAACCGACTCATAAGAGCATAAAAAGGAAAACTGGCAAACAAACAGAAATATACCTAAAACTTCTTCGCATTCAGGATCTGACTCGTCTGAGTGACTTTTTTTGACTCAAGAGTCCTTGACGGCAATTTCGTTTTGCTTTTTTTTTTCCTCCCCCCGCCCCCCCCCCCACAGTATCACTCTCTGTGCCGTCAAGGGTGTAAGTGATGCAGCATTTTGTGAAAAACCGTAGCATTTTTGCCCCTGAAATTTTCACTTAATTTCTGACACCCATTCTGCAAGCTTTAATGCTACGGCTTTCTTGGTTCTACCAGATGTCAATGGTCAGTTGTCAGACAACAACCAGAAATCATTTTATTTCCTAAAATGGCCCTTCCATGACTTGTGGATGGAAATATTGGGGATTATGCTTTCGAGGGAGCTTATTCGTCAACTTTTCTGGTATATGTCCCCGAAGTAAATTAAAAAAAAAAAAAAAATAACATACACACACAGATTCCCAGAAGTCTATTCTAGGTGACTTCTAGCTAGGCCCACCTCCCTCCTTTCCTCCCAGCCCTCAGGGAATCTCTTGGAGGAAAGTTTTCTTAGCAGATGCACCTAGGTCAACTAAGTTGCAACAATACGCATGGCCCAAATCCCCACAGGTACAGGCAAAGACAACTATGCGATGACTGTCATCTATCTGGCCAACAGCAACTGTCAGACACAATCCACTGAAAGACCAGTTTTGGGGATATTAAAAATATGTCTCTGGGGCGCCTGGGTGGCTCAGTCGGTTGAGCATCCGACTTCGGCTCAGGTCATGATTTCACAGTCCGTGAGTTCGAGCCCCGCGTCGGGCTCTGGGCTGACCGCTCAGAGCCTGGAGCCTGTTTCGGATTCTGTGTCTCCCTCTCTCTGGCCCTCCCCCGTTCATGCTCTGTCTCTCTCTGTCTCAAAAACAAATAAACGTTAAAAAAAAAAAAAAATCCTGACAGCCAATATCTGTGGAGGTCTTGATAGGACAATTCCTGGACTGTGCATTTTGTATGTGTTCTCTCGTGCAATCCCTTCCGTAACCCTTTGAGGTAGACTCCCATTCTCCCTACTGTAGTTCCTTCCCTACCAGGATCCTGAACCAGCCCCCCTACCGACCACTCTGCTCATCTCCAGGTCAGGCAACGAAAAGAACAGTCATGAATGGAATCCACGAATGAACCCAAATCTTAAGTGATTCATTCACCCACCCTATCACAAGTGTCCAACGTATAAATGGCACTCAGCAGTGACAAGAGACAAGGCTCCCGACCCCAGAGCTTTCGTTCCAGGTAGGGAAGACAGACAATAAATGGACAAAATTTCAGGAGGCAAGTAAGAGCTACCCAGAAAATAAGAGGGTGATGGGGTGGTGGCTCCTGCCTCCCATACTGTCTTCAGACCCGAACGCACAAAGGTGAGCTCAGGGGTACACTGGTCACAATCTAATGACCCGAGGAAGCCTGAGTAACTCCTATATTCAGAAAGAAGATAAACAAAAGCTCCTTAGCGTCATCGGCCACATCATAAAGGGCTTGGGGAACAAAGGGGGTAAAGGCTATTACTTTTAGAAGGGGGGTGAGAAGGAAAAAGGAAGAGGATGCGAATGGAGGGCCTTGCAACAGCTTGCTCAGTGACACGGCATTCTGGAACCAGCATTCTGGAACCAGAATCCTCCTTCGGGGCGGGGAGGCACGCCACCTCCAGGTTTGTCCCGAGTGCTTCACTCTACAGGTTTAGGGCTCCAGTTCTCCAAGAGGGGCCCGTCAAGGCTCTTCCTCGGCTCTCTCCCACTCAGGGGACAAAGAGGGCTGACGACTGTGGCGGAAAAGCGGTGCGAGTTGGGGGGATGGATTTAGGCGGCGTCTCCGGTGGGGAGCAGCGAAAGGCTCCGCCCAGCGCTCCCGCGGTTCCCTTCTGGGTTGGCAGAGAACTTTCTACACACTGCGGCGCTGGGGACTCCTTGCCCACCCGTGCAGCAATGCGGGGCAGGAGTTGGCCCGACTGCTCCGCCGCATTCCGCATGTTGTCGGGTGGGCCCCGCTCCACGTTCACACGTCCAGGAAATTATTACGTAACTCAAGAGAGCACGCTTTCCCGCCCGCAGGAGGCTGCGGCGTTGCGGGACAGGGCAAGCCTCACCCCCGCAGGATGGGGCCAGCTTTCCGCACGCGGGGGCGCCGCGCACAGCCGGGCGGCTGCCGGGCCTAGGCCGCCTCTCGCCCGGGGCCCTACCTACTCCCGGCCCCCTACCTACTCCCGGCCCCGCCCTCGCCCCGCCCCGCCCCTCCTCCCCTCCCGGCCCCGCCCCTCCCCCTCCCGGCTCCCGCCCTCCGTCGCGCGGCTCCTTCCTGCCCCTTCCTGCGCGGGGCGCCGCGACACCAGAGCCCGCCCCGGTGGCGCACGTGGAGCGGGGCACGCAGGCTAGCGGCGCCCGCCCCGCCAGGGATGCTCGCGCCGCCCGATGCCCTTCCCGGGCCCCCCACCTCCCGCCCGCCCGCGCTCTCCCCGCCGGCCGCCCGCCCG